>NC_142788.1:413928-740357 GCF_988280905.1 Pimephales promelas
TGTGTCCCTGGAACGAGCTTTCTGGCATGTTTGTTGTAATGACAGATGCCTCTGCCATGGCCTGGGGTGCCATGTGCAATGGACGTGCTGTCGCGGGCTCCTGGACAGGACCTCAGCGCCTATAGCACGTCAATTCCCTCGAGTTGCTGGCTGTACAGCTTGCTCTGCCACGCTTCCGAGCCGTGCTCAAGAACCAGCATATGCTAGTTCAAACAGATAATACCGCAACTGTAGCGTACATCAACCATCAAGGTGGTTTGCGCTCCCGCCGTATGTCACAACTTGTCATGACCTTATCGATGGTGAGTCTTTTGGGAAGCACGACCTGATCGTCAGGAGACCCAGCCTTGGCACTGCTCTGTCCAGTACGCACCCTCCGTGCTTACGTAGACAGAACGCAGTGTTTCAGGTGCTCTGACCAGTTCTTTGTCATTTATCGTGGGAGTCAGAAGGGAAGGGCTCTCTCAAAGAAGAGGTTGTCTCACTGGATAGTGGACGCCATTGCTTTGGCATACCAGAAGCAAGGTCAACCGTGCCCCCTTGGTGTGACTGCCCACTCCACCCGGAGTGTGGCGTCCTCTTGGGCTCTGGCGCATGGTGCCTCGCTAACAGACATCTGCAGAGCTGCAGGCTGAGCGACACCCAACACATTCGCCAGATTCTATAATCTCCGAGTGGAGCCAGTGTCCTCTCATGTACTCGCTTCAACCAGCTAGTACCGGACCCACTCAGGTGTCTTCACTTGACAATGAAAGGGAACATCTCGGTTGCATATGTAATCCTAGTTCCCTGATTAGGGAACGGAGACGTTCCGTCTTCCTGCCATCTTCCGCTGTGCCACGGGGATTGCCGGACCTCCGTCTTGGCTCCTCAGCAAAGAAACATGCCTGATTTGCGTTCAGCATCCTCCTTAAATACCCATGAGGTGAGGCGGAGTTACGCTATCTAAAATCCGCAGATCCATGGCATTTCTTTGCCATTGGATCTTTTTATATTGACTGAAGCTGATAGGCTTTCTAAGCGAAAATCCCATTCGTCGTCATCAGACGGAACGTGTCCGTTCCCTACTAAGGGAACGAGGGTTACATTCATAACCGAGACGATTTTTGTGATAACATATACATGACAGGACCCTTTGGATCAATAGTGAATTGAATTAACTGAACATTGAACATTCTTTACACAGACACATTAAAGTGTTATTTCTATTTCACAGCCATCCCAACCTTGGCCAGAGAGAGGAAGCATAAACGAAGACAGTTTGAGGAGGGAGAAAGCACAGTCCTCTACTGTAACCCCCCAGAGAGCTCTGACGCTCCCTCAATACACTGGATGGACAAGAGTAAATTTCCTAACAAGTCTTATTCTGCCTAACTAAATTACCCTGCATGACACTTTATAATTGGTTGAACTAAATCACATTCCTGTCTTTCTTTTTGTCAGAATTGAAACACATTCCTCTGAGTGAGCGGATGACCATAAGTCTGGATGGAAACCTGTACTTTGCCAATTTATTAGTCAATGACAGCAGAGAAGACTTCACCTGCCATGCCCAATACACCACTGCCAATGTCATCCTGCCTAAAGAGCCCATCGCCATCACCGTCACAGCCTGTGAGTGAACCTTCTTCTGCCAGTGATTAGAACACATTACACACATTTTATTCTATAACAGAACAACCCAGGGATGCTTTACAAAGCAGAACAAAAAGAAGGGGACTGAAGCATGCCCAAACAGAAAAAAAGCATTGAAAAAGCATCAAAAATAGCATTCAAGTGATAAATTGCGGCAAATGGTGTACAAAGTATGTATAACCAAAAGACAGAATTTTTTATTATTGACTAAAACACAGTCTGAGATGAAACCTAAATTTATATTCCATATAATTGTCAAAGAAATGCACAATTGACAGTAATTTTCATATGCGTTTTTTCGTATTCGTGATTCGGTGGTTCTGAATTGTCAAACAACATTTAAAACTGCTTGCTACGGATGTGAAAAATGCAGAAAATTGAACCCGATCAGATTTGATTTTTTTTTATGACGGACGAAAGTTTCGGAGACAGTGTGCAAGCGTGATTGACATAACGTGAGGTTGTATTGGAAATTTCGGACGTGAATTTCAGACTCAGTGTACAATGGCCTTAAGCATAAATATTCTGCTAACTGGTATAAATTTGTAAAAACACCATTAACACAAATATAATTCTGACAGATTTACTGATATGCATTGTTGGGGAAAGTTAATTTTAAAAGTAACGTTTACAATATTGCATTAGCCTACTCCTTAAGAAAGTGGCTTATTGCGTAACTTTTTATGTAAAGTAATAATGTGTTACTTTTGTGTTGATTTTCACACCTGGGCTGGGCTTTCATGTATTTTAATGACTTAAACATTTCTATTTTTGGCAAAAGTAAAGGCCCTCTCAGCAGAAGTAAAATAAATAAATAAGCCACAGTCTGTTTCAAGTTCACTCTTGTACAGTAAAGGCTGCAGCTCAATGGGCTCTATGCGCGGCGGTATTTCCGGTGAAGGTGTAAGGATGCTCGATAACTTCCGCCGATCATAGAGTCCAATGCAATACCGAGAATTTATATTGAATTTTATACTCCATGGTTATACTAAAGAAACGTTAGTCACAAAAACAGATACACCAGACACCCCTTGTTGTGTTTATGCTTATTTTTAAAATTATATTACATAAACATAACTATATATAAAACGACATCTAAACTTATGAAAGTTTCGTTTCAAAGACGGGAGGACAGTACATTTTGAAGACTCTGCCATGATGCCGTTTTTCTCGATTTTCCTCCGCTTTAATCTCCACAACCGGAAACTGAAGAGCATCCTTGCGTCAAATGCGGAACTTATAGCCCATAAAACACTTTCAGCTGTGCTGCCATTCTGGATCGCAGAAGAATAAAGTTCAACACTTTTACTTCAAAAGTAAAAAGCAACAAATTGTGATGTTAAAATATCAAAAATAAATGTTATGTTTAAAATATGTTCTGCTTATTAGTATGGTTGAACTGGATCATTGAAGGTTAGCAGCAAAGTCAGTGGTTGATAAATTGAGATTAAATACATAAAGTATATTTGTGTTATTTAACATTTAATTACTACAGGTCTGTGTAATTTTCGGAGCTTGTGTTTCACAGTTTTTATTCATTTGAAGGAATATTTAACCTGTTTTTTTTTTTGTGAAAGTTAGATACTCCAGACCTACAATGAGCATCATGTTCACACTGAACGCATCTGCCGCACTCAATCACGATCCTCTCAACATGATGACAGGAGAATTCTCTTCTCTGTTCTCTCTATACATTGGGGAAACAAATTAACTTGAGTTACTTATTAGAAAACATAATTTAGATATATTGTTGTAAATTTAAAAGTAATGTGTTACCTTACTAGTTTCTTGAAAAAAGTAACTCAATATGCAACTTACCTTGCTTGTAATGTGTTACCCTCAACACTGCTGATATCTTAATTCGTGATTTGTTTTGAAATCATGGAGGTCCAAGCTTTAGTCCTGCATCTCCCAATGGTTGCAGTTTATTTTTCAACTCTTCATGAGCAGGGATACAAAAATGCGCAAGTACAATCTCTAGTTTTTATGAAGACCTAGACCTGATCTTAAGAATGAACTGGAAGGCCGACTTCAGACCAGGATTCATTGCCCAGTACTTTGCCTCACTAATGCTCTTGATTCTTACTTTACACTTGTTTAAATAAGTGTGGCAAAAATAGACAATAAGACATGAAACATGTTGAAGTTTCCCTTCCTTTTTGGCGAAAGGGAAACGCAAGAGAGCCTTTTGAAGTGGATAAAACTTAGTTGTGGGATTGAATGGTGTTCTCCTGTTTTCACAGCAAATTCAGTGGTGAAGAGCCGGCGGCCGCAGATGGTCCAGCCCGCAGGATCCCACAGCTCTTATCTGGTGCTCAGGGGCCAAACACTGACTCTAGAGTGCATCCCAGAGGGCCTGTGAGTGTTCAGACTATCTTTTATCATGCCTGCTGGGTTTAAACAAACCACTGTTCAAATGAAATCTGCTGTACTGCACTTCTGATTATTAATAAACTCACATTAACATGGAAATTCTGTCTTTTTATGTTTTAAGGGCAATTATTAAAATGTTAGCTTTAAATAATATCATATGAAAATGTTACGTTTCTGAACATGTTTACAGTAGTTAACACGTTTAATGTATTTAGACACTACATCTACCGTTGACACATCATGGAGTAATGTGGGTTGGAGATGTGTGTTGGGTTGCTCAACCGCTCAAGTTTTATTTCATCTTTCAACTGTACGTTTGTTAAGAATGAAATGGCTTGAATTTTTCACACTTCTACTAATGAATCCAACGTATCAGCGACGGATTCGCTTTCGTGGTGCTGGCAAGCTTGCAGTCTGTGAGGTAAACTAAATGCTATTGGCTATTTGAAAGGCGGAGGAGCCATTCAAGATGTCCCGCCTTAGCTTCCTGTTACAGTGGAAATTACATCCAGTAGCGGTTCTAGGCACGGGCGAACCGGGCAGTCGCCCGGGGCGGCATTTCTTCATGTCACATGGGGGGCGGCACGAGCAGTTAAAAAAAATCCTCTGTGCCGCGAAGTTTTTCTATTTTTTATCATTTCGATTCAATTATTGGCAATGGTGCCCTGCTTGCTGAGAAGGTGCCGTGCACAGAAGCGATGTCAAGGGGATCTCCTGATTAGTTCACGTATCGCGTCTTTTGCGCGCTCGAGGTCGTTATTTCAAATCCTCTATGTTTCAAATAGGCGCACGGGATGTGCGCTCATAAACTTTTCAGCACGTGCACCCAAACACTTGGGTGTTTTTCTCTTCTCCGTAAATAAATATTTTAGCAGAGCTACAGCAAGCGTTTTTCTGTGGTGGAAATACATTAGCTACTAAAACTCCTTTGTCGTTGTAGAGAGCGCAGTGTAATGAGTGCATGCTTCTATAGCAACGACAGCCATGGGAAAATCTGCACGAATTTTACTATTAATAATAAAAGATAAGCTACTGTGCACTATAAATTTCAGGAATGTATCTTTATTGACTCATTCTTTTTTAGAGATGATTTAAATGCTGAGATATGAGGTTTATCTTTATATGAAAACCTTTTTTTGTGTTAACCTTTTTTTAAGTTTAGTAGGTAAGACGAAAGACACTCCTTTAAAACAAATCTTTAATGTTATTAACTTGGTGAATTGATTTAACTGTGTATTAGGCTTTTTGAACAAGATTCTGTGTATTTTTACAGTAGCCTATAATATGCAAAGTTTTTTTCGCTCGAAGGGGGTCTCGCCCTGGGTGTAATTCAAAGTAGAACCGCCACTGATTACGTCAACACACAATTCAAAGCTGCACGTTTCAAGGCACGTCAGTGGGCCTTTAAAGTCCTTGAGGCAGTGTTCTGAACTTGCTGATAGTGGATATTGGGAGAGATTAGGTTGGCTGTTATTTCAGGTGCGGTTTCCACTGTGTGCACAGTTCCCTGTATAAATAAGGAGATGTCTAGGACATGTTGCCCGTGGTCGTTCACACATTGGTCTCAGGAATGGAGGGTTGAGGTGATCAATGGGCAACTGGTGATTAGATTAGCCTGCGATCAACAGGTCCTTGATGTCGTCACCTCTGGCAGTCTGGATTTCCTTAGTCCTTAATGGCTCGTTTCCACTGAGTGGTACGGTACGGTACAGTTCGGTTCGGTACGCAATTATTTGCGTTTCCACTGTCAAAAGTTGTGAATGGTACCAAAAAGCCGAACCGTACCGTACCACTGTTTGGGTACCCTTCCGTTGGGGTACCTAGCACAGTGAAAAGGTACTAAAAGGCGGAGCTAGACTCACTGCAGAACGCTGATTGGTGGACAGAGTATCGTCACTCGCGCGTGCATCAAGGGCATTAGAAGCATACAGTTGAAATATAATACTACTGTTATTGTGTCACGAAATGTAGTTTTAAGAGTTTTTCAGGCGAGAAAGTAGTTTTTTAAAGCTCAAATCTGTGGTTTATTTATAGATTTATGATCATTTGACTGAGATCCATTCCAAGCGATCACCGGACGCTCGCGCTCGTGTCCCCCGCCGGGAACAGCCTTTCCTCGGCTAGTCGTTCTGATGTTTGCCGCTGACTCGGATGTCTCTGTAGTGGTTAAACATGAGATATGGTTCGTCTTGTAGAAACCTAACAGGTGATCTTTGGTCTCGTGAATCTATAATTCGTTTCCTGGCCAATAGTTTTGGCAGAAGGCTACGTGAAGTTTCATATCTTTGAGCGCTGAATTTGTATATTTGACTGACTGTTATTTAAGCTTTACTGTATATCTTTTTGTACCTTTTACTTATACTTTTACAATGGCTATTATTATACTTTTATAAAGGCTATTATTGATAAAACTGAAATTCAACAAAAAGAGATCGTTTTGTCATTTATTTTATTTTATTAGCATACAAGATCATCTGTAATGTTGTTTATTGCAACATTTGTACCAATGCGATATGCAATACACTACACATTGCCTGTAATATGTTTAATATTTTTAAATTTAAATGAAAAGAGGCAGGGTTGTGTTTTATATTTAGTTTTTTTTATAAATATAACATTACATACATGCAGTGAATCAAGGCTATGCGTTGCTTGAACCACATTTGTGTGCTTATAATGTTTTAAATCTATTGAAATGAAATCGAAAAGAAGCAGAGGTGTGTTTTATAACATATTTCGTTTTATTGTTGCCTAAAATGAGTCGCAGCGCCAGAGCGAGCAGAGTGCCGCGTTCAAGAACGCCCTGTTCCATTAGCAGAATTACTGGACTCGCGTCCTCGGGAGTCATTGAGTCGGACTTTGCGATGGCTACTTGGTATTGAGAAACGCCTAATGCTAGCGCTTGTTTCTTGTGACAAATATGCCGAGAAGCAAGAACAAGATCTGCTGTCTGTCATCCATTGGTGTTTACTATGTCGCTTTCTTCGCGCGAAAATTACATCAATTGCTTCTTTCCGTGGTGTTTGCTTTCTTGATAGCAAACACCACACCGATCAAGTAAGGGTACTGTTGGCGGTGGAAACGCAAGCCGGATCATGGTTTACCGACCCGTACCGTACCGCTCAGTGGAAATGAGCCATTAGTTGTCTCGCAGGGTCCAATCACATCCTTCTGTCTCACAGTGGGACAAAGGGACTCCTGTTGTTAAGTGGGGACCTCTGGTGCCATCATGTCTGCTGTTCACTACACTTGTTTATCAGTGTCTGAATTTGCTCACTCCTTTTCATTCACTTTGTCAAGTGGACTATGGTGAGCTGATGTAGGGAAGTGTGTATTGGGTGTGATTTGGAACAAAGCCTCTGAGTGTCAACTTTGAGTGCTGTTGATTCTAAGTATATTTTTGTCTGCTATTTTCTCGAAAACAACAAATATTACCCACATTGCATGTTTTCCACAGTATATTACTGTTTTGATGGTAAGTGATATTTTGCTGTTATAATTTGGCCATTTTTTGTACAGCAAGGTTTAACAGTGTTGACTAGCTATTCGTCGTTCTTGTGAATTATTATTAGTAGAATAGAAGTAGATTATTAGTATTAATGGCACTTTGCAGATCTCAATTCCTTTCCTACCACTGGAAAGGGATCAGTAGGCTCTCAGAATACAGGGATCACTTTGATAACTAATAACTGTTGCTTCCTCTGATTAAGACCGACTCCAGAAGTACAGTGGGAAAAGATGGACAGCCCTCTCTCTCCCAGCCACGTTCGGGAGCTGCAACACGGCCGATGGCTTAAGATTGACAGCGTGTTGGAGACGGATGATGGCGAGTACGTCTGCACTGCCACAAACAGCCAGGGCTCCATCAGGCATCACTACACCGTCACAGTCGAGGGTAAGACACACACTGTCCTTTATGCACATGTGATATCTACTTACTATAATAATAAAAGTGCATTACCTACATTGTTAGACCTTATTAGGTTGTACTGTAAATGTAACTGTACAGTTGTTTACTGTAATCTATTTTACTGTAAAAATTCACTAAATTAAAACAAATTTTGAGTTAACTAATTTCACTTGCAGAAACCGACTGCCTTAAATTGACCAACTGTCATTTAAATTTATTAAACCTGCAGTTGATAACTTTTAAGAAAAAATTTTAACACTGGGGATTTTGCCGTGTAGGAAATTACTAGTCATCCAAATTTTATATCAGCTATGCATTCCGTTAATTTTGTGAATTAGTGTGTTTTGTTGGGGGCAAAGAAATATGGAGCCGAGTATCATCAGCATAGCAGTGAAAGCTAATTCCATGTTTCCTAATGATATCTCCTAATGGCAGCATGTACAGAGTGAACAGCAGCAGTCCTAGTACTGAGCCTTGTGGTACGCCATACTGAACTTGTGATGGATAAAACCTTTGTTTACTGCTATAAAGTAATAACTGTCAGATAAGAATGATTTAAACCATGCTAATGCGGTTCCACTAATGCCAACATCTAGCCTGGCTTGCCTGACCTAAATCAAGAAGATGTTAGGTCTGGAAACTCTTCATTGACAGGGCTCAATCCGAGGGGCGGGATAAACGGTTGTCTTTCAAATTCTCTCTGCACGCAATTAGGGTTGCAACGGTATGAGATTTTCACGGTATGATAATCGTCTCAGAAAATATCACGGTTTCACGGTTTCACGGTATACGATATTAAAACTATCATTATTATAATCAGCATCAGCTACAATGGCCCTTAAATGAATAAAAACAGATATTGTTTTTGGTTGAACATGGTTTATTGTAACAAAGGTTTTTTCAATAGAGTCTTTATGAAATGTATATTTATTTCCTCAGAAATTCTGGGTTGTCTGAAATAACTGATCTGGATTCTGTGATTGAATACAAAATGTATTTTTGAGAATGCAATCAGATAAAATGTAACAACTTTAGTTTGTCTGAACAAGAGAAGTTTAATAAATTAAAACATGGACAAAAAAAACTATACACAATAGTAATATATTTTAATCATAGGCTAAACCAAACTTTTTTTTCCAGGTTGTAGGGGAGAGCGGGGCACAACCTAACGCTTTTTGCTTTTGGCTCAATTAATTAAAAAATAATTAGGTTAGATTAATACTTTTTTTTACACAAGCAACATGCACATCTCTGCTACAAATGAACACTTAAAGTTTTTTTCTAGGACCTACCATTTTCGTACAGTTGGACTGAAAGTGACAGAAGTGCAAATGTTACAACTTACCCCATATGCGGGGTTAATTGTAACAGAGAGAGGGGTTAGTTGTAACACTTGTGTGTAACACACATAATTCAGTACTATTTTATTTGTATAGTTTGATATTGTTTGTGCATCTGCATAGACAGATATCCATACATATCCCTCATCCAATCATCCTTCTATTATGGATCAATATCATGGATAGAGACATAGAAAAGGGCTGCATAGTTTTGCAATAAATAATAATAAATAAAATTATAAATATTGTAATTGCAATTAAATTAGATTTGTGTGTGGCAGCTGCATGATGTACAATTATTATTATTATTATTATTAATAACAGTAATGATAATACAAATTAGCTTAAAATAAAAATTTAAAGGGTTTATTGCATTAATAACAGGCCATTTATTTGTTTTAATAAATAAACAAGTTATCATTCATAGAACACTAAATTTTAAACATTTTAAATCCCAACATTGTTTGTGAACGTCTAACAAAGTTAAATGTATACTCAAACCTGAAAAGTTGTGTGGCTCCATTTTCATTTGATTATCATTGTACACTTGGAGGCTTAGTTGTACCACTCTGTTAGAATTAACCCCGCTGTGTATTACATATTTTAAACCTAGCTAACAGTCGCTAGGAATTGCTGACATGTTTCAAAACGGTGCTATGTTTGAGCCAACAAGACGGTGATTAAGGCAATATAAAGTTAGATTTGGAAACGTATACACCCAACTCGGAAACCGAAAAAAACCTATGATGAAAAAAATTACTTTCATGGTGTCAAAACACTCTTTGTCCAGTATCTTCACGAAATATAATCAAAACTTTCCGCAAATTCACGGGAGACCGTCTTCTGGCAGCAAGAGAAAAATAGCGGAAAGACAGCCTGCTTGATCCTGACGAACTGTGTAAACGGTCCGTGTTACATTTAACCCCGCGTTAACACCTACTGAACACCTATGAGTTTCAGTCAGTGTATTTGATGATTATTCTTTAAAAAAATAATTATAAAGTGCACATTAAGTGTTCTCTGTCTAGATATGTTCATGTGTTCACGTCTTCAGTGGCTGAGACAGCTTTAAAAACCATGAGCGTCATGCGTACTTGAGTGTGTACTAGATCTACTAGACGAAACGGCGCTGCTCATTCAGAGACACGCTGAATATAGAAGGGGCTTGCACACCAGTCTTTTTGCGTTGTATATTCACAGACACGCACATCGCGATTTGATTTAGGCTACTGCATAGCTATATTTTGCTTTATTTATCCATCTATCTTTTTAAATCGCACATTTTACGTGGCATCTGTTTTGTAACGCAAAAAGACGCATGTGTGCGTCTTTTTGACAGACCGGGATTCCCTCAGCATGACAGAAATAATATGGCCTTAAGTTATAAAAGTTATGAATAACCTTTATCTTCACGGAGGGATGGTGTTCCTAAATATGGGAGAACATGTTCGACGTGTTTACTCCTTTTGCAGCCACTCTTCGCCCACATATCTTGCAAACTGGATATCCATCTTCAAGGACAACATCACGATCGTTTTTCGGATATAAGTTACAAAATATTCCCATACTGCAGATTTTATTTTTATTTTTTGGCGGGAGATAGAGATTCGCAGCCTCTGTCTCGGACATTTTCAGCGCTGTACGGATATGGAGTAAGCAGTCAAGCTGAAAGAAGTTGCATGCGGCAGTGCAGGTGAATTCTGTTTTTTTTTTTTTTTTTTTACCGCGGATAAGCAAATGTGCACGATATGATAATCGTACATGTCAATATCGCGATAAACCGTCATACCGGTATACCGTTACAACCCTACACGCAATTGGATAGCGCTACAGCCAATCAGAGCAACGAAGACAGTGACGTACTCAGCGGAGCAAGTTGATATATTAAACTTTTACCGTATCCAGTCCAGCTGTCAACATTCCCGGAATCCATCCCCAAAATAAGGGATTTTTTTTTTTTACACGACCCACAAACTTTAAAAATAAAACACTAATCATTAAAAGTCTAAAGAGTTTATAACTAGCCAACATATGTATGAGAGAGAAAGAGACAGTGCGTCATTAAAAAAATAATATAATAGAGAAATAAAATACTAAATTTAAATACTTTAAATACTAATGCCGTGTTCCAGGCAACCTGTAACTCGTGTTTTTCCAACCTTATACCTGTGAAAGTGCACTGGAACGGCAGTCAAACCCGTGACTTCCCACCCGTGAACTCGTACTAGATCGATGTACTCCCAGTTACGAGTTCTGACATCACATAGCCCGCGAACCTATACAAAACTACAATGACAGCCCCTACAGATGCAGTGTTTCTGCAGGCGGTACACGGTGAGGACACTTTAGGACAATATAACGTTAACTAGTTTTCATTCCATTGAGTGCAAGGATAAATTAATACCAAATACATTTCCAAATATACAAATAAAGTAAAATAAAGAGTATAACAGCTTATCTTGCCTCATGCGCTATTTTTCCTCCTCATTTTCCCACAAATAAACAAGGAGTAAGCGCCTTTGGCGTTAGCAATTATTACAAATGCGCGTGAGCCCCGTAAGGTCCGCCATGCTGGTTTGTTTACATCTAGGTAGTTTGGCATGAATGACCTGGAATGCTACAAAGTCGTAAGTTGTGGTTTGAAGTTGTGATTTACGTGCTCAAAAACCTGCCTGGAACGCAGCATAATATCAGCTTACGAGGGAAACGGAGGCGGAGTAGTGGTGCTTCGGGGTGGTGGAGATGATTCGGGAGCGCCCGCTGACACGGAGTAAAGCCTTTATCCTCGACGTGACAGCACGAGCGCGGTAAATATGACAAGTTGATCGTTTCGCCACAGCTTTTTTGTAACAGCGCGCGCGGCGCCGGCCGCATCCGAAAATGAACGACTTCAAACCGAATATGTCCAAGCTTGCTCTGACCGTCGCAACTCTGTCATCATTATGTTAAGCCCGCCCGCCGACTCTATACACGATGTGATTGGCCCTACCAGAGTTGGGGTTTTCCAGCTTAAACGTCTATGGAGAGTTGCTAGACCACACTTTGCTGCAAAATAATTTTTGCTGCCGCTAGGGTGCGTCTAGATTTCTAGGCTAGCCAACATCATTATCGAGTCTATTTAAAAGAATGTTGCCGTCAATGGTATCAAATGCAGCACTAAGATCGAGTAAC
Organism: Pimephales promelas; assembly: GCF_988280905.1. NCBI lineage: Eukaryota > Metazoa > Chordata > Actinopteri > Cypriniformes > Leuciscidae > Pimephales > Pimephales promelas. Next base: position 426,358 of record NC_142788.1, read on the forward strand.
ACTAATAGAGAGATACACATCGATAAAAAAATTCTGTATTATACATTTTTAGGTAAAAAAAAATATGTTGATGGTTGCTTTGTAAAGAAGGTCTTCAAGCCTCCGCATATTCAAACACACATACCTATAGACTAAACATGTGATGTGCTTGTGCACAGCGTCTGCGTTTCCGTGTTTTTGATTTTTTGAGGTTTGCACAGAGATAACCTTTTTTTTTTTAATTCTAGGCTTGCACCTTGGAATCTATTTCAGGGTTTGTGTTCCTAGAGACACCGGGCACTCTGTTTTGTGCGGATGAGCTGGCCGGAGCGTGTTAAGTGTTTTCTGTTAGAACGGTGTTGTGTTAGCGTCTCCCAATTAATAACTAATGATATTTGCAACAGAAGTAAATCAATCAATCAATCAATCAATCAAATCCAACTTTAGCTGGACAAATCTCTGTTACTGTAATCTCCACTGTAAAGCTACTTTGAAACTATCTATATTGTTAAAAGCTCTATATAAATGAAGGTGACTTGACTTTCATTTAGTAAATTTAACTCAGTGATTTTTACAGTACATTATTGTTTTTTTATTTTACGTTAAACTACTGGCAACAGTGTCAAATTGGCCAGTGTATTACTGTTTTTCTAAAGTTTGTTTGGGGTAAACAGTGCCGCAGTGAGATTATTCAGCATTAGTGATGAACACCTGCTGTAAACGAGTAGCACTGATAGAAGAGAAAAGAGAAAAAAGAGAAGAAACGTACAGAACACAAGAACTACAACTGACTTCCAGCCATTACACATTACACATATTACTAACCAGTATGACTTTATTTCTGTCATACATCTACAGAAGTTCTAAATAAGAATTAACAGATGTTTAACTATTGATGTTTAATGGTGACCAGTATTTGTTTTATTCGAGCCCTTGACTTTTTAACATAATTAGCTTTTTTCTCTGGCTACTTTAACTGTGTTTTTCAAAGCACATTTGTTGAGGCATATACATATCAAAGTTCAGTAGCAATCACTCACTCATCATGCACACAAAAAACCACAACAAATCTCAACAATGATGCCAATAGAAAAAGACCCTTCAGCTGCAGTGCATGCTGGGAGTTGTGTGCTCTTCTATAACCGAGCATACATCTACGTAAATATTTTGATTGTCACCATTGTTGAGATTAATATTCTGATTGTTGATGTCTGTGTTTGTCTAAATCATGGAGAAGTTCAAAATGTTTAATGCACAATATGATTTAAATATACATCAAAATAATAGATTAATGAAACATTGCTGAATTTTATGCTGTAGATTCACAGAGCTACTCAATCAATAAATATAAATTTGAAGACACATGGAATTAAAGATTAGACACAGGATGAGATCAGTGAATTAAGTGAGTCCAGAATGATTATGGCATCGCCAAAACCACCTGATCAACTTCCTCTTGGCTTGGCCCTAACAAATGCACTCTACAAAAATACAGGTACAACAACCAGTGAGAGTTTAATGTTATAGAGTTAAGGGTCAACAAAAGCAAACACCAATCACCATAGGGGTGAGAACAAACTTTATTATTTTGAATAAAATATCAAAACCTCTGTTAATTCTTAACAAAAACTTCTGTACATGAATGAAAAATACTGGCTTTAATTCACTTATAGTTCTTGTCTTTCTGATTATCACCTTTTTCTGTTCTTGTTTCTCTGTCCTTCAGTGATTCTGCTTGTCAGGTGTTCATCAGCGTCTCATTTGTGTTCATTCACTCAGTCAAGTGGACTATATTAGTGAACTAATGTTGGGGATAGTGAATGAGGGAACACAGCCTTCGAGCGCTGTTAATTCAGAGTATACTTCTGTAGGCTACATTCTTGAAAACAACTATTACCCACAATGCATTATTTTCTACAGTATAGATTTACAGTATAGTATTTCTACAGTATAGTTTTAATGAAAAATCCTGTCACTGTCAAAGTTTTACTGTGCACCAAAAAGTTAATGACATAAAATAACAGAACAGACTGAAGTCTTGTTTTAAAAACTACTGACTAACAAAATTAAAGTACTCAAAGTACTGATCTCGTCACTGTCACCCTGGTTTTGAAAAGTATTAGAGTTTGTTTTTGATTATTTGCAGCTGCTCCTTACTGGACCAGGTTGCCTGATGACCAGCTGTACGCCCCAGGAGAGACTGTGCGACTGCAGTGTCAGGCTGATGGGATACCAACCCCAATCATAACATGGAGTATCAATGGAGTTCCTATCACAGGTACACAACGGGCCACAGCTCCATTTCATCTCTTCATCTACACTGTTACACCCTCCCAGGCTTTTTTCCACTGGCAACACATGTAAAAACTGCCATGTATGCACTAACATGTATAATGCACTAATAATGTGAGCAAAATATTACTATGAACTAATTTAATTTGAGACCACTGAATAATATTGTAAATGACCATTGGACCAGCAACTACACAGTCACCGCCTGTTAACCCTCAGGTGCTCTTCGGTCATTTCTGACCGAAAAAATTTATGTTTTGAAATGTTAGAAATCACAGCTTCATCGTAATGTTACGAAACTTGGTGACTTTTATTCCATTGGGTATGTGAACACACAAAAAAATTGAGGTCATGATCCGAGCATGCTAAGTGGTCGTAAAAAAAATAGTCACACTTGTGCTCTTCGGTCAAAAATGACCGACCATAGGAAATGAATGGGAAATTGACAAAAACACAAAAAGTTTGAGAATTTTTGTGTGTACAATCTACAAATCGGCCACGATGCAGAAAAAAAGTGCTCAGCATTGAAGGGGTGACACTCTAAAACATCAAGAGTGCAAAACAGACATACCCACCCACACACACACACACTTTTATACACAAAAACACCAATAAATTGTAATTAAAAAATCTGTTTTGAATTTCTAAAAAATCACTGCTTCATCAGAAAATTACGAAACTTAGTGACTTTTATGGCAACATGTATGTGAACACACAAAAAAATGAGGTCATGATTCGAGCACTTTAAGTGGTCGTAAAAAAATGAGATACACTTCTGCTCTTCTGTCAAACATGACCGACCATAGGAAATGAATGGGAAATTGACAAAAACAACAATCTACAACTTCAAACTACAATTTGCAATCTACAAATTGGCCATGATGCAGAAAAAAGTGCTCAACAATGAAGGGGTGACACTCTAAAACATCAAGATTGTGATATTGACACTCACCCATACTCACAAACAGACGCACACACGCACAAATAAACACACACCTATATATTTGTTACGGTTCAGTGACACAAATAGACATGCTCATTAAATATTATTTTACATAAAGTGTTATAATTGAATGAATTGCATTGTTTTTTTTTTGTACAAATTCAGAATAAAAAAAAAAGTGTATAAAATTTGCTTCCTAGCATTCTCTTTCTAACACAATGTTTAGGTTTGACTGTAATCATAATGCAAAAACTAACACTTTAAATCACTATTAAAAAAAAAAAATCTAAAACTTGATAAGAAATAGTCTTTGAGATTGTTTAAATATATGTTGAAATCCACCTATAACAAAAAAAAAAAAAGTAAACGTGTCCATGAACAGCTGGGGAATTCACATGCCTCTCCATAGAGAACTGTACATTTCATCTAGTGGTTACAACATGGTTCTACGCTTTCTCTCCATACTCTTACCAGATGGCGCTAATCTGCCTTCAAAAATTTTTTTTGGAAGGCCTAGTCTCTATTTTAACCTAAAATACTGCTTAAAAAAAATAAAATAAAAAATGTATATATAAAAAAAAGTTTGTATTATTTTCAATGGCAAAAATGGACCATAAATATTGCATAAATATTAATAAGTAACATCAAATTGGCTCAAAATACAAAATTAAAAAGAAAAAATATAACTGAACAAAAATAAATTGCATTGGTTTTACTGGGATGGAGAAAGTTTCATTTTTAGGTGTCCGGTCACTTTTGACCAGGAAGATAACAAGTATGACTCCGAAACGAAGGCTAGTGATTACACCATGATTCTACGCTTTTTCTCTATACTGTAACTAGATGGTGCTAATTTTCTTCAAAAAATATTTTTTTTCTGAAGGCCAAGACTCTATAGTATACTAAAATACTGCATTCATAATTTTTTTTAAAAAAATTATATATATTTAGAAAAATATATATATTTTTCCATGGCAAAAATAAACCATAAATATTGCATAAATATTAATAAATTCAATCAAACTGTCTCAAAATACTAAATTAAAAAGAATAAATTTTATAGAACAAAAATAAATTGCATTGGTTTTACTGGGATGGAGAAAGTTTCATTTTTAGGTGTCCGGTCACTTTTGACCGGGAAGATAACAAGTGTGACTCCGAAACGAAGAGCACCTGAGGGTTAAATAAAGCAACATGCAGTATATCATCAGTCAACTGGACTAAAGCGTTACAGGTACCGGCCGGTGTCATGTAAACAGCTTATATGCTCTTGCTCTGAAACAGGAGAAATAAATGAGAGAGGGCAAATTCTGCGTCCGTCTTCCATCTCGCTCAGCAGAAAGAGAGAGAATTTATTACACAACCATTCTCAATCCTACTTGGTTACAAACACACAATATTTTCTCATGAAATAGACAGTTTCAAAAATAAAATACAATTTGTCTTTTCTCATCTTTCAGCAATTACTGAGATATAAATTGTGTATGACCAAATAAATCAATATGACAAAACCTCATTTACCTTGTCAGTAGTCTCTTTTAAACTAAATATAAAACTTAGCTTATGTTATCACTTGCATGTAACCCCTAAATGCATTTTCAACCTGCATCATTTTCTTTACTCTTCCACAATGCATGAGCTGACACAGACTTATAACTTGTTTTTTTTTAACCACTTCTAGAATACAAAACGTTAGGTTTTAACACTAACTTTTCACACATTACACAATATCATACCTTTCAAAACTATTATACTTTACAAAATGTTCAAAAGCTAACAAAATAAAACTCCGTTTGACGTGACATTGGTAATCACAGATGACGTCATCGGGCGCGAACATACGGACACTGAGATAACGTAGTATGAAAAGGGCCAAGATGGCGCTCTGACTAAACGTGCTTTGAAGAGCTCCGCAAACTCAGACTAATAATTCGATTTGTAGTGCGGTAAGAAAGACTGCCTATTTTTATTTTGGTACACACGATACCTTTTCTACGAAATTAATAATCGAAAATGGGAAAGTCTGAAAAAAGAAAGAACAAGACCGTGAGTCAAGCCAAAGCTAATCCTACTAAAGTTACCTCGGCAGAACAGCAAGTTTCAAACAAACTTTTGAGTGACAATTTGCATGATTACCTCGAGTCGGAAATGGATAGTGCTGATATTATGCCTGCTGAAGTAGTTTTCTCTACTCTCCCCGAAACACCATGCAAGTCTCCTGTTATAAAACAGCGGAAGATTGAGAGCATTGATGCCGCTAATGATGTCCTCTCGCAGCTCAAAGAACTCACAGTGCTAATTAATAATCGTTCTGATGCCCTGGAGCGAATGGTGGCGGAGAATGCACGAGCAATCGCGAGTATGAAAGAGACCGTTAACGAAAACACCAAACAGATAGCCGACGTGAAGACAGCGGTTGAGTTTGTGTGTGCCGAAGTTAATGATGTTAAAAGCCAACTCGGTATAACGGAGACACGGGTGAAGAAGGTTGAGGCGAAATCATCTGAGCATGAACAACGTCTATCTCATCTCGAAGGATACACACGTCGTTGGAATCTGAGAATCTACGGGATCCCTGAAAAGGAGAGGGAGGATGTTCGAGATAGGGTTATCCAGGTCTGTGAGCAGCTTTTACCAGAAGCAAAGGACAAACTTCAATACACCGTTGACACTGTTCACCGACTTGGCCGGAAACAAGGGAGCAACGACAAACCTAGAGGGATCATCTTTCAGTTCACCTCGCGCTTCTACCGTGATGCCATTTGGCGGGCTGCGAAAGACTCTCAATTTCTCAGAAACAACAACTTAAAATTGTCTGAAGATCTGTCCCCGACAGATAGAGAGAAGAGAAACAAACTGTGGCCTCTCGTGGACAAGGCACGGCGGGACAACAAGCGGGCATACTTTGTAGGAGGAAGGGCTTTTGTGGAAGGAACCGAAATTTTTCCACCAACCTGACTTGAGTCTTTTGCTACTTTTGTTTATTTACTTGCTTACTCTAGTAAATCTGCACCTTTCCGATTCAGGACCAGATGAACCAGAGTATATATCCACGCGAAGCATCTAACGTTATGCCCTCGAGTCAGGTATTTTGTTCCTTTTAGGGTTAAACTTTAACGTTGCACTTTTTTTTAAAGTGTCACTGAGTTTAAATTAGTAGCTCATAATTTGCCGAACAAAACGGTACTTTATTGCTATTTGTTTATTTTACACGTTTGTTACGTGTTTATTTTACACGTTTGTTACGGGTTCTTAAACAACATTACTTCTGTTTAAAAGTCTATAATCTGAACATTCATTTTGTTTTTTGTACTGCACTACATCAATATTTTGTCTTTAGGCTACTCTAGTTTGCTGTGCTCATTTTATGCACATATTTCTCTAGTCTCAACGAGTTCATTGTATTAGCTTTTTCAAGATAAATCTTTTTTTCTTTCTTTTTTTTTCTCCTTTTATGGTTCTTTCTATTCACTCACTTAATGTTCGAGGGCTAAGAAACCTTACTAAACGTAAAGCTATATTTTTATATCTTAAACAGTTTAACTCTGATTTTTATTTTTTACAAGAGTCCCACTCAGTCAAAGAAGACTTTAATTTCTGGAGATCACAATGGGGGTTGGACATGTGGATGTCCCATGGAACATCAAGTTCAGCTGGAGTTTGCATCTTACTTCATCGTTTTAAGGGGAAAATTCTGTTTTCTGATTGTGATCCAAATGGTCGGTATATTTGCCTCCTACTTGAAATTTCAAATATGATGTTTATTGTTACCAATCTTTATGGTCCTAATCAGCAAAAAGAAAATGAAGATTTCTTTTATCAAATGGAAGAACGCATACTTTCATTGTTAAATAAATACCCCAACTCCTACTTGCTTTTCGGAGGAGATTTCAATGTGGTTATAGACAATAATATTGACAGATGGCCCCCAAAATCTAATAGCTCTAATTCATATTTAAAAATGTTCATGCAAAGGTTTTCTTTAGTTGATAGCTGGAGGGAAACTCACCCATCTTTAAAGGTATTTACTTGGAATAATAAATCCTTCTCATCCCAATCTCGCATTGACATATGGCTTGCTCCTAAAGAGCTGCATAATATTTCAACTGATATTATACCTTCACCATTATCGGATCATAAATGTGTTTCTATTCGCATCGCTCTCTCAACTAATGTGAACTCCCATAGGTCTCCCTCATATTGGAAGCTTAATAACTCAATTCTTGCCTATGATGAAGTTAAAAATAAAATTGATGACATTATTACAAATTTTTGGAACAAAGCAAAGGAAGAAAATAATTACTGCAATAATTGGGAATTAGTTAAATATGAAGTCTGTAAATATTTTCGAAAATTCAGTAGTGATTTGGCTAAAAAGAGGAAGTCTAATGAGAGTAATGTTATTTGTAAAATTGCTAATCTTTTGGCTAAAAATGTGGAAGATATTACTGATCTTGAAAAAGCTGAACTTGCTGAGCAACATCTACAATTAGACAAAATATATAAATACAAAGCTGAAGGAGCTTACATCCGATCACGCAGAAAGTGGCTTGAGGAAGGCGAACAAAGCTCTGCTTATTTTTTCCGTTTAGAAAGACAACAAGCTAAAACAGGTAATTTAGGGAAACTCATGATTGATGGAAAATTAAATGAAGATCAAAAAGTAATTGGAAAATTTTGTTCTAAATTTTACACAGACTTGTATACATCTAAATTTTGCCACCGAGATGCATCTGATTTTTTTGACTCTCTTCAGAATGTACAGCAATTGAATATGGTTGATAAAGATTTTTGCGACGCTCCTATTACCATGAAAGAGATTGTAGAAGCAATTAAATCATTAAAAAATGGAAAATCTCCTGGCACTGATGGACTCACTTCAGAGTTTTATAAACTTTTTAGTAAAAAAATAGCATCCTTTTTATTAGAGGTTTTTAGAGAAAGCATAGAGAAAAAATGTCTTCCTCCCACCCTATGTCAAGGAATAATCACCTTAATTCCAAAGCCAAATAAAGATCCCCTTTTCATTGATAATTGGCGCCCAATCTCTTTACTAAATAATGATTATAAAATAATAGCTTTAGTTATGGCCAAAAGACTCAAATGTGTCCTAAATTCCATTATTGATGAAACTCAGTCAGGATTTTTACCAAATAGACATATATCAAACAACATACGCTTAATATTAGATCTATTGGACTATTCATATTTACTCCCAAAAGAAAGTTTTATATTATTTTTAGATTATTATAAAGCATTTGATACATTAGAACATCAGTTTTTGTTTCAAGCTCTAAATAAAATTGGCTTCGGGGACTCCTTCTGTAATATGGTTAAAATGCTGTATGTGAATAGTAGTAGTTCCATTAAGTTGAGTAACGGTACCTCTCCCAGATTCTTCTTAAAACGTGGAGTGAGACAGGGATGTCCAGTATCTCCCTATCTTTTTTTAATTGCAACACAATTTCTTAGTTCGCACATTAAAACAAGCCAGCTAAAAGGCATCAGAATTGGCAATACAGAGATAATTATTAATCAGTTAGCAGATGATACTGCCTTATTCTTGGAGGACTCTCTGCAAATACCAGCAGCCTTACGCACTCTTCATCTCTTTTCTAAAGCCTCGGGCCTACATCTAAATCTTAATAAATGTGAATTACTTCCGATAAAAAACAGTATGTTCTCTTCAATTGATGGTATTGCAGTTAAAAACTGTGTTACATATTTAGGTATAAAAATAACCAAAGATAACTCTAGGTGCTCTGCTAATTTGGACCCAATTGTTTCAAAAACAACGAAACGCCTAAACTGCTGGCTGCAGAGAGACCTTTCTTTGAAAGGCAGAGGTTTGCTTGTTAAAGCAGAGGGTCTGTCTCGCCTGACTTATGCCGCTCAGTCACTGTACATTGATAAGCACACCTGTAAAGTTATTGATGGAGTTTTAGTTAAATTTTTATGGAAAAACAAATCCCATTATTTAAAAAAATCAGTGATACTTAATTCTCAAAAAAAGGGTGGCCTGAATTTAATTGATTTTAGTTTACTAAATAACACAATTAAAATAAATTGGCTTAATCGATTCCTTAAAAACCCCAACTCTATTTGGAATATTTTCCCTCAGCTTGCCTTCTCGCAACTTGGGGGTGCAAAGTTTGCTTTAATGTGTAATTATGATGTGTATAAACTCCCTGTCAAGCTATCTAACTTTCACCAACAAGTTCTTTTAGCATGGACTCTCATTTACAAACATAATTTTTCTCCTCATCGGTGTTACATATGGAACAATAGGAATATTTTATTTAAGAATAAGTCTTTGTTCTATAATCACTGGTTCTGTAATGGAATAATTCATGTTAGACAACTCTTTAATAATGAAGGTCTGCTTTTTAGGTATGCAGAGTTTCTTTCAGAATATAATATACCTGTAACTCCCAAAGAGTTTGCCACAGTTATGGATGCTATTCCATCTGGGATACTCATACTTTTCAAAAATAACACTGTCTCTTTGAGTTCATTATCTTTGCCTGAACCTGTCAATACTCCTATTGGTGAGATATGTTTCACTGAAAAAAAAGGAAGAAATTATAAAGTAAGAGTTCTATTCCTTGAGAACATTATTTCTGTCCCTCCTGCAATGTCATATTGGAATGGACTTTTTGATAACTTAAATTGGCAAAAAATATGGTCCATGCAACATAGGTTTCTCCTCACAAATAAAATCAAAGAAATATCCTTTAAATTAACTCATAATATTTACCCAGTTAAAAATTTCCTAAAGAAAAAATTTAGATCTCATTTTGACACAAATTGCTCTTTCTGTCAGAATGACACTGAAACTCTTCTTCACTTATTTTGGTCATGCAATTTTACTCGGCAACTTTGGAAAGATGTTAGTGGTTTTATCTCAAGCAATATCTTGAAGAATTTCTCCATGAATCCCAAAACTGTTATTTTTGGTTTTTTTGAAGCTGATTCAAATGCCTGCTTTATTATAAATCTACTTATTTTCTTGTGTAGATTTTATATTCACAAGTGTAAGTTTTCAAATTGTAAACCAATTTTTCTGGTGTTCTTGCATGAGATAAAACATTACTTCACTACAATTTCTTCCTCTCTTAACCCAAAAGCACTCAAAACATGTAAAATTTGTAAGTCCTACAAACTTTTTACTTTATTAAATGTTTAGATTTATTTTCATCTATGTATTGCCCTCTTTTTATTTTTATTTTTTTTTATTTTTTATTTATTTTTTTTTTTCCTGTTTATCGTTGTCTAATTTCTTTTTTGTGCTATTATGTTGTTGATGTTATTATTATGTTGTTTTACTCTGTAAACTGAATGTTTAAATAAAGCATTTAAAAAAAAAAAAAAAAAAAAAAAAAAAAAAGAGATAACGTAGTATTCATATATGTCCACATTGTCATACCACAGCCTTGTTACACGGCCCGAAAACACATTCAGCGACATGTACACATTTAACATTTCAGTTATTTAACTTAATTTACAAATCTACCAACCTGAAACAGGAGAAATAAACGAGGGAGGGCAAAGTCTGCGTCCGTTGTGGTGAAGAGATGGGTCCGCCTGAAGAGATGAGTCCCACCTTAGGACCCAAGCGATCCGATTGGTTTAAAGCTAGTTTTATGGGTAATCGCTTTAATGCCTGGTTACAAATCACTTTATTAAAAGAGACGTTTGAAGTACGTTATAACGAGTCATTAATGTATTTTAACTTATATGTTTTATATACTAGTATATAACCGAAGCTGTAGATTGTACATTTAAACATTTCTCGTTCTTAGTGTTTTTAGTTAGCTTAGTAGCATAGCATTTATCCGATGATTCGTGCTAGCTGAGATTTACCGCAGCTTATACTGCCTTACCGTATTCGAAATGCAATTATAATTGTCACTGTTTTTGTCTTTAGAATCAGTGCGATGTTGATCATTTGAATTGTTTGTCTAGCCTTGATTACAGGACAGTGTAATAAAAATCGTAATTTAATCATTATCAAACTTTATTCATATCATAATTTTATTTTTTTTATCCTGATTAATGAAAGAAATAGCATTTTCAGGTATGTTTTGCAACGTTAAGTTATTTGTTATTAAACAATAAGGCATAATATTTTTTTTTAAATTACATTCATGTCATTTTGTGTTCTAATTCATATAATATGAATTGTTTGTCTACCCTTGATTACAAGACAGTGTAATAAAAATTACTGAATCACAAATCGTATAATGTAATCATTATCAAACTTTATTTATATCATAATTTTATTTTTTATCCTGATTAATGCAATAAATAGCATTTTCAGGTATGTTTTGCAACATTAAGTTATTTGTTATTTAACAACATTTTTAAAAATTACATTCATGTCATTTTGTGTTCTAATTCATATGATTTGTCATAATTATTTCTTAAAACAGAACATCATACAATACAATAGCATTCAATGCAATAAAATTAGTGAACCAAAACTTACAGGCTATAAAAATGACATCTGATTAAATTAAACAATACGATACTAAATTATTTCAACTGAATTATGAGATGTAATGGATTATATTGTTATTAACACAGAACTACAAGCAAAATGAACATTTACATGGACATTTATAGAGCTTTTTAAAATGCACAACAATACAAAACAGCTTTAAACAGACTATAGGAAACTTTCATTTCCCAAATACTTTTGTGATAATCCTTCTGGCTATACAGTGTAAAGATCGAATGAAAATATCTTCATAGCTGTGTTAACAATGTTGAATGAACTGTAAAGGTTAAATATTTTGAGAGACAGTGTTTTTTTTTTTTTAGGTCCATCCTGGATTAACCAATTATACTCAAATAGATGCAGTGTCTTTTGCTGTATGTAAAGTTAAATCTGTAATTGATTCATATTGTATGTGCAGTCAATTTTTTTTCTTGAGGCCTCGATGATGCAGTCAGGTCATGAGACGTGGAGGCTGAGGAACTCTGAAAAACACACAAACATGCTGTAACACAGCAAGAGAAAGTATCCTGTCAATTGTATCCTAACCAGGGGTGTTACTGGACCCCTGTGGAAGAGCAGTATATTGTCCATTTTGAAGTGCATACTTCAGTGTTTCCCAACCCTGTTCCTGGCGGCACACCACTGCGCGTATTCTTTGTCTCCTCAATCAAACACACCTGATTCAACTCATCAGCTCATTAACCCACCTGATTATGAGCTGATGAGTTGAATCAGGTGTGTTTGATAAGGGAGACAAAGAATACACGCAGTGTTGGTGTGCCGCCAGGAACAGGGTTGGGAAACACTGGCATACTTCATTATGGACAACATTTTTTTTTATTGTGTATGCGTCCATTTTTAATGCAGTAGATATAGGCTACAAGGATTTTTTTTGTTTGAAAAGTTTGGTGGCCCTGGGACCTCGTTCAGGGGCCGAAAGGCCGAAAAAGGCCCATCTGCGAAACCGCTATGCCTTTTTAATGGCCCGTGGGACAGCCCCTGTATGCAGACGCAGGGTCGTGGTAACTTGGGATATCAGATTCCAACTCTCTAGGGGCCCCTGACGCAGGGCCCCGAAGCATGGAACTCTAGGGCCTTTGCTAAAATCAAATCATCAAATCATTTAAGAGCCTGAAAGGCTCTTTCAGGGTGGGATTGAAACATCCTTGAGCAAGAAATTTTGCACAGAGGCTAAAAAACATTTGCCTTGGCTCTAGAGCCCGGTGCTTTCGGTATGTCGCTCGGGACGAAAAGTTTGGTGGCCCTAGGACCAGTTCAGGGGTCACAAGGTCAAAGAAGCGCCGTGAGTTAGGGTTAGCGTAAGGGTTAGAGGCTGACAATGTTTTGACTTCGCTCAAGAGCCTGGCGCTTTCAGTATGTCGCTCGGGGAGGGCCCAATGGTCAGCTTGCTGAATTTGGAGCCCCTGGGACATTTCTGTAAAAATCCTACTCGCCCATTAATTTAATGTATTTTTCCATAGTGGTTTCGCGGGCACCTCTTCGAAATGGCCGATCAACTAGGGGGCGCCGTTTTTCTGCCACGCCCCCCTGGTGCGGGCGGAAACGTTTGGTGGTGGTCGAAAGATCGAAAAAGGGAAACTTGTCTGCGAAATCGCTATGCCGATAAGTGGACCGTGGGACGGCCCCCGTACGCAGATGCAGGGTCATGGTACATTGAGATTTGAGATTTGGACCCTCCATGGGTCCCCGATGCACGGCGAAGGGTGAAAACCTAGAACCTTCCTGTAGCAAGTGTGCCACTTTTAACCAACTTTCACTCAAAAGGCTCTTAAGGTACATGAGTCAAAGAGACTGTAGGGCTGAGATTAGGGTTAAAGGGTAAAAAAGTGTTGTCTTAGCCCTAGAGCCCAGCGCTTTCGGTATGTCACTTGGGTAGGGCCCAAGGGTCAGCTTGCTGAATTTGGGGCCCCTGGGACCTTTCTGTCAAAATCCCACTCGCCCATTTAATGACTGTATTTGCCATAGTGGTTTCGTGGACACCGCTTCGCAATGGCCTTGCGACTAGGGGGGCAACATTTTTCATCTTGCCATGGACCCCTGGTGCGGGTGGGAAAGTTTGGTGGCCCTGGGACCTCGTTCAATAGTCGAAAGGTTGAAAAAGGCTGAAAAAAAGCTAATTTTAAAACTGACAGGGGTCAAAAAGGTCAAACTAACGAAACAAGCTGCCATAAGGACACGGAAGGTCACAGGACCCCGAAACTTGGCGAGTTCCGTCGTCTAGGGACCTTGAGTCAGGCCCCAGAGTTTGAGGGCCCTAGCCGCTTTCTAAGCGTTTCCTAACCCCCGTTCGTGATGAGCCTATTCATTGTGGATGGCGACAGAAAAATGTCTGATTCTGATGAGGGCAATGAGACAAGTCCTGGCTCTCTACATCTCTCCTGACCTGAGCTATGGACATCCCACGTAGCACATATTCCATTGTACTAAATAGTGGGTTCATGGACAGTGGAATATCCACGGTTGTGCGCATCTGTCTCTGTGTGGTGTGTTAGGACAGACAGCGAAATCTCTTCAGTTTTGTCGGACTTGTATGGTTTAAAATTAAAAAAAAAAAAAAAAGTTTTTCCCACTTTTACATAAGTGTCTGAAAATTGTGTCCAACATTATTTAGTAAACACAGCAAGAGAAAGTATCCTGTCAATTGTATCCTAACCAGGGGTGTTACTGTCCCTCTGTGGAAGTGCAGCATATCTGTCCATCATGAAAAACAAACTTTGATAATTTTTTTGCCAAAATTTAATCTTCTTGTGTCTTACATTTCTGACATCAGTAATGTGCTTGCTTCCATTTTTAATGCAGTAGATAGGCTAGGATTTTTTCGTCTATTATAGGAAATAAACTCGTATGAGCCTAGTAAAATATTTTATTCATTGTAGAACTGAACACCACGTTCACACTATGTTTACAATACTTTAATACACAACACTTTATTGGAGGATACAGCGTTAAGTTGATAAAATAGCATAAACTATGTACAAAAAGATTAAAAACAATGGATCATCAAAATACATTTACATCTATTCACCACTGCTGAAACCACACAAATGAGTGCCACAGAATCCCATCCTAACTATGATACAGAAAACAGATTTGATATTTATATTATTAATGATTATTATAATTGTCTTGCTCTTTCCTGTACATGTCTCTATCATGTATCATGTTCTTATTTTTCTAAACAGTTTCTGTTCAGTTACTGGTGTACCCTAACTGATGAAAAGAAGATGTGATCAGTCACTGGTGTTGCTTTTTCTCAACAGACAGAAAAAGAAGTGGTGACATCCCATTCTTCAGTATTCTACTAATGACTCAAGTGTTACTAAAGACATTTTCTAAAAGTTACTAAAGTTCACCAAAAATCTCAAACGGTTGCACAAATCATGACTAGATCATGTAGTAACACTTGAGTAATTACTAGTTAGTTCCAATGATCTTCACTTTATAATACGAATCCAAATAATTAGTAATTCCCACAGAAGTATCTAATAACACTTTCATCTGTGAGCTATTACTTACTAATTCGTTAATAAGAGTTTCTTTTAGTTAATAGTAGTTACTAGATTGTTAAAAACTTTTTCAGTAGTTCTCTGGGAAGTATTAAAAAAATTGTAGTTATTAATTACTTAATAGTGAACTACCACTTTCGTCTGTGCGCTATTACTTATTAGTTCGTTAATCAGAGTTTCTTGTTAGTTAATAATAGTTACTAGATTGTTAATATTGTGTTACTCATTAGTTCTTGTGTAGTTATTCACCAACCGTATTCTAAAGTGTTATCAAAAATTCTTATATAAGGTACATGAAATAATATGACACATCCTGTCACTTTTTGTTAAATTTCAGTTTTATTGATCAATAATAGACATTATTAATTAGTAGCCTAAAAGGTAAAATAAGCTCATACAAGTCAAGAAATAAAACAAGTTAAAAGATTCAGTCAATAAGTCAGCAGGCTACAGAACAAATCTAAATCAGAACAATGTTTTAAAAAGGCGCTATCTTTATAAATAAACCACAGATTTGAGCTTTAAACAACTATTTTATCGACTTTTAAACTCTTAAAATTACATTTCATGACAAAATAACAGTAATATTTATTAATATTTATACAATTTCGCGGACTTTCTCCTCTGCTGTTGACGCAACCTACTATGAAAAGCGCTAAACAAATAAAGGTTTTACTTGAAAAGCGCTAAACAAATAAACGTATTACTTGAGGGCAACAAACTGCTTTTATCAAGTTATCGCGAGAACATATTTTGATCAGGCATACTACTGGCATACTATGGGGTCCTAAGGTGGGACTCATCTCTTCAGGGGGACCCATCTCTTCACCACACCGTCTTCCATCTCGCTCAGCAGAAAGAAGCGGGACAACTAACGCGAAGCCCGGAAACACACAAAGCGCCACACTGCCCACTGCTGGCGAACTCCACAATTTCTCCTGATCTCGATATACCATATATTAGTACAAGTGGATGATAGAAATAGACTAATTACCCATGAACAAAGTTCAAAATATTTCTTAATAACATTACCATACCACAAATGTGATAACAATTTACTGGGTATCACAAAAGCACTGGCTCTACTGTGACCCAGTATATATCTGTTTTATAACTTAGTTTATTACTGTTAAAATACATTCAGTTAGCATGTCTTTTTATCTTACACTGTTAATTAACCCTTTCAACCCCACAGGAAAATCCACACTGCAAAGAGTAAAAGTAACATTGAAGCAGTTGCAGTGAGATGAGTGTGTATTGCATTAGTGATGAACACCTGCTGTTAACAAGCAGAAGTAAAAAGGAACACTAGAACAGAAAATAGAGAAACACAGGAAATACAACCATTGCACATTCTTACACTTATTATTACAGTTATTAAGCGAACCAGAAAAAAACAAACAATCTCTGCACTCAACTGGATAGACCTACAACCAATCAGAGCAACACATGTTGAGCTACGCATAGTTGTCAACAGAACTCAACTGCACACACACTGGAAGAAGTTAAATAACGAGTGTTGCTTCTTTTACTTACTCCTCCATGAGTGCCACCAAAGGAGAAACCACAACGACCACAGGCTTTTCATTACGTCCATCTTCTTAACGACCAGCGGAGACGGCTGATAAATTACACTTTTGCCGAATCATGTAGGAAGGACGGCAAACACATCTTTCCAATCGACAAATGCCTTGATTGCAGTTCTCTGTTCGTCTTTTAAAATGATTGCGCTGTCGATTTCTTTTTTATAGTTTAATCTATATATCTCAATTCTCCAGCTGCAGTCATCTCTGAGGGAAACCAGTGAAGCGCTCTTTGATAACGTGATGATTACGTCCCTGCAGATCATCTGTCCATCATCTTATAAAACCCGCCCTGGCAATCTGATTGGCCCGACCATTTCTGAACGACATAATTACTCCTCAATGGATCGAGTTCAGACCGAACTTCCCGACCAATAATGTTGTGGGCTGGGTTCGGGCTGGCATCCAGGCTAGCTAAATGGCTCCATTCACAGACTGAAAAGTGTCCGTTTATTCTCTCTATTACGCAATCTGCCTCTGTGCTGCGGCTCATTGAGAGCTGGTAGCAGATAAATTCAAGTGAATCGTTGTAGTTAAACGAATGGATAATCACAATGCTGAAATTACAGTACAAATTTAGAACTGAAACAAATGGAGGCTTCACTTATTGCATCAAATTTAAGCAAAGTAGGCTAAAGGCCAATTTATACTTCTGCGTAGGGCGCGCGCGGTAGGTACGGCGTAGCATACGCAGAGATGCATTCCATACCGCGTACCCTTCGCCGTAGCCTGACGCGCACTACACGTCGCGACGACGCGGACCGCAAGATCGATGATTGGTCGGCTTGGTAGCATTGCATTTCCGCACGTACCTTCTCGCGCATTTCCACACGTACCATCTCCTCCGACGTCTTCTCTCGTTTCTGCCTTTTAGTTTTAGTAATTTCACTAAAATGAACTATTTTTCCACCTCAATAAGCTCCAACTCCAACATGATCCGCTCTCTTTCCGCTGTCTGGAAGTCAGTTGTAGTTCTTGTGTTTCTCTTTTTCTGTTCTTGTTGTTTCTCTTTCCTTCAGTGGTTCTGCTTGTGGACTGGAGGTGATCATCAATAATGCCCAATCATCACTTAATTAATCACTTCATTAACTTTAACTCTGATTCTGAGTTATTTTAGCTCTTTGTAGAGAGGGACCAAATTGTCTCTGAGCAGAGTTCATTTAAATTAGCTGTTTGGTGAATTAGGATCGTGCCTGAGAGCGCCTCAATTCTCCCTCGACCCTACGATTTACATTTGAGGGACGGGCATACCAGTACAAGGTCCTCCCTTTCGGTCTGTCCTTGTCGTCCCACGTCTTTACGAAGGTCGCCCTTCTGCTTGTCTATGACTGCACAAATAGTTTCAGGACCTCAGATCTTTCAGACCTCAGGAAAGGCTGTCTTTAAACAGAGGTTGCCCATCGATAGTGGATGCCATCGACTTCCAGTCCCTGCCCCTTTAATCGTTAATACGAAAGATTTGTATATAAACAAACTTGCAATATTTTCAGACAATGTTTCTCCTTGTAGACCTAAAGGCTTCTGTTGTTGTGTGTTGTAGAGACGGATTTGGACCCCAGACGGCTTGTGAGTTCTGGGACTCTGATCCTGAATAAAGTTCAGTACAGCGATACAGCGGTCTATCAGTGCATGGCCACTAATAAACACGGCAATATCCTGGTCAACACACACATCCATGTTGTTGGTGAGTAAACTTTGATCATATGCAGTTTGATTATTAGTGTCTCTTTACACAACGCAGTAGAAAGAAGGGGAATGATGTCACTCCAGAAAGGGTTCAAATGATGTAATGTGTGCTTAAAAAAGAGTGGAGCATCATTTTGTACCAACATAACAACATACTGATTGTATTTGGTGAGCTATTTCTATAACGGCTGTACCCGGCCTTGTGTTGGTCAGAGCTGCCTCCTCAGATCCTGACGGCGGACGGGCTCGTGTACATTACCACAGCAGGGAAAACCGTCCAGCTGGAGTGCCGGACCTTCGGGTCCCCGCTACCCAAAGTGGACTGGTGAGAATGTGTGCCTGCTGTTGAATATTTTCTCAACACACTTAGAAGATTATATATATCATTGCTATGTAGTTTTCACTTAACTCTTTCCCCGCCTTTTGTTGATCATTTTCACAAACATGTCACGGCCCTCAGAATATATTTTTTATAACTATCTAAACATGCAATATATCAAAAGAAAGAACAGACCCTCTGTTTTAAAAAATATCTGTTTTAGCTTCATGCATTCTTTATTATCAACACTTGAATGTGTGTAAGTTTCACATAAAAACAAAATTTTGGGCAAAAAGCTGAGAGAATCAAGGTTTTGTCAAAAACTACATCCAGATGGGATTCAGAGCGATCAACACATAGATGGAGTCCATCACCCCTAATGCTTGAACAGTCCTATAGCTCGTCCTCGGTCAACATTTCATTCAACAACATTAGGCAGTTTTGATTAATACGCTTGTAACACCTCTCTTTCTTTCTCTGGTGTTACTCTGAGGAGGTTCAACAGAATTTCGACTGGTACTGAAATAAAACCACTTCACTCAACAAATATAAATTTTTCTATTTTATTTCACACATGCCTATAATTGCCCCAACAATAAACAATATAAAGAAACCAACAGTCTTTGTCTCTGTGTAAATCAAACCACCATATAGACCACTTATCGTCAGTGTCCAGCCTTTAGAGGAGTTGAAATGAGGATGGTGAATGGATGAGTATGACCCAGTGGATTTTTGAGATCGACGCAATGATATTATCCAATTATTATCCAGTATGAGTATGAGGTGAAGATTAAAAAGTTGGTGCCTTGCTACAACGTACTGAAATCCAGATTCCTACGTCTCTCTTCCAGTAGACATGAAATAGATCAGCCAAACGATGCAAAACAACAAGAGTGGGTTGACACTATGGTGATAAGTGTCTATTCATAAAAAGTCCTTTCTACAAAAGAAAACAAAACAGCTAACATCAGACCTTTTTCCATTACAATTACATCCAGAGATTTGCAGTTATCATATACTCACATTTGAGCATAAACTCATTGAGTTCTCAAACCAGGACTTCAAATGGGTAAAGCAGGTAGCAAACAAGAAGAACCCTGCGGTTTCCCTCTACCAAACTGAACTGACTTCTTCAATGGTTATCAGGCTTATATCTAGTAGCCACCACTCACTAGTGCCCTCACATGGCAATTAGAGGTACTACTTGACCCAGGTAACTTTCTTGATAAGTCAGAAAGTACAGACTAAACACTCATGTAACATTTAAACCGTTACACGCTGTTTAACTTTTTTTTACATATGCACATGATTACATATGAGATCTCCTTCTCCTGTGATTTGATCAGGAGATTCAGAACTCTTCCAGAAGATGTGTCATAGCGCCCCCTACCGTATAACAGTAAAAACACCGTCAATGGCGGGGAAAGTGATTTCTCACGAATGAAAGAAATTTTTCGTCAATGGCGATGGAAGAATTAAAAAAAAATATGATTCTAAATCCATGCTGAGCAGAACTCTGTGCAGAGTTTTACAATATTAATTATACAATGATTCATTTATATTTGTATCATTAAATAAAAAAAAAATGTTTACATCTGGAGAAACCTACAACTAAGACAAGTGGAGCAGAAACATTTGAGAAAGATGAATGCCCTGATAATAAAGCAGACTGAATGGGTTTTTGAGGTTTGTCTGCCAGATGCTCGGAGTTGATGTTGTCTTGTGTGTTTAATCCAGTGCGATTGTTAATGTTTGCAGGGAGATTGTAGACACGGGTCCAGCTCTTGCTAATCCTAAAATGTCTCAGATGACCAATGGAAGTCTTCAGATCAGTAGCGTGAGCAAAGAGGACAGCAAAATGTACCAATGCTCAGTGGGAGACAGCAACGCGAGCATCATTGCTGAGCTGAATGTCTTGAGTAAGTGTTTAAATCTTTTAGAAAATCATCGTATACATACCATATCAATACCCAGACAGCAAACTGACATTGAATCAACGTGGAAATATGACATCGAAACAACGTTGATCTGACATTGTTTTGCTCATCGAATTAACGTTGAACCAACGTCAGACGCGTCATTCTTTCAAAACTAACGCAAAATCAACTTGAAATCAACGCGTTGTTTCAACGTTATGAAAGCAAACCAATTTTCGATTTTCATTTAGCTTTGAAGAATGCCGCGTCTGACGTTGGTTCAACGTTAATTCGATGAGCAAAATCAACGTTGTTTCAATGTCATGAGAGACGTCGTTTCCACGTTGATTCAATGTCAGTTTGCTATCTGGGTATACACAGATTGTGTGGCTCAGATAAGGTCCAGTTCTGGATTATCTATTTGCCAAGGGGCTGACATGTGGCATTGCTATGGCCGGCTTGTGGCCCAGATCTGGCCAACAGGAGTGAGCCACCCATGCCACGCTGCTCGTGGGCCAGATCACCTTGTCACATGGGCCAGATGTGGGCCGGATCTGGGCCGTCACAATGTTGCTATGTGGGAAGGCTACTGTTGTAGATGATGCCTTTTTCTAAATTACTGGCAATAGTTTGTGCAGTAATTTAGATAATGTTAAAGTAATAGGTCACGCCAACAAAAGCAAATAACAATAGATTTGAAATGCATGGAGATGTTTCCACAGGGAGGGAAGAAGTCCTTAAGAAATCTGCTGAACACACACAAACATACATTTATCCCCACACGATCCATCCCTGACACATTTCATCGCGTACTGTATATGGTATTGTGCCACATTATGCAAGTAAAATGAGTCATGAATGTCTTTTTGTGTCTCCAGACAGAACTAAGATTGTAGACCCTCCCCAGGATCTCCGTGTTGTACGTGGAAATGATGCTGTTCTGCAGTGCAAATATACAGTGGACCACAAGTTTAAAGATCCCACAGTTCAGTGGAAGAAGGACGGACACAAGATCACCACATCTTCTGATAAGTAAACACACAATTTAAAATCACATTTTCTGTTGATTCTGTTCTTGTTTCTTTTTTTTGAGTATAATATTGTGTAAAAGACATTTAAATGTAGTCATTATTATTTGCATTAATATAATGGCACAATATGTAAGATGTTTGGATAAAAATAACATTTATAGACAGAACATGAATCATTGTTATATAGTTAATACTGTTAATCTTATTATTGGAATTGCTTATTTTCTATATTTAATATCATGTTTTTACCATGCCTTAGAGAAAAGCATTATTTTGACAAGTGGCTAACACAACATAATCAGATCCAGCTTTATTTTTAGTAACAGTAATGTTGCATTTTTCCAACATACAATGTTTTAAAATGATTTTCATGCCATTTAGCAACAATAGCCATCCAATCTCATCTAGCTACACCTTTAGGACTAAAAAAATAGGCGACCTCTAGTGGCGAAAAACTACATGTACATATACACAGTATCTAATGGCTTGCCGTTTTATCGCATATTGGCCACTAGGGGATCAAAACAATCCCATGAATATCTGAGCATTAAAAATCGTAATAACTTCAATGCAGGGTTGGTAAAACCAGATTGTCAAATGTTGGTAAATGGAAAAATGGACTGCATTTATATAGCGCTTTCACAGACCCAATGGCCTCCAAAGCGCTATACATTTTGCCTCACATTCACCCATTCATTCACCCATGGTGGTGTCAGATGGATTGAACCGCCAACCTTCTGGTTTGTAGACAATCTACATGAGCCACTGCCGCCCCAAATGCTGAACATCAGCTGTCCCTCCACCTCCTCAACTCCACCAACATGATGTAGGCATCTAGCTACCATACTCATCACCCAGGCATCAGCGGTCCCACTGGGTTTATCTCAGCTTGAGTTGAAGCTGCTTCCTCGAGCGCCTCCACTGCGGACAGCAAGCCAAACACGCTTAACCTACTTAGCTTAAAGATCATATGGGCAAAGGAACTCGGGAACTCGTTGAATGCATTGCATTGTGTGGATGAATTCCATATTTTGATGGCTGTGCTGGTGTTAAATGTTTGTGTTTTCCACATGGTTGCAGGTACATCACATCCCAACATGGCCCTCTGAAGGTGATGAATGTTCAGATGGAGGACACAGGAATCTACAGCTGTGAGATCAGCACTAAACTCGACTCAGACAGCGCCACGGGCTCCATCACTGTAGTGGGTGAGTCTGGCTCTTCCAGTTAGACGTGCAGTTTTACATTTCATTGCTTCTGAAGCACGATGATGTGTTTGACGCTCCTCAGATAAACCTGATCCTCCTCACTCGCTGGAGTTGTCTGAGAAGATGGACCGTAGTGTCACCCTCTCCTGGATGCCAGGCGCTGAAAACAACAGTCCCGTATCTGGTGATTATTATCAAATCATAATAGCCTAATAAAATCATCACCATCACCATAGAAATAAAGTGGAACTGAAAGTTTCCAGGCTTTTTTTCTGTCTTAGTGTAAAAATCTTACAGTGACAGTAATTTCGTAATGTTGGTAGGAAGGTATGGCTTTAATATAAAAATCTGAACCTCTTATACATCCACTGAGAAAAACAAAACATCCAGACTCATTCATTGTTCGATTTGTGAATCGACATGTTTTGTTCATCATGCTTCAGCTTCATTCTGATCATCTGGCCTTTCGTCACTGTTGTCCACCAGAGTTTGTTCTAGAGATGAAAGAGGAGCAGGATCCAGCAGGATCGTCCCGGTGGGAGAAGTTTGAAACAGTCCCTCACGACATCCAACACCTGGAGGTCCATCTGGAGCCGTACAGGACGTACCACTTCCGGGTCAGCGCTGTGAATGCCGTCGGACACAGCGAGCCCAGTCCTCCCTCGGACTCATACAGCACCCCAGCGGCCCGTAAGACACTCTGAGCTCTGAAACATGCAATGAAACACACGCAAAATGCAACGAAACTTACAACCCAATATATTGCATATTCAACAAAATATTCTGGGGGCCATTAACAATCTCTCTTGTGCACAGAACCTGAAATGAACCCAGAAAATGTGAAGACTGTGTCTACTGATCCAAACTGTATGGTCATCACATGGAAGGTGATTAACAATCTTGTACTGGAGAAACGTCTTCTCCAAAAGAGAGAGCCATATTATATTGCACATGACAAAGAGAAGATTGACATTAATCTCGTTTTCTTTCTTGCGTTTGGAAGGAACTGGAGCGACAGCATTTTAATGGACCAGGTTTTAAGTACAAGATCTACTGGCGTCAATCTTCAGGCAGAGATCTACACTGGAAGAGCAGCAGCGTCTCAAATCCTCCGTTCATCGTGAACGAAACTGGGACCTTCATCCCCTTTGAAATTAAAGTTCAGGCAGTCAATGACCTCGGTGCCGGACCAGAACCAGTTGCAAAGATCGGCTACTCGGGAGAAGACCGTGCGTTTCCTAATGTCTAGATGAGTTCCTGAAAGCTGCTGCATTAGTGTTGACCCATGCCTTGACTTATCTTCCATAATGCCCAGGTTGCCTTACGCTGATTAGTCCCAGTTTTGTGTTGATCAGACAGACACAGGTCCTACTTTCTTACAGGTCCTAGAGTAAAGAGCATGGCATTGTGATTTGTGTTGCTTTAAACAAGGGCTAAAGAGATTTCATTGTGCCTGATGTAGAGAACTGTGTGTAGAGTTTGGCAAACAGTGTGGTTTACCATTGAAAACTGAGTGTAAAGCAAGACTGAGCCTCCTATTCCACTGACTTGGTTTATTTTGAACATGATTTTCAGGTTTTGGTGATTGAGTTTTAATTTTAGTGTGTAAACAATTGGGCAAAACAGAAAAACTATACAATAAAACAGTAAAATGACCTCTGATTTGAGCCAGATTCTGAATACTGTATTTTGTAGAAATCTTTAGTGATTCAGAAAAAAAAAAATCAAAGACCACAATGGAACTTTAGTGTGTTATCCTTGACAAAGAGATTGTAACAATGTTGTATTGCTACTTTTTATGTCAAATAAACTCAAAATCATCTCTCTGGATCTCTCACAGTACCTCTGGAAGCCCCGTCACAGGTGTCAGTGGTCGAGCTGAACAACACTGCGGTCATGGTGAGATGGAGTCCAGTCAGCACAGAATCTGTGCGTGGACACTTGCTAGGCTACAAGGTACACCATCTTTAAACTTCATTCAGTTTCTGCACTCATTACTGGGTTTGCTTACACTTTACTTTAGGTTGCCGTAACTACTATGTATTAACATAAGAAAAATGGAACACCTACAATTTTCTGTGTTACTGCATGTTCTTCTGGAAGATTCTCACATGTTCTGCTGATGAGCTTGAGGTTAGGTTTAGTAGTTAGGCTTTAGAGCGATGGTTGGGTTACGGTTATAGGGGTTAAGAGTTAGGCTTTAGGGTCATGGCTGGGTTACGGTTATAGGGGTTAAGAGTTAGGCTTTAGGGTGATGGTTGGGTTACGGTTATAGGGGTTAAGAGTTAGGCTTTAGGGTCATGGTTGGGTTACGGTTATAGGGGTTAAGAGTTAGGCTTTAGGGTGATGGTTGGGTTACGGTTATAGGGGTTAAGAGTTAGGCTTTAGGGTCATGGTTGGGTTACGGTTATAGGGGTTTAGAATTGGGTAATTACAATGCTCCAACATGTTTGTACATAATGAGTAAATTGTATCAAATCGTAGTTAATATAAAGTGTGACCCTGTGTTCTTTTCCTCTTGAGATCCATCTGAGAAGGAAGGGTCCCAGATCTCACAGCCGACGAGGCGAGAGAACAACCCGTTCTCTCGCTACGGACAAGAACAGAGTGATTGAGGTTTCTGGACCCAAGGTGGAGGAGGTCGTGAGCGACTTGCAGTTTTACTCGAACTATACTCTGACAGTGGCACCTTTCAACAGCAGAGGAGAAGGTCCGCATTCAAATGCGTATCACTTTAGCACTCCAGAGGGCGGTAAGGTCACTTTTCTCAGTGCATGTGGAACGATACTCTACGAATGGGTATTTAGATTAACTGAATGTGTGCTCCTCGGCATCTAGCTCCCGGACCGATTTCATCCTTGACCTTTGAGAGCCCATCTGAGACAGAGGTCACGCTGCGCTGGGAAGCTCCACACAAACCCAACGGAGTGATCACAGGATATCTGCTGCAGTACCTCGAGAGTGAGTCAAGCGTCCCGTCTACACACAGCAAAATCCCCAGTGTTAAATTAACACTTAAAAGTGTGAATTATATCAACTCTGAGCAGAGTGCTGAAGCAGTGTTAAAGTTAAGGAGATTATCAAGTGAATAATTGAGTGATGATTGAGCATTATTGAAGACAAGCAGAATCACTGAAGGAGAAAACTGGAATTTTTAAGTCACCATTATGGTGATCAGTGTTTGCTTTAGTTGGGCTCTTGACGCTTAATTCGTTAACTTTAGGTTTGTTTGGCTGCAGTACATGAGTTACAACAGCCAGATGAACAAATAGAAAAGGTGATCTGATGGTGATGGTTGTGTTTTAACAATCATTATTACACAAACATTTGACCTGAACTCACATAGAGCTTAATTTCTTAGGTTTACTTAATTAATTATAGGAGCAGTGACCTTGTACAGCATAATATTTTATAATGTACATAACGTTTACAGTGTATTCCAAATAATTTCTTAAAAGTTTCTCTATACAATTTTGTACAGTTTTTTTAAGACACACAGACATCAATAATTAGCCTGTGAATCTCAACAATGGTGACAATTACAAAACATGTTTCAGTGCATTCTGGGTGCCACCAATCAAAACTCATTCATGGCTCCCATCATGCATTGCTGCATGAATAAATAATGAGCTTATGTTCAGAGGTGATCTGTTTGTCACCATTGCTGAGATTCATACGCTAAATATTGATGTCTGTGTGTGCGACATGACATCATGACTTTTGCGTAAAGATACATGACACTTTCAAGTCAAGTGGCATGTTATCTATACGCATTTTGAGCTATCCGCGTGTATGTCCACACCATTAATGTCCGAGGGATTCTGCGTGTATGTACACGCCGTTAAATGTCCGAGCGAAATGAAGCAAAATGTAGATCTACATCTGGGGAGCAATATTTTTTTCCTAGGATGGTAGGGGAAGACTCATAAATGCCATTAACCCTAGTGACGGGTAGGGTTAGGGACGGGGTTGGGGTAGGTCATATATATATATATATATACAGTAATAACATTAAGTCAACAGCATTCATAAACACGCTGAAAAGCGATTATGCGTATTGATAGCACGCCAAAAATAGAAATAAGAATTGGCGTGTCATACACACGCAACTTCATGAGATCAGTCTAGTGTGTGCCTTCATACAAATGTTTTTTGGATTTATCTTTTTTATTTGATTGTTTGGATTTCATTGAAAAGGCTAAAAATGGTATGTTCTAAAATGACTGTGCTGCTAAAATCCATAATGTAAATTTAACTCAGAATTTATGCTCTTGATGAGTTCACTGATTTAGGTCAATTAATGATTATGTTAAAACACAACTAACACCATCAGATCACATTTTCTATTTGTTCATCTGGCTGTTATAACTCACATACAGAGCGTTCCCGTGTAAAGGGTAAAAACGCAAAAGTCTGCCAGACAGTGAAGGTTGTACGCAGGCGCGTGGACTTGGTGTTGTAGTATGCACTCCTAGCCGCCTGGAGTGCATACTATATTGAATTTCACACACTTTTGCGTCACCGTTTGCACACGGATTTCCCACACAAAACGTTTGTCTAAACGCAGAATAAAAAGTGATAACACAACGCCACTTTTGCGTTTTCTCTTCAGAATCGTTTCCGTGTAAACATAGCCTTAGTATTCGTTTAACACTCTCAGTGTTATTTTCCACTGGGTATTTTGCTGTGTACACACTCTGTGCTAGTGCATTATGAGTCCCAACAATACTGTATATCCTGAATATTTAAGCTTTACAGTCAACTATCAGTCAGCCATTACAAGTATAACTTCAATGTCAGCAGCAAAGCAACTCTACACTGAACAATTCAGTGCTACAGTCATTTCAAAAACAGCTTTATCCATATATTATACTGACTGTTGGTGGAGAAAAACCTTGTGAGATACCAGGGCTTACACCATGAACACATTGTGACTGATGATTCCCAGCTACAACTGAGTATTTTACAAACGAACGGCATTTAGCTTAAACTGATCAGTACAACAGACTGAATCAGAGGAAATCAGAGAAATTAGCTGTAGTTTGACTAGAAGATGTAAGATGTCAGTTAAAATGGCTCACTATTTGGCAGTACTGTGTTAAAGTCACCCTTTTTATTCAGTATTTTTAAAGAAAGCTGTGACTGGCTTCTGTTGTGTGCTGTGTTTAGTTGTGCCTGGAAGCTCGAGCCAACAGCAGATGGAGACCATCAATCTGCAGGCTATTACTGAGTACACTGTGAAGAATCTGGATCCTCAGAAACACTACCTCTTCTACCTTGGAGCGCGCAACACCGCTGGCGATGGAGAGATGATCGTAAGGCAGGGCGCCACCTGGCTGGACGGAGGTGAAACTGCACAGCTGACATTTCAGCACTCTCATTGTTTGGAAGTGAATCAATCAAACTAACTTTAGCTGGACAATAACTTTATTCTAGAGCTGCTGTAAAGCCTAAACAATCTCTGTTACTGTAATCTTCTATTATCAGTGTAAAGCTGTTTTGAAACTATCTATATTGTTAAAAGCGCTCTATAAATGGAGATGACTTGACTGTACTATAAGGACACAGTATAACAATTGTCAAGTCTTATCTGCATTTTCCTTCCGCAGAACCTCCATCTGTGATCAACATGACTGCTGGAGAGACATCGGTCAACCTCAGTTGGGTGCCAGGAGACAGACATCGTAACTTTGCCTTTAGATTCCGATACATCCAAAAAAGTGGTGAGAGTTTGATCAATGTTTAGACAAATCTTTTGATCTACTTATCCCGAAAACATGTGTTTTCCCTCTATCATACTATCATCATTTCATAAACGAGGGCTAAAGTTGTTGATCACCGTCATCTAACATTAGCGATGATACAGTAATCATAAATTGTTTTTATTTTTACCTAGTTTATTTTTGGATGTTCAAACAAACACTGAAACCTACTAACATAATGATAGCATCAAAAATGTACACACATTTATATAAAATGTCTCGGTTACGTATATAACCCTCGTTCCCTGAGTAGAGAACAAAGATGTTACGTCGGATGACGGAGAATGGGGGTTTAGCTTAGAAAACCTGTCATCTTCGAGTAATATAAAACGAGCCAATGGCGATGAAATTCCATGGGTCTGCGGAATTTGCATAGCATATCTCCGCCCCACCGTATGGGTATTTAAAGGGTAACTCAATCCCTGGTCAGAGCCTGACTCCACCCACTGGCAATATTTGAAAAATGCTGAAAAAGTGGGCAGACCCCAGCAGAGATAGAGGGGACGAAATAGATGCTAAAACACTCTATCCTGATCATTTTCAATACTCACAAATGCGTACGCGTAATGCGAACCGCTAACATCCAATAGGAAAATTCAACTGCAGTAGCCACCATTCAACCTGAAGAGGGCAGCACTAAGATGTTTTTACACCATATATTGTAGAAATAAAACACATACATACATACATCTTCTTCCGCTTCATCCGGGGCCGGGTCGCGGGGGCAGCAGTTTAAGCAGAGATGCCCAGACTTCCCTCTCCCTAGACACTTCCTCTAGCTCTTCTGGGGGGACACCGAGGCGTTCCCAGGCCAGCCGGGAGACATAGTCTCTCCAGCGTGTCCTAGGTCTTCCCCGGGGCCTCCGCCCAGTGGGACGTGCCCGGAACACCTCCCCAGGAAGGCGTCCAGGAGGCATTCGGAACAGATGCCCGAGCCACCTCAGCTGACCCCTCTCGATGTGGAGGAGCAGCGGCTCTACTCTGAGCTCCTCCCGAGTGACCGAGCTTCTCACCCTATCTCTAAGGGATCGCCCAGCCACCCTGCGGAGAAAGCTCATTTCGGCCGCCTGTATCCGGGATCTTGTCCTTTCGGTCATGACCCAAAGCTCATGACCATAGGTGAGAGTAGGAACGTAGATTGACCGGTAAATCGAGAGCTTTGCCTTACGGCTCAGCTCCTTCTTCACCACAACAGACCGGTACATCGACCGCATTACTGCTGAAGCTGCACCGATCCGTCTGTCAATCTCCCGTTCCATCCTTCCCTCACTCGTGAACAAAACCCCAAGATACTTAAACTCCTCCACTTGAGGAAGGATTTCTCCACCAACCTGAAGTGAGCAAGCCACCCTTTTCCGACTGAGGACCATGGCCTCGGATTTGGAGGTGCTGATTCTCATCCCAGCCGCTTCACACTCGGCTGCAAACCTCCCCAGTGCATGCTGGAGGTCCTGGCATGAAGAGGCCAACACGACAACATCATCCGCAAAGAGCAGAGACGAAATCGTGCGGTCCCCAAACCTGACACCCTCCGGCCCCTGGCTGCGCCTAGAAATTCCGTCCATAAAAATTATGAACAGAACCGGCGACAAAGGGCAGCCCTGCCGGAGTCCAACATGCACTGGGAAGAAGTCTGACTTATTACCGGCAATGCGAACCAAGCTCCTGCTTCGGTCATACAGGGACCGGACAGCCCTTAGCAAAGGACCCCGGACCCCATATTCCCGGAGCACCCTCCACAGGCTGCCTCGGGGGACACAGTCGAATGCCTTCTCCAAATCCACAAAACACATGTGGACTGGTTGGGCAAACTCCCATGAACCCTCCAGCACCCCGTAGAGAGTATAGAGCTGGTCCAGTGTTCCACGGCCCGGACGAAAACCACACTGTTCCTCCTGAATCCGAGGTTCCACTATCGGCCGTATTCTCCTCTCCAGTACCCTGGCATAGACTTTCCCAGGGAGGCTGAGAAGTGTGATCCCCCTGTAGTTGGAACACACCCTCCGGTCCCCCTTCTTAAAAAGAGGAACCACCACCCCGGTCTGCCATCCCAGAGGCACTGTCCCCGAAATAAAACACTTTATACACAAATGTCAAAAAAGTTACTCGAATCAATGACTGGTATTAATAAAGATCCATTCTTACAGATCATTCACTAAAAAAAGTTTGTTTAGGGTTTAGTTACTCTTTAGGGAGAATGCAGACGCAAAGGCAGTTATGTCTTCGCTCAGGAGCAACGTCTCCGTTCCCTACTCAGGGAACGAGGGTTACATACGTAACCGAGACGTTCCCTTTCATAGTCACTCCGAGTTATGTCGGATTACGGAGAATGGGGGTCCTCCGTGTAATCACGCCACCTTCACATCTGTCACCGGAGTAGACAAGAACCTACAGGCATTGGAGAGGCGCTTAGGGTCGCCACGCCAGGTGGAGGCGCTGTGGGGACACATAAGTGTTGCCACAGAACACTCCACAGGGGGAACCCCAGTGTATCATAGGCCGTGGCCTCTACGAGGGCAGAGAAGGCGGAAGAGGCCGCTGAGCAGTCGTGAAAAGTCAAAGGAGACTTCCACGATCTCATGGCCTCTTCATGCACGTTCGGGTAGAAAGGATTTGGGTTCGCCACCCTCAAAAACCAATCAGAAGGTTCCACTCAAACCCGATACTCGTGGCCCGGGAAAGCATAGCTGTGAACTCTGGATCAAACTCGTTACGCTAGCACATCCGAGGACAGCAGCACAGACGAGCCATCATCTCCAGAGGACTCCAGCTCAACTTGTGATGCGGCGATAAACATGATTTCATTAGCCGGGGGACCGAATGAGAACACGGGCCATGGGCGGGCCGGCGAACTCACTCTGGACCACGTGAGTTGGAACGTGAAAAACGGGGTGTGGACCGAGGAATTTTTCAGTTTTGTTCCAGACCTGATGTCTTAGGTCACCCTGGCCACCAGCCGAAGTATTATCTCACGTGGAGAAAAATAGGGATGTGGATGAGGGGACTCTCACTTTATTGAGCTCATCGAGTCTCGACCATTACATTGCGATGGTCACGTTCCCACTGAGAGAACGTGACACACCCACGAGTGCTGTCTGAGCGCAATCAAAGCCCAAACACGTCAAAATAGTGCTCGCGCCCATCCGCTGAATCTATCAGAATACCGCACTCAGAAATACACGGGCAGATCGTCTTTAAAAAGAGACGTGCCACGTGAGTGATCTTTTAGTGAGAGGAAAACTCAGCGGATGTTGAAGGCACGAAACAAGCGGTTTGTGTGAGAAAACGAACAGTATTTATATCGTCACGTCCAAGTAATGGATGGAGAGGGAGCGGGCGCTTTGTGGCTGTGGTTACAAGAGGTAAAAACTATATAAATACTGTTTTCTCACACAAAAGGCTTGTTTCATTTCATAGGTCTGGTTTTTAGTTTATGTTTCCTGTCAGTCATGTGATGCCATGCCCTCGTGTGATCCTGCCATGTGCTTCCCTAGTCTCCATCTCATGTTGTTAATTGTTTATCATCTTAACAGCCGTGTCTTGTTCAGTCATTAGTGCTTAAGTGTGAATATAAGCAGGGAGGAATTGTGTATCACAAAATCACAGCATCTTTCTCAAACATTGTTTCATGTAACAAGCTCCATGTTCATGTTCTTGTTTTTAAGTTTCTTGCCACGCCATGCCTTTGTTTTATGTTTGACTCAGTATCTTGTCAAAAAAAAGAAAAGAAAAAAAGAATAGCACACATAATCCAAATGGGACTAAAGAGGTGAAGCTTTTTGCACTATTTTAATGGCTGATTTGAATTAGTCTCAAAGCTGAAAAAGAATTATACACATAATTTTTATGTACATGCCTCACACTTCATACACTATGCACCATACTCAA
The DNA here is from genome assembly GCF_988280905.1 of Pimephales promelas. NCBI lineage: Eukaryota > Metazoa > Chordata > Actinopteri > Cypriniformes > Leuciscidae > Pimephales > Pimephales promelas. Next base: position 458,992 of record NC_142788.1, read on the forward strand.
GTCCTACCAAACCCATACAAGCAGTAAACTACAGCTGGAACTACATTTCCCAGAATGCCCCACGGCAAACCGGGAAGAATAACATTACTCACATTAAATACCAGCCCGCGATTTATACTTCAAACATGTTTAAAGTCAGATAAAGTAAACACAAATGGACACATCTTCTATAGCGATGTTTTAAGTAAGTCTAAAATGTTAGCTTTGTCTCACGGGTACCTCGTCAACTTAGTTAACTAAGCTTGTTTAGATCTAACGTTATCAGAGCATAACATTATCTTTCTCATGAAACGGACACAAACACAGTACAATATAGATGCATGGGTGAAAGCAAACAACATGAAGCATACATTATATAAAGCAGACAAGAAACATTAAAATTAAGAGAGCTTACCAAGTGGCTGCACACCGGGTTGAAGTCAATATAGATTCAATGAATCGCACTTAGTGAACTCCGATCACATGTTCCACAGCACACTCATCTCTTAAAGAGGCACTACACTATTAGGCTACAAACCTCAAAACGTTTCCAATATCTGTTGTAACTCTAGTTCAATGTACACATCTGAATTAAACATGCAAATAATAATAATAATAATAATTATTAAATAATAATAGAAATAACAAAACTCCACTGAAAACAAAACAATATCTTTAATAAGAATCAATTTATTCAGTGAAGTCTATGTAGTGTTTTAATTTCATATTTGTTCATTTAATAACTTCAATGCTACTGCTAAATACACCTACTGCATCTGAAAAAATAAAGCACTATTTATTTAATATGAATATTATTTTGTGTAATGTTTATCTTGTCTTATTTTTTTTTAATAACAAAGAAAATAATGACAAAGATTTTTATCTTCGCCACTGGCCTAAATGTATGCCTTTCTTTTTTATTTTGTTACCTAAGACTTTGTTTTTAACATAGGGGCATTAGTTTGGCTGTAATGAACAGCCACTTGCAAAATATTAAAACCAACTTGAAATAGAATCGTGATCGTGATTTTCCTAAAAAAATCGTGATATGATATTTTTTCCATATCGCCCACCCCTATTATACGCTATCAATGATAGAGGTTTCGTACAGATGATTCATCAATCATAAGAAGATGACCACAGCAGTGATGTTGTGTGTGTGTGTGTGTGTGTGTGTGTGTGTGGTAGACGGTGGTTCGTGGGAAGAGTCGGAGCAGGTGAACTCCACACAGGCCTTCTATCAGCTGCAGGGACTGAATCCGGGTGTTTGGTACCTCCTGCAGATCTGGCCCGGAAACACTTCCTTGGCTTTCAAAACCAACGGACCAGGTACAGGCCAGTCACAAGCATCCCTGGATGGTGTCATGGGTTCAGTGCTCTGATTCGCTGTGTGTCGTCTCTTCCTCAGAGCTGCAGGAGTTGCCCAGTAGCTTTGCAACTCAGGGCTGGTTCATCGGACTCATCAGCGCCCTGGTCCTGCTGCTGCTGGTGCTGCTCATTCTGTGCTACATCAAGAAGAGCAAAGGAGGGAAGTACTCAGGTAATACACACACACATTGAGCTTTCATTAGCAACAGTTATTCAACTCTAATTGAGGGAGGGGTCAATTTGGAACGTGCTTTTGAACTTTTTGTGGAAAAAAAAGAATGGTCCTTATAACAATTTACAAATTATATAAAAACACTTAATCATTAAATAAATATTAAATGTTTTTTTCTCCAGTGCAAACAGTGAGACATACTGAAAGGCCTAATCTTGAAATTGCCTTTATGATATTGCTCTTTATGAACGCTGAGATAATTTTGACAGCCTAGTTTCAGGACGTACCATAAACTTTAAACATGGTGAAAGGAGAACGATTAAGATAATATTAACTATATAATCGCAGATCGTTGTTGTTATTATAAGCGTGCTGCCACTTCTACGGAGCCCGGGAAGTCACCTGTGGGGTAAAAGAACAATCTGTGGTGATGGTTTTGCAATCCGTCCCCACAGTTTATAAACTGTACTCACAAATTCGTAAACTGTTAACAATTCGTGCCCACGGATTAATAAACCGTACCCATGAGTTCCTAATCCGTGCTCTCAGATCTGTAAACCGTGCCTTCAGTTTTTAAACTCACGGATTTGTGGCCACTCCCCCAGTCTGTGCCGCATGATTCAACCAAGCCTCCTGTTTAGGTGCGGGATGCATTGCATTGTGTTTAAGGCTCATTTTTAAAAAAAAATAATTTCTTGGATTTTAAAAAAAAACTACATTTAGGCTACTTGTACCTTTAAAGTCCATTTTTGGGAGGAAAAAGCTCATATATAATAAGCAAAAAAGACTTCACATATAAAAAAATAAATATTACACAGAACTGTAAATGGTTAGGTTATATAAAAATAAAACATTCATAAAGGGTTTTATGATAAACATATTACTGTCTTCAGGGAACTCATTTATAGTAATAAACTCAAATTATAAAATTATGATTAACATTATTTTTATTACATTTTCTTAAAAAAATTGGCGCTGACTGGGATTTATAAAGAGAATTTCGCGCAGCTTCTGCCACTTTATAAGCCTATCACAAGTCTAATATTTTTGTGTACGCCATTTTTGACTTTCAGGCGCATGTACACTTTTAGTAAGGATCCTAAGCACAATTTTATAAATTATGGATTACCCTTTAATAAACTTCTGCATTTGGATCCTCAACCTTGTGTCTCGGGAAACAACCTATGTTTTCCTCAATGGTACAAATATCTTTTCGAAGGAAAAAAACAAATTCTCTGCTGGATCCACGTGTGGCAAAGTCTTGAAGTCTCTGTCATGAACTGCTCTGAAACACAAAGTTGAGGATCCAAACACAGAAGTTTATCAAAGGGTAATCCAATCCAAACAGTCGAAACAATGACAGAGTCCAAGGCACAGGAAAACGGAGAAATCCAGGACAACAGGCAGAAGATCAAAACCACGATACAAAGGCAATGCAATACAGACTTTGCATCAAATGACTGAATTAACCAGACTTGTATAGGTAGAGTTGACCAGGCGAATGTTCCACAACTAGCAATCAGGGCTGATGAGTCTAGGCAGCGATTTCTGGGAAATGTACTTGACTTATTTATCTAGATAGCGGTGAATGTATACTATAGTGCTGCTATGTTTGTAGGGTTGTCAACAAAAGAGACGCTCTGAATTTATGCTGCGCTCTATTTTTTGGATTTCAGTGAAAGATAAAGAGGAGGGTCAGGTGGATGCTGGGGCCCGAACAATGAAAGACGACGCGTTTGGAGAGTACAGGTAAGGCCAGTTAGCTAATTATGTCACATTACAGTGTCAATACTTCTCTCTGTTCATAAGTCTCTCTACTTTCATGCTTGCGCACAGATCTCTGGAGAGGTAAGAACATTCACTGACGCCATCATCCATGTACACTGACTGTTTCCCGCTGGACTGTAACCCAAACCTGTGGTCTGTCTCTCCGTCAGTGATAATGAGAAGTGCTCCATCAGTCAGCCATCTGTCTGCGAGAGCAAACGCAGCAGTAACGACAGTCTGGCCGACTACGGAGACAGCGTTGACATCCAGTTCAACGAGGACGGCTCCTTCATCGGCCAGTACAGCGGACGCAAGGATCCAAACACTCACTACAGCTCGGGCGCCACCTCTCCCGTCAATCCCAACATGCCTCCGCCCAGCATCAGCTTCCCCACTTCTGTGACAGGAATTCTGGGGCCAAATTAACACATGCATGTCCCTGACCATTTGAATGAGAGGCACTGATGGTATTAGACAGGATATTACTATACGACGCGAGAAACATCATCCATAAACACCGCCGGCTTCACCCTCACGTAACGACACACATGCATATCCGACAGACGCCGATAAAGTGCAGGACAATTGCTTATAACATTCCATCCAAGCACTGAAAACTGTTTACAACGCTCACCTTTCTTCTTCCCAGGTTACAGCAAGTGATGATTGAACTGGAAGTTCTCTTGCTGAACTCCGGTAGAATAAGGTGTAGTCGACCACAGACGCAGCCAGGAGAATACGGCCAGTTCAGGACAGATTTTGGCCTTGTTCACATGGCGCACAAATGCAACTTGTTTTAAAAAAGTGATATCTGTAGGAGTGACTGCCAGCACTGTCTTTTTCTGAATCTGATTGTTTAGAAAGCGTGGTCAATATTTGCTGTATCTAGTAGATGTCAGCACTATGGCTTCTGCTGTACAACAAAAAAAGATAATGTTGACAAGACACTCTGATAACGCTCACTATTTAGTGAAAGAGTAACACTTCTCCACACAAACAAATGCAATGAAACTTAATCTGACAGATTTAAAAATTGGCTTTTTAAAAACAACTGTTCAGTTTCTCACTGTTCGAGCCGAGCAGATTCGTGCTGTGTCTCTGAACAATGCCTTATGTAGAAAACATCAGCTAGACACACTGCGATGTTCCTGTGCCATCACAGGTAACACAGTTTGAAAAGAGAAAATCCTTTCGCATTTCATCGTCATTTGACGGCATTCTTTTCCTGTTGTTTTTAGTATATTTTGGTTGTGTTCATATCATTTTTTATTTGAAATACATGTACATACATCATATAATTAAGTTCATAGAGGCTAATATATTTTGATTTATAAATATCATCATATTTTTTATTACTTTATTTATACATTTGTTTCTCGACATATTATGTGTAACGTTTGTATCTTTCATTTTTTTATTCATGTTTTATAATACAATATGTACGAACAATTATTATCCTACCATGTGTCTCTCTCTGTGTCTTAATAATCAAAGTTCAGGGCTTTTAACATGTATCATTTGTATTGTTGCCCAAGTGTGTTATCCAAGTAAGCTTTATAAATAATGGTGTTTTTGATGCAATTTATTACGTTAAATCCCTTTGAAGTACATACAGCCGCTGCACTAAAGCCAAATTTTGTGATTTTGACACTAACATATATTTTTTAACTTTTTTTCCAACTAGAATTGATATCCCGCAGCACATAACAGCATGAGATGTAGTGCTAGGCTAGTTGATGTAGTGTGAGGCTGTTCTCCCGTAACGCTGAGGCTAAACCCCGTCGTGTTGCCTTACAGAGTTTGATAACTCCCGTCTGTCATCAGTCCATCCGCTTGCAAATAACAACGCTCCAGCAGTGCAAATGATGTACAGTAAATTACTACTAACAATAACAGTCCTACAATATAATCTATCACACATTTGTCATCAGTCGCTCTTTCTAGTGTGGGCATTCTTTGAAATAAATGTAGTCGGGCTGTTCCTGTCTGTATCTGGTGTATTAAAGGAAATGCCCGAGGGCCGTGATTTCAGCTTATGATAAATAGACACATATTGATGGGTCTTATTCTGAATGTAAGTAATCTTTTACAATTATTATTTGGGATGTTTTCACCTTTACTATCTTTATTATTGTCATTCCATATCCACTGTCTATTACAGATTTAGTGTTTAGAGCACTGGTTTCATTGTGTTCTGGAGTGTTTGCTGTCTCTATCCAAAGAGCAGAAACACCTCCAGACAGTGATGATGGCTTTGAGTTTACTACTTAATAACATTATTTGTTTTATATGCCTCTCATAAAGCATCCTGAATTGTACTGATCAAAGTCATGCTGCGACCGCCTGGTTAAAATCAGAATATTAGGAATATTTACAACAAATGTATGTAGCCTGTGTATGCATTAAAATCTATTTTCCTACGAAAAGGACTTGATTAAAACGGGTGGAAGTGCAGTGCATGGCTTTATTAGAACAGCTGTAAAAGAGCTCAAGTGAACCATCCTTCCCAGCTTTATGGGATATCTTGATGATGTATGTAACCTTCTCTTACCTCTGCTTCTATTTTTAAATCTAAGCACTCAAATGACAATAAAAAGGTAGTCAGTGTGGTGTTTCAAACAATAACTGCCTCTATGAGTAATAACTGAACTCTGGTGAGAGATACGTCATGATGGACTATAACTGTAAAGTAGCGGGAATACGAGTCTATGTGGAGGTTGTCAGCGATGCTTCTTTAGTCCCTGTGCTGTATCTAAAAATACAATAAAATAAAATTACATGATTGATTATGCAGAAAATAATGTTTTACTTTAACAATACTCATTTAATTTAAATGACTGGACGTGGCTTCATATTTCTTGCATTTACATTCCATATTATTATTGCAGCTAAATATGAGTCACACGCTTAAAATTGACTTTTTCACTTGTCAATTCATTTATCATCACAAATTATTGAATATCAAAAATAATAGCATGAAATACAATATTAAGTGCTGTGTAATGAGCAGGGCGGGGCCAAGAGCATTGGGAAAGGAGCGAGCTTAATGAACGACACCTATGAGTCACGCCCGTCACAAGTCCCACGGAGAAGCTCCGGAAGGATAAAAGGAGGATTTACAACAGTGGAAGACGAGAGGACCAGGCCTGGGACTTTTAAGCTCATGTGCGGCAATCTTCCTTGAGGGGCAGCCACTTACTTTTGCTATGGCGTTTGTTTATTTTGTCATTAAAGTTGCGTTCATTTTTTCCTTCATTACATTGGGGCCAAAACTGGGGAGGGCTTTTAACTGGAACTGCTGGAAGTTTTATGGCTTGAGCAGAGTCTGCTGCCCCGGCCCACTGACATGCAAAGGCTGTTAAATCCTGACATTTACATGCCCCAGGAAGTCTGACATTTTTTTTTTGTGTGCATGCGTTAAACTTTTAAATACTCCTATTTGGGGATTCATGTAATTGTCATCAAATTTGTCAACTTTTTGCCAAGACATTTCAGATGTGATATACTGAAAACATTTATTTTAAAATTTTGGTTTTGGCAATAAATGTATGGCAGAAAAAAAATGGTGCATTGATTGATTTAGGTAAATTTTGAGTTGTTTGAGTTTGTAATCTCTACACACAGGTTTTGGGAGATTCAACTCAGAGTGTCAGAACAAACGATTCACCTGGCAGGAGTGCAGGGAAGGCAAAACGTAATTTTCTTTATTCTTAATAAGGTGGGGGGAAACTGTGAACTGAGGTATTACTTCTTTCTTGAGTTGGCCCTTGTTGCATCAAATCACTCACTCAGGAAGGCAAAGGAGATGAAGAATATCCCAACAATATCCCCTCAATTTTTCAATGTTCCATTTGACAGCAAGACATTCTTCTCAAGGAGTAGCAGCTTCTGACTAACATACATGACCTGGTGCTCCACCAGAGTAGAGAAGGAGCCGATTACTAGGGCACACATCAGGTCTTATTACTGGTGATCTTTGTCCTCTTCCATTGTAAACCAAATCAATGTACATGATCCCTGTGTTTCCAACAAATACAGAATAAAGGTGACAGGACCCAGGCCCAGCAGCCCAAAGAAGACAATGAAGAGGCAGTGATGATGACCACTTATCTGATGAAGCTTGTGCAGCGCCAGCTACAGGTAAATATACACGGACAGCCTGTTTCTTCCTGCTTCATTTTCAGAAGAAAATTAATACGTACGTTTGAGTCCGCCTACCAGTATTGTTGCCTTATTTTGTTTTAGCTTTTAGGCAAAGCTTTCTGCCCTTGAGGAGATTTTTGAAGAGGAAGAGCCAAGAGCGTGACCAGCACCTCAGGGAAGATTCAGGAGCAGATACAGCTCTACAGAGGTTTGCCGTGTACACCGTCCACAGTTGGTGGTGGAGTATGAAGGACACACTGCTAATGCTATCCCCTCTGTGTACCAGCCTCATCGACGCCCTCAGAGCGGACAGTTTCTATTGGCCAGGAGCGGGCCTGTCTGTTAATGCAGACATGTTGATCTTTACTTCAAGTTAGGATTGATATCAATCCTGAGTGTCTGCTGGCGCACCCCTATCCTAAAAGCACAACCAGTTTTATTAATAATAAAAGTTTTGTGTTTAATGTATTTTTGTTGATGTTGAAATGGATTTTACAACATATGGTAACGGAAAAAGTATCATTAGGAAACGGGATAGAAACTGAGGTGTCGAAATTGGCACCGGATCGAACGTTTTTGAACTATACTCAGCCCTATTTGCCAGTGCATGGAAAAAATGTATGATAACTGGAAGAGTCTCATATTTACGATCTAAATTTTCTGTCTGACTTCCTTCCTCTCCTCAACATTAGAACTTGCACAGTGATGCCGAAAATGAAGGAGGATGACGCTGCCATGAATCCCCCACAGCCGACTGAGCTGGTGAAATCCCTAGCTGACCTCTACCGTGCTCAACATCAGGTCTTTCTTGACCTGCGGGAGGAACAACATACACACTCCTCCGCCCTCAGGAGGACCTTTAGCTGGACACGCCAGGAGCCCAGGACCACTGACCCTCTGCCTCGGGGGCCGTCCCCAAGATTACAACCCAGGATGACCCAGTGGGACCCAGTTTCTGGAGCTATTTAAGTGTATGGCGGAGGTATATCAAATCATTTGTAATATAATGTGGATATACTGTATGTAAGCTAAGTATAGCTGCATGGTAATGTTACTGTTTTTAATTTATGTATTTTTTTCTTATGTTTTTGTGTTGGTGTCCTTGTGTGTGATGTATAGTGAAGCCAAGGACAAATTTCCACTTGTGGACAATAAATTACTCACTCATTTACTCATTCCCTGCTATTGACAGAATTTGTGTCTTACGTCTTTGTGTTTTCAATTTTATACGATAGGGGGCGCTATGACATCTTCTGAAAGAGTGCTAAATTTCCTGCTGAAAACACATGTGAAGAATATGCAAAAATCAGCGATCCCGTGCAAGCATCAGGGGTGTTGATGGACTCTAACTATTAGATCATCTTTCTGAACCTGATCTGGAGGGAGTCTGACACAAACGTGATTTTCTCAGCTTTTTTAATGAAACTGACCCATATTCATGTGTTGATGAAAAAGAAAAGAATGCATGAAGCATTAATACAATGTTTTTTGTTTGTTTGAGCAGAGTCTGGTCAGATATTCACTGAAAAAATATTCTGGGGGCCGTTAATATTTTAGTAAAAATGGTCAAAAACGCCTGGCGGTGGCTGGCAACTTTTCTTTTTTTTTTTTTAAATAAAATGCTGGTGGGGAAAGAGTTAACCCTCTGGGGTCTAGGGTGTTTGTTCTGATGTTCTGACATGCCCTGACATTTGTGCTTATTTCAGTTGCTTATAAACATATTAATGACACAGGTGAAATTACACTCTATTTAGCACCAACAGGGCTACCATAATATGTGAGCAGCATGTATGTACATGTTTGTATTTTTGAGAGAATATTGTTTATGCATGGTTATTGAAAAAACTAAAAATGAGAGTTTCTGAAATAAGGCCATAAACACATGCTAAATATGCGTCCACAAGACTCTTGACTAACGGATGTAGTCGCCTAGAGTTTCTACTTCAAAATGATCTGAAAATCGTCCCCCTAATCGTTCACATAACACAATAGATGGATTTAAATTTTGTAAGACACGTTTTTTCTTTGTAAAGAACGAATATCATTGTGGAGCTTTTACTGCTAAATCTGGTACAGACACACTCATCTCAGTCGGCCCTTCGCTCAGCGAATCCTCTTCTGTACTGTACATCCACCAGATAAATCACACAACGCAACAGTAAAGCATGAATATATCATGAATATAGCACACTACGAACACAAGAGAGAGAGAAGAATCAGACCGTTTCTCCTTGCATTGCCGTTTTAATCCTTTTGCTGGAAAACCACACTTTCATTCACACGCTGTGCAGGAACACTGAGACTGCATTGATTCAACACGACATCAGAAAAATCTCCCGCACAACATGCATTATGTCACTACATTCGTCAACTCAACATTTTCCAGCACAACTGACTCGATATGATTGTGCGGTGAAGAAATGTGATTTAAATGAGTTTAACCGAGCTCAACAACACAATCATGGAGGTTTTGGTTCATAGTAAAGCCCTGTATTGATAAGATGAGAACATATGAAATATCGCTGAGGACAAACGGTTCATCCCACCGACTACTGGTATATAAAGTATTTCAAGTATTAAAAACATTCAGCCCAAATAAAGATATATACTATATATGCTGTCATCACACTTGAGAAAAGACCCAGTATAGTGGAACTGAGCGGTGGCTGTTCAACAACATGAACTAGTATCAGAGAGTCCCTAATAAAACCTTTTAAATAAATAAAAAATAACAGAAGACCTTTCTCTCTGTGGCAAAGCATGATGGTGGAGAGAGACGTGATCGTTCATGATAAAGCTTGACCTGAATTAAAACCCTGATAAAGAACAAGAAAATAAAACTCAATAGAGGAACTGAAGTTTGAAAACACGTTGGATGATTGAATGAGCGTCTGAAAGCTGTTTGAGATCCCGGCCGGTTCTTCAGAGCTTGCGTTCACCCTGAGCTTGAAAAAGGTTGACTTTAATATTGCGTGCCGTCCTCTTGGGCGTCTGATCTCTCGTTCCCGGACGCATGTCTTCCCTGTGGTCGCTGTCGCTGTCGTCCTGCTCCAGCGTGTGCCAGTCTCGCTTCAGCGGCGTGAGCTCTGGGGCGATCACATCTCCATCCTGCAACACAACACACGGCACCAGTGTTCGATCAGTCCACACTAGAGCCAGACCGATATATCGGCAGAACGATATTATCGGCCGATATTAGGCATTTTCCAAACTATCGGTATCGGCAGTTATATTGGCCGATAAACGAATGTTTCAAAAATAAAATAAAAACGGACGAAACACGCTTGAACCATGTCATGAGTGTTGGAGTTGTGTAGTTTGTCCACCAGAGGGCGCTCTACACCGTTCCTGTTGGCAACACTCGTTGAGTTGGTCACGAGACATACATCGCTTGAATAACAATTAAAAGAACATCCCCATCAGTTCTCTCAACTCAAATAAGCAGGACAAAATTTGTGACTATCATGTCCAGTTTCAAATAAATAAATAAAATATCGGCCGATATATCGGAATATCGGATTTTAAAACCCAAAAATATTTGTATCGGTATCGGCCTTCAAAATCCGTTATCGGTCCACACCATTCACTGTGTCCATTCTCAAACCATTGTTTAACTAAACCTTAAACAAAAACAACACAAATGTGTCCATAAACTGAGCAATAGATGGTCTGTTTGTTAAAATGTCCATTTCAATGAGTGTACGCAGAGCTGGAGATGTCCCACCTGCGGTTTAGTGAAGTTGCTGTCCATGCACCACTGGACGAAGTACTTCTTGGCCGCCTCTAGGCTCTTGTCGTCCGTCTTCTTGCAGAAGACCCTGATCAGCTGCTCCGCGAACTGCTCCGGCAGGAGTTTGGACACCTGTCAGACGACACAGCCACCTCATCAGGTGTTCTCATTCAAGCTAACATGGACATTCATCAACTCTGTAGACACGCATGTTTGTCTTTGTGGTAATACACTGAAAAGAAAACAGTTCGTAACGCCATCATCAAACGAACGATTCGCCACATCTAAACTCACATCCACAATCTCTCCGCAGGGTTTATTTGGATTTTGCACCTATAAGTCCTCGGTTGTGTGTGTTCTTGTTAGGGGCCGTGTGCGGACGTGGCTCCACTGATTGTGTCAGCGCTGTCGTAGGTCATGTTTGATGTTTGGATTTTGTGCATTTTTTCATATCCTAAACCTTTCCTTCATTTTCTTTCTTTCTACCAAAGACTCCATCCATCCTCCGATCGGCGTGTCCTCCTCAGTAGATCACAGGAACTGATAACTGGAAATGCTACTTGTTTGTTAGTGACTATACCTGATTAGGTTACACTTTATTTCAATAGTCACTTTAGACGTTCTACTAATTAGAAGTAATTTTTCAACTACATGTCAACTAACTCTCATTAGAGTAGTAGTATATTATAGTAGACTGTCAGTAGACTGGTAGGTTATGGGTTAGGAGAAGAAGTTGACTTGTAGTCGCCAAGTTACTTACAGTCAGTTGAATGTCTGTTGGGGGACCAACAAAATAAAGTGTTAGCAGATATTAAGCTGACAGTCTACTAATACTCTAATGACAGTTAGTTGACATGTAGTTGAAAGGTTACTTATAGTTAGTAGAATGTCTAAAGTGGACCATGGAAATAAAGCGTTACCCCTGATTACGTTGCACCTAATCTCCTGTCCGATGTGAGGCTCATGGGAGACGTCTGTTTTAATTTTCTTTGCTTTTATTTTGTGATGATTTTAATTTCTTGCTGTGTAAAGCACTTTGAACTGCCATAGTGTATGAGCTGTGCCATAAATAAAGTTGTCTTGCAGCCTGGTCAGCTGGACTAAAGAGGATCTTCCTGAACATCTGTTACCTGTTTCTTGCGGATCTTGATGGCTTTGCTGGGATCGTTCTTACAGTAGAAATGGACGTTGTTGATGGGGTTTTTCTCCTTCATTCCATAATCCATGTGAATGACCTGAAGAACAAACGAGGACAGCTGACAGCTTGACATGCTGTACTACGCTTACATCAGCAGTCATGTCACAATAAAAAAGGGAAAAGACATGAACAAGCATGCACTTCTCAACTGGTAATAAATGTTCCCTTCCCCGCAACACTGGCATTCTAAAACTACAACTGTATTACCTCACAGGACGAGATAAAGACCACAAACTACATGAGAGACCAATGAGATGTTCCACGTACACTGACGACGAAGTCCTCCGCGATGAGGTTGGCATCTGTGCCGCTGGGTTTGGATCGGGCCACTTCCTTCGCCCAGTCCAGCAGCTTCTCCTGCAAGAGATCAGAGGTCAGCACACACACTGCACCTGGCTCTTTATTAACTGGATCTACAAGCAACTGAAGAGACAAACGCAGTGTTTTCACTGGACTTCCTCCTGTAGAGGTCATCAACCCCTGAAACCAAGTTAACCCTCTGGGCTTCTTCGTAAATGGGTTACACTTAGCTTCCTCCCGGTCAAAAACGGACGAAGCCTTAAAATTTTACTTTACTTCTTCCCAGGATAACCATTCAAATATATTTTTGTTCTATAATATTTTATGATTTTTATTTAGAATTTTTTGAATTTTTTATGATACTTTGCATTAATTATATAATTTTTATGAGCTATTTTTTCCATTAGAATTAATATACATATTTTTATTTTATATTGTTTTTTATTTTTTTTTCAATAAATACAACATTTCACATTAAAATAGAGTGTCGGCTAATAAAAAAAATAATAATTCAAGTAGAAGAGCGCCACCTAGTGGCTTTAAAAAATAGTTACATGTGTGCAATGTCCTGTAGGCTGCCTATAGCTTCCTATTCAAATACATAGAAAGGCCTTTTGATTCTTTTTGTTGGTTTAGACATGATTTCTCATGTCTGTGTGCGTGTGTGTGTGTGTGAGTGCGCATTTGAGCAAGATTTTTCTCTCATTTATTGATTTTATTTTTCACATTCTACAAATTTGCTGGTGCAGTCTTGCCAGTTTATCTGTGTATGTGTGTGCGTGTGTGTGTGTGTGTGTGTGTGGGGGGGGGGGGGGGGGTCTTATTTGCACTCTTGATGTTCTAGAGTGTCACCCCTTCATTGCTGTACACTTTTTTTCTGCACAGTTGCTGATCTGTAGCTTGTACCACCAAAAGTTTCTCTGAGTTTTCCTATTTTTTCGTATTTCCCATTCATTTCCTATGTCGGTCATTTTTGACCGGGAGGAAGCTAAGTGTGACTTTTTTTTTTTACGACCCTTTAACAAATCAGAATCATCTCCTTGATTTTTGTGTGTGTTCATATAGGTAATAGAACAAAAGTCACCAAGTTTCAGCCCCATCCGATGTAGCAAAAAAATTAAACATTTCAAAACGTAACAGTTTTCGGTCATTTTTGACCCTCTGGGGTTAAAGGTTCAGTTCACCCTAGTGTTGGGCGATATGCTCCATTTTCATATCGTCCTATCGTCAGCCTGTGAGATCGGCGATACACGATAGTATCGTGAGGGGGCGGGGCTAACATTTAATTATTAACTTGATTATTTAGCCTACTCATTAATTTGCTTGTTTTATTAGCCTACTTCGTTTTATATACGAGAATATTTTTTCTATTTTGCTAGCAAAGGTGGAGTGTTTATTAATAGGATCAGGTTATTTCCTGGTATAGTGAGGTAAAAAAAAAAAGAGATCCTAATCCTTTTGTTTGTCAACGGGAAATTTACGGACACATTAGCCTATCCTCATGCCGTTACATGAAGCATTTTGACTAGGGCCTATTTCTGCACGAGATGAAAACACGTTTTAATAATTTCTTGGGTCAGAAAAAGCCCTAGCAGTGCGCTCTTTGCGCACTTCACATGCGCACTTCAGTAAGCACGAAGTACGCGGGTTAATGTGTTTTAAATGCCGGGAGAAACAAGAGCAAGGGCCAAACGTCTAGCTGAGTCGATCGGTTTATACTTATGACTTGACTCAGATAAAGGAAACGTTTACATGACCACATGCATTGTCAAGTTTATTCAACATAATCAGGTTAAGAAAGTCGTCGCATGTAAACGCGCTCAATCTCTGAAAGTGAAAGTAAAAACGGACTGCTTTCGGCATCTGCATTAACGCCGCGTTCCCTCAGAGACGACGATGATAACGGTAACTATAATACTATTTTAGTGATATTATTATTAATACTATTTAGTAATTGTATTGTTTTTAGTGTTAGTGTCATTAAACGTTTTGTTAATGTGTTACGGAAACAAATACTGACGAACAACGATGCCGTTTTCATCTTGGATCTGTAGGAAATTGAATTTTGCGTCTGTTAAAACGAGCACACTTGATAATTTGTGAATGGATCACCTTGCAATTAAATTTTGATGTGGGATGTTTTTTAGTCTGTTTTAAAAACATTCTCTTAGAGGAGTCCTCATTAGTGTGTTGATGCAATTGTTATGAGGTGATGTCGTTGTAAATTTAGGCAAGGCAAATTGATTGTAGTTCCTAATATTCATTTAATAACAATACTAGCTTTATAATAATAATAATAGGCCTAATAATAATAATTTAATACATTATGGTAAAACGAGCCAATTATCGTATTGATATCGTCAAAGGCATCTGCCATCGGCGATATGTCAGACTATCGTCGATACACGATACTATCGTCTATCGGCACAACCCTAGTTCACCCACACCATGAAACGGTCATCATTTACTCGCCCTCGTGTCATCCCAAACCCATAAGACTTTTGCTCATCCAAACACCAATGCGGATATTGTAATATTCTCTCATCATTTGCGTCACAAAAGTGTTCTCGCCGCTTCATAATATTAAGGTTGAACCGCTGTAGTCACATGAACTGACCCTTTAAAATCATTTAAAATTAATCTTTGTCATTTGGATATGTACCGAAAACTGGCTATTATTAAACCTCTTATTAAAAAAACTTGAGTCAATCACAGGCCGATCTCGAATCTGCCTTTTCTGTCAAAGATACTGGAGAAAGCAGTATCCTCACAACTGTGTTTCTTTCTCGGAGAGATGATATCAGGATTTAGACCGTACTATAGTACCGAGACAGCTCTCATCAGTCACGCGTGATCTGCTCTTATCGTCCGATCGCGGTTGTATCTCTCTATTAGTGTTGCTTGGTATATTAAAAAAAAAAAAAACTTTTTTTGACTTTAACCTTTGGCAGGGTAACGCTAATTTCACATACAGCAGCACACAGTGAGACGGCATGAATATGACACTGGATACAGCACGGCAGATTTAGAAATAAAGGATTTAAAGTGTTTGGATGGCGTCTCTTCTGTTCGTGTTCACTCACTCGCAGGAACACGGTTATACCGGATACACACACACACACACACACACACTTCACAAGATACCACAGCTGGATTCCATTAAATCTGCACGGTTTGTGAAATCAAATGTTTATTAGATATTCAGAGAGTTGTTTAAATGATGTAGATGCGCATTTGCTGAATGTTGACGGTAAATGAGAGAGTATTTTAGGCTGATTGTTTGGCTTTTCTGTTACAAATCATATAAAAGCAAACGCATTACTTTTGCACATACCATTTACTTTATTTGATGAGCAGTTCTGAAGCCCCAGATGCTGATATTATAATAATAATAATAATACATAAGTTTTATATAGCACTTTAAGGAACTCAAAGACGCTTTACAAATGGAACAATCAATCAATGGTAGGCAAGGTGAAACAGTAGTTTTTTGCAGGTGGTCAGTGAGTCCGAGTTTCTGATGTGGATGGGGAGTGAGGTCCAAAGGGTGGGAGCAGCGACGGCGAAAGCTCGATCCCCAAAAGTTTGCTGTGTTGATTTGGTGATGGGTTTGAGGCGTCGGGAGGCGCGGTGATGCTGTAAGAGGTTTTATTTTAAGAGGTGATATTTTAAAAATGCCAAATATCGGCCGATATATCGCTGTGCGGTGTAGATGTGATTCGCTGTGCGGTGTAGATGTGATTCGCCGTGCGGTGTAGATACACGTCTGACATGTTCAGTCACTATGACGGGATGAAACCATTTATATATATATCGAAACCAATATATATCTTTATATATTTTGACCACAAAATGCATAATGTAAACAGCGCTCACTATCGACAGCTGAATGTACAATCTATATTAGGAAATTATATAACATTTTATTTTATATTATATCCCCTCATTTTTTTTTTTGTTGTAAATAATTGGATTACAGGGAATCAAGAAAAATGGACAATTATAGCCCAGAGAGAGTGAAAAGGCCTAATGGACAGACTGAGGCTGTGACGGGTGTTTTAGGTCCGAATCATGCAGCCTTTAACCCTTGTGTGACCTTACGTTTTTAGGCTTCATTTCCTATGCAGATTCACTCGCCTACAAGATCACCCAAAACAGTCTTCAATGATTCATTCCTTTTCATATCGCAACAAATACTAAATATCGCAATGCAAATGTTTTCCAATATTGTGCAGCCGCACTTTGGGTTTCAGCCGACGAACCGCTAGGCAGAAACACTTGTTCATGACACGGGTCAGAGTCAACGTCAAATTACACAAGTAATGTAAAGGTCAGCGCCCCCAAATCGGCCCACTTGAGTTCATTTGTTGGCTTCTGAATATGCAGTGAACCCTGAAGTGGAGGGTTTGATGACCGCATTCATACCTTCATCTTTTTTCAATTTTGTAAAGCACTCTGAACTGCATTCATTAGTTTGGAAAAGTGCTGGACTCACCGGCGACACGTCCACATGCGTCTCGGACGTGGTCTGACCCACACACTTGTAGAGCCGTCTACAGACGATGTTGTGCAGGATGTCTCGGGCCTCGGACAGCTCCGGCGCAGACGAGTACAGGATCTGCTCAAAGATGTTATCTAAACACAGACACAATCTCTCATGAATCAGCCGAACTCCATCGCTCCTGCAGCGTCATGTGTTCACGACCTCGACCTGTGAGCTTGCTGTAGGCCTCCATGTCCTCTATGGCGGACGAGATGGTGAACGTCCTGCCGGAAGAGCCCTGGATCTGGATGTGCGGGTCAGCCTTTACAAAGGCCTCGGTGATCCTGACACAAACACAGAGCAGTGAAACACACCCGGAGCCAGGGAAACGAAAAACGTGTCGTTAAAGGGTACGATACACACATGGTCTCGATGATGTTGCCCACTTTGTGTTGATACGCCCGGCGATGGAGGCAGTTGCGAGTGTGGAACATGTCGTAGAGATTGCCAACTTCCTGCGGGTAAAGACAGATCACCCCATCAGGAACTCGAAACACCCCATCAAACCGGGCCCAGACTGAGACCAGACACAGCGAAAGCTAAAGCTGGCGGGCGCTAACACTCATCCTCAGACCTAGAGGAGTCACACACGCTGATGTCAACCGTCTTCATTCAACGGGTCGATGCTTCTCTCGTGACCCCTGCGACTGAAGAAGTGTCGATCAGCGCGACTGACCCCATCAGGCCCGGCTCATGGGGCGCGCCCTCAGTTTAAGCTAATAACAGCGGACTAGGCAAACGTTCATATTTGTGTTAGCACTCTGGAGAGCGTGAGGATCACAATCACAGACACGTTTACTTCACACAGCAGCAGAGAAAAGCTATACATCATCTAAAATGGAGAAAGGTCTTCTCTGTCAACATTGCGCTTCTGTAAAACATAGAAAACAAAACGAGTCCTGGAATCGCCGCTTCCTTTCAAGCTGAGGATCGTGAACGCTTCTTTAATCTGAAGTACTGTAATCGTAATATACAAGTGTCTGTAAAGCGCTAAAGACTGTTTAATATGAAGCCTGCATGTTACGCGTCTCTGTGTGAATGAATGGCACTGCTATGCACACTTACACTACCGGGCTAAAGTTTTAGATCAGTAAGATTTTTTATGTCTCTTCTCTCTCACTATGATATTTTAATTTAATTTAATATAATGAATAATACAATTTAAAATGACTGTTTTCGATTTTAAAATGTAATTTGAAAGCTGAATTTTCAACATCATTAGTGTTGCTGATTACACATCAGTTTTCAGTGTCACATGATCCTTCAGAAATCATTCTAATATGCGGATTTCATGCTCAAAAAACATAACTTATTATTTTCAATGTTGAAAACAGTCGTGTGCCATTTTCCCCCCAAAATTATATGATGAATAGAAAGTTCAAAAGAATAGCATTTATTTAAAATACAATCTGTTCTAACATTATAAATGTCTTTACTGTAACTTTTGATCAATTTAACTCATCCTTGTTGAATAAAAGTATTTTCTAATTTCTTTCCCCCAAAAATAAAAAATAAATTCTTACTGACCCCAAACTTGTGATTAATGTTACAAAAGCTTTCATTTCAGATCAATTCTGTTCTTTTGAACTTTCTATTCATCAACGAATCCTGAAATAAAAATGTAAAAAACTGTTTTCAACGTGGATAATAATCATAAATGTTTCTTGAGCGTCATATTATAATAATTTCTGTACACATATTGTAGGCCAGTTTGTGCAGAATACAGTGTCATGAGACGTCAGCCATTAATATGCTTATAAGCAACTGTAAAAAGCACAAATGTCAGGGACCAACTCTCCCCTGACCCCAGAGGGTTCATGACACTGGGAGCAAACGAGAAGAATTAATATATCTGGGCATTAATTGCTGGTCAATTGTATCCCAATGGGTAGTTCAGTTTAAAATCACGAGCACTAAATCAGTGAACACACACATTGAGTATGACCCCAAACCGTACCTTGTCTCTTGTGCAGATGTGCTTCTTTCCTCTCACTTCACACACGCGAGCAAACTTCAGGAAGCGCCGGTAGTCGAAGTTATTCTGGATCCCCAGGTGATAGCAATCCCTGTCCATGACAACACACACTTCACTCAGCTGAACCAGGGTTAACCCTCACCTCCACGACCCCTCTTACCTGGCGAAGTAGTCCCACTTGTCCACGTCGATGCCATTGCGTTTGTTTGCTACTATCTCGTACAGGAAGGACTTCTCCAGAGGTCGGCCCTCATACGGCCACTGCGGGTCAGAGGAACAGGTGTGCAGCCATACTCGAAACATAGAAACCGTGAATGCTAAACACACACTAAAACTCAGATCTAACTGGAGGCACTGGGTGGCGCTGTGGAGCTGGTGAACGGGGTTTGATGATGTCATCGAGGGTCACAATACTTCCGTCAAAGTGATTTTACTAAATGACCTCACGAAACGGAATTACTAGAGCAACATTCGCAGCAGGAGATCACATGACCTGCACACCCATCGGCAGAAGATGACCAACTAAATTAACTTCCACAATATTCACTCCGTTATTTACTCATATAAATCGCCTGTCGAATATTTTTAAGCAGAATCAATATTTTGGAAGTCTGAGAGGTGAATATGGATTATTAGTTTTGATAATGAAAATGTGTGTGAAACGTTTCGAATCAAAGTATTCTCAGCTTAAATGTACAACCATGTTGAGTTTCAGCCCCTGCAAACACAACACATTAAAATGTAAGCAAGGCGATTGCAGCTCAATTAGCGAAACTCAACAAGCGTTTTTGTTTCAAACACATCTGGCCTTGAGTCGTGATTTATCATTTCTCACATCACGACGCCAGCTGTTTAACGAGTCGATCTGCTCTGCGGTGTGTGTGTGTGTGTGTGTGTGTACCGAGCGGTCCAGCACAGAGGAGTCCAGCGGCCCGGCGATCTGCTCCTTGATGAACACCAGGTCGTCTGGAAGCCTCAGCCCATGATGCATCATCACCGCCTCCAGCTGGTTGACCTTCACCAGGTGGTCGAACATCTGCACTGAGGCGGTCTCGTGCTGCGGGGAGAACACACACACACATCTGCAGTGAGGCGGGAGAACACACACACGGCCGTCACTTTACACTCGAAGAACGATTCCACTGTCGGACAAACTAACACAAGTTTACGAAACGAGAATAGGACATCGATTCTGACGGCTCTTTTAGGTGGACCAAGCGTGCCGCACAAGCCCTCAAAAGTGAAGCCAAAACGCCTCGATCGCCCCCCTGTGGCCGGTCCTAGTATAGCTCATAACCCCCGCCTCCCCGTGTCATTCAATGGGACGCGAGACCAACTAAACAATTACATTACACTTCACATATCATAATTTTCTCCCTCAAGTCCAGACACGAACTTATGCACATGTATGTTGGTTGTCTTTACATCATAATAATATTTGATATAATCTAGATATGGAATAAATAACAATCAATACAAAATGAACATGTCTCGTTTCTTGAAATAAAGTTTTGAGTGATGAAATATTTGCTTTGTTGTGCATTAGAACCACACCAGGCGTTTAGTCATATTACAAAATAATGTACTGAAGCATCCAGACACTTCACCACGTGACAGCAGCAGGCTCCTGATTGGTTAACGTGGCGGGGATTGACGACAAAGTTCAGATTTTTTAACTCGGGCGGCAGGAGCGATTTCGCGTCAAACGCGTGAATGCACAAATAGCACTAACTAAATCATTAGCGTGTAACGCACAAAATGCACCAGACCCTCAATTCGTGCCATTTACATAAACTTGCCGCGCGACTGAGGCGTATTCACGTCTACCACACCGCGCCGCGCTCTACGCCTCATTCGCGCCGCAGGAATTTTTTACGCGCGTAACGCGTCTTTGCATTGCCTTAACATTGAAATCATTCGCGTCCAGTGGGAACGCAC
The DNA here is from genome assembly GCF_988280905.1 of Pimephales promelas. Lineage (NCBI taxonomy): Eukaryota > Metazoa > Chordata > Actinopteri > Cypriniformes > Leuciscidae > Pimephales > Pimephales promelas. Next base: position 480,105 of record NC_142788.1, read on the forward strand.
CATAAAGGCCCTTGCACACTGAGTCCGAGATTTTCGTATACATTTTTTCATATTCCTGACTCAGTGGTTCTTATATGTCAAACACCATTAAAATTGCTCACTACGGATGCGCAAAACGCAGAAAATTGAACCCGATTCAATTTTTTTACGACGGACGAAGGTTTCAGAGGCAGTGTGCGAGCGTGATTGACATAGATTCAGATTATTTTATTTCATGCCATGTCAGCAGTCAGAGCTATTTACATGACAAAAATTCATTTACAAAAATACAAATATCATATAAATAAAACAAAAACATAACAAATATAAACAAGAAGTCATATTAAACAGTATATTTTTTTAAATTAACATATGATAAAAAAAAATCCAGAACCTTTTCAGGCATAATCTCATCAAATATGTCCTTCAAAGAAGTAACTTGATAAAAGAGCCTTCGGCTTGCGTTAAGTCAAGGACAATCCAATAAAAAATGTTTGACAGATAAGGGAATTTTACAAAACATACATAAAGTTGGGTCTTCACCTTTAAGCAGAAAAGCATGAGTCAAACTTGTATGACCCATACGGCATCTGGTGCAGACCACTTGATCAAATCTAGTTTTAAAATTGATAGAAAGTCTGTTTGTTATTTCCAGATGAGTTTCATTCAATTTATTATTCTTGCACATATTCCACTTCTGGCCACTTATTTAAAATATATCAGTTAATAATCGGTCTGATGGAGGAATTTGACAATCATTAATTCCTGATTAAGAGCTTCCTTAGCAGCGGCATCAGCTCGTTCGTGCTTGACATAACCCGAGGTCGTATTTATTTTTTTACGTGCGAAAAAATTCGGACGTGAATTTCAGACTCGGTGTGCGAGGGCCAACGGGTACATTTTGTCTGATTAAAAAAATATATATTATTTTGATTTTCTGAAAAGTTAGTTTCAAAGCATCAGGCACAAGTGTGATGGTCCCCCGTGACTGCTCTTCCTCTTCCTCTTCCTCCCAGGAGCAGGCCGTTCACACGCTTGCACACTCACCTTCCACTTCTCACCAGGTCGAACTTTAGGGATGAACAGGCCATCAAACAAATGAGAGAATGGGCCGTGACCTGGACAACAGACAGAAAGGTGATTTTAACGACACAAAAACATCAGTGTGTGCTCTGAGATTAACATGTCTGACGGGGGGGACGCGGCTCGCTCATCTGATCTGGATTATGGACAAAGTTTGTACATTTCAAGAAGGATGCGAGATGATGATGGACCCCTATTTATAAGCTATTGCTTCTTGGGGATCCATTTTCACAATAGAATATATCTGTTTTCCTGATCAGTTGTTGGGAAAGTTACATTGATCTATGGTGTACTAGGGTAGTAGTTGCAATTGTAATGTGTGATGTACTGCATAATTTATATTGCTTCTGTCTATATTACTGTATGTATACCCCAACAACTGCTTCTGTCGAAGTAAAATGTACTGAGTTATTGTGAAATAAACTAAACTAAACTAAATGATCTGAAAACCGGTCTGTGCCTGATTATTAAACTGTCTCCTTCAAAGCAATCATTTCATCATCTGATTCTAACGAACACGAGTCTCTCATTGTCTGAGCACGTGCGTCACTCACCCAGGTCATGGCACAGGCCAGCGATCTGCACACAGAGGATATCCTGCTTGGTGATGAAGAGCTCTGGCTGTCTTTCGTTCAGAGCCTTGACTAGACATCCCGCCAAATAGCCCACCCTGCAGCACACAAACACAACACACTCTGAAGACACACGCGTCCGTCCGTCCGTCCCGTGAGGCGCGAGGAGTGTGTAGCGGACACCTTACCCGACCGAATGCTCGAAGCGGTTGTGGGACGCCCCCGGGAACACCAGGTACGTGCCCCCCAGCTGTTTGATGTGGCGCAGCCTCTGGAACTGAGGCGTGTCTATGAAGCGCAGCAGCAGCGGGTGCAGCTCGATGTGGCCGTGGATGGGGTCGTTGAACACCTGGAACACACACAGCACCCGTGGAAAGGCCCGGCATTGACCAGCACGCGTGAGAAAGCTTCGGCTTACCTTCATGGGTTCGTTTGAGATCTGCCAGAGCTTCTGAAGGCAGTGCAGGATCTGCAGGCGTGACCCCAGAGGCCTAAACGACACCACCCCATTTCAATTATGCAAAACATGCACTGGAAATCAGCAGCTCATTATCAGACAGGGCCAGACTGTGGCATTAGGCTAATATTAAATGACTTCGGTTTGTTAATAAAGCAGCATAACTAAATAGTTGAAGCAACACTTACGAGATGCCCATCTTCTCCAAAAGCCCCTCGTTGAGGTACGGCAGTCCTGGCCCGGTTATGCCGTGCTCTGTAAGACAGATGATAACACTGAGCTCGACTGGGAACCAGTGACACACCCTTCACCCTGGTGGCCGCTTGCTGTAACTGCGGGTGTCTGCACACTGGGCTCGTCTGCAGCGGTGCCCGGCGCACAGCAGCGATGAACACTCGAACCCTGGTGCGTTTGGGTGCATCTTACATCATCACAAACGCGTAACTCTTTTAGTTTATTCTTAGCTAAAAACACTTAGTTCTTTCAAAAATATATGTGCTCATTAATGTATATTTACTTCGTTCAAGTAATTATTCTCGTCAGTGTATAATATGCCATTGGAAATACATACGGGTAAGGGGTTCGCCATGTTGCCCCTCCATCTTGAAAGTACATTAGCCAAAGAGGGACATACCCGTTAATTCAAGATTCGCCTTTACGTTTGAGTTAACACTCATGGACGAGGTCGAACTGGAAGCCACGTTAATCTTGGACTACATTGGCCACCGTAGGAGTTAAAACGAAATCGGAATTGAGAGGAACAGAAATTAATATTCGATGGATGGTCATATACCTTTTCACCGCTAGATGGGGGTAAAAATCACACAGTGTAGCTTTAAGACAAAGATGATATTTTTGTTTACATTTTTAGTTTTTGACTGCTAAAACTAATATAATTTGTTGTTTGCCTTAATAATGTGGATAAATAAAAAACTGTGGTTTAAATGTCAAATGTCTAAAAAAAAGTCAATAATTATCAATACCGAACGATATGAAATATATCATAATAATTGTTTTATCTATATCGCACAACCCTAAACACTATCACCCCCTAACATGTGTTTTATTTAACTGAACGCGTCATAATCAGCTGAAACGCATCCGCAGGTTTATGTCCTTTCACATTCACACGCAGACACAGCAAAACAAGCCCTTACACAAGCAGACATGCGGCAGGACACGTTCAGGTGGAGGAGGACCCTGGCGCTCCTGGACAGTGTACGGGCAGGATCTGCAGGGGTCAAGGGTCGCACTGCTGGATTAGAGATGGCGTACATCATCGGAGGCACTCAAACGAGACTCCTCTTATCTCTCAGGCTATCCTGCTAATGCTGTGGGGAACTACGAGTGAACCGCTTTCTGTCCGAGATAAAACCTTACCAATCAATGACTGGCATGCATGAGGTGGGCATATTATGGGCTGTTGAGGAAGACCAACATGGATGAAGATGAACTAAAGGAAGTCCAGGGCCTTATGATCGTCTGTTGTGTGTGATTTTCCTGAACAAATGCTTGGTCATGTCTGGTTCTGATCATGGACATAAATCTGGGTTTGGTGTTGACCACTGAGTGACCGCACTTATGCATTCCCAGCATGTGTACACCAGCCACGAGCGGAGGTCACGCAGGGGTCACGCAGCAGGAACAGCACAAGCTCGGGTGCGAGGCCGTTCAAGCGCGTCACACACACACACACACTCCTGTTTGGCGTATCTGATGAAAACTGTTGTAGAGAGTCACTCGTAAGCCTGTCAGAGACTGAAACTTCACTTCCACGTCTGTCAGCAAGTCAAGCTATTGTTTTCACTTTAAATCTTCAAATTATAGCCTCTCATTTAAAAGATAAACACCATGTGTAGCATCTTTGTTTGGATCGTGATTAATGCAGTTCCCTCTCATTTCAAATGGATACAGATCTTTCTTTCTTTAAGGTTAGTTCGGCCTGTAAGACGAAATAAACAGCAGTGTATATCATTAGTGGCGTGTTTGATCATCCAGTCCCACTGTTCGGTTCTGTCAAACGTTACGACACCACGTTACTCACACAGAGCAGACTCATGGGCCTGTACAGTCTTCTGGAGAGATCAATCACTCCATCAAGGCTCCTCATTAGTACACATCAAAATCGGTTTTATCCATTCAAATCTGTAGTTTATGTCGATTTGTTTGAATGAAAAGGGTTTTCTCTTTAGCATCCGCCGGCGCTCCCCTCTCCAACGGGCTCAGCGGTTGCCGTCAGGGCGGTGCAATTAATTAAATTTCCATTTCCAGCCGGGCGGGGCGGGGCCGGGGTAGCAGGGGGCGGGGCCGGGGTAGCAGGGGGCGGGGTGTGTTCGGTATCGCGATTCGAATCGTGAGTTCAGTATCGCGGTTTTTCGGTTCAGTTCGAAAATCACACATTACTTCGTAAACATGTCAGCTTTTCCACCAGGGCTGTTTAATAGTTCAAAGAGTGCAATAAATGTTCAACTTTACATTTTTTAAGAATTGTTGAAAGGTGTCTTTTTAATAACAGGGCTCCCGACTGTTATAAATTAGGCTAGCGTGCCACAGTCTGATGATGTATCCGAGGCGTGTGTCCCGAACCCACCATTTTCGGGAAGCGTGAGTTGGAGATTTCAGCCGGCAGAGGTACTGTAAGGAGACGAACTCCATGAACTGAGAATACGGTAGACGCTAACCCAAAAATTGCGGGAAACACAAAGTTCGCCGACAGTGCAGGCACTTTGCAGTTTAAACGCAATGCTTTAGTTAAACATAGTCTTAGCCTTAAAGGGTTAGTTCACCCCAAAATGTAAATTCTGTCAGTATTTACTCACCCTCATGTTGTTCCAACCCCGTAAGACCTTCATTCATCTTCGCAACACAAATTAAGATATTTAAGATATTAAGATCACTCCTACATACTAGTCCATAGGCTTCTTGAGGGAATGACTCTTGCTGTCCTCGAAAAGTCATTAAAGACATCGTTAAAATAGTCCAAGTGACTACAGGGGCTCAATCTTAACTTTATCAAACGACGAGAACACTTTTGTGCGCAAAAACAAACAAAAATAACGACTTTATTTCAACTATTCACTTCCTTCTCTATGGGCCTGTAGTCAGTTAGCGTAGTGTGATTGCGTAGAGCTACGTCACACGAAGGCTCACTATTGGCCGACGCTGGTCATGTGTGTGTGATGCGTGTGACGTACAATAACAGAAGCTTACGCTATTAAACTAGTAACCTGACTCGCGCAGAGGGAGAAATAAACCAATAGTTGAAATAAAGTCGTTATTTTTGTTTATTTTTATTTGTTTTTTTGCGCACAAAAGTGTTCTCGTCGTTTGATAAACTTAAGATTGAGCCCCTGTAGTCACTTGGACTATTTTAACGATGTCTTTAATGACTTTTCGAGGACAGCAAGAGTCATTCCCTCAAGAAGCCTATGGACTGTATGCAGGAGCGATCTTAATATCTTAAATATCTTAATTTGTGTTGCGAAGATGAACGAAGGTCTTACGGGGTTGAACAACATGAGGGTGAGTAAATACTGACAGAATTTTCATTTTGGGGTGAACTAACCCTTTAAGCACAGGGTATGCCGTGACATGTTCATAAATCAAAAAGCAAGGCCACTGCCGGCTGCTTTATAAGACAAGAGGCTGTAAATCAGAGCGCAGATGAGGCAGAGACGATGCAGAAATTTAACACGGCCGACTTGGAGGAACTACCCTTCAGCAAACTCAAAAGCCAGCTCCACCTTCAAAGGAAGAATGGCTTAAAAAATTTCCGAAACTTACAACAACGATACAGCACAATTTGTTGGAATAATTGCGGATACTCTGAAGGGGAAGATGAAGGATGCTCTGCATATATCAATTATGATCGACGGGGACACCGACGTTTCAACAAAGGAACGCGAAATCATATACGCAAGGATCCTAAACGAAGGGAAACCAGGAATATTTTGATTGGCCACATCGAAGTGAAACATGCACATGCTCAAGGTATGTTTTATATATTATATATTTAAATTATGTTTAGACCCATTACTAAATTCTTTACTGTGAATTTCCCTTTGCACAGATAGCATTGCCAGCTCCAGTCTACAATTACAAAGAATTCAACTTATTCAGGCTACTACCTTATCTTCATTCTAAAGCTTCACATGGGATTGAGAATCTCTTTGCAACTATTGAGGTCATCATGTGAGTGAGATGCCAGCCGGGTGGCACACCTTCAGGCCCAGAGAAGACACACCTTTTGTACAAGTATCAGGTGAGCAGTGTTTTCTTAATTACGTTTTTAGCTCTGGAGTTGATTTTTATTTTATATTTATTAATTTTGTATTCTTGTCTAAAATGTTGAATGTTGTGTGAGCTGACAGACTATGGTGCAGAGGAGCTGGACGTCCTGATAGACCACTTCAACTCTTAACAAGGTTAGTGACTCTTTTTAAATTATCATAAAGATATATAACACAGAGCAACATTTCAAACATCTACTTTGATCCTTAACCTAGACTGTTTGGTCAGTTTTTCCTTTCACTCTTTTCAGAAATGGCTGTGAGTCCAATCCGGCTACAGAGGAGCATCAGTCCACTGTAATGGCTAATTTATACATTTACATTTATATATGTTTCTTTTCTTTTATTTTCTTCTATACGTTTTCTTTCATCTTATTAAGATGTTTTAGATTTACTAACGTTGGAAAAGATGTACTCATGAGCATTTAAAGGAAGATGTTCATATAATCCAAAGGGCATTATTACAGATATAACAAGCTGTTAGAAAAGCATAAGTTAATGTAAGCTTTGTTTGAGAGCATATTGTTCTGTGTTTAACAAAGGACCAAGCAGCATGGAAACATTTTAATAGCCCATTGTATTTCGAGTGTGTAATGTATGTGTGCAGGTTTCGATCAAACAAGAGATAAAGCAGAAAGGGTGTGAGGTTGAACAGTAGTTGGGGTGTGACGTCAAGCTGCACTTAAACAATGGAAACTTTACCACAGCCGTCATTGTGCTGTCTGAACTGAATATGGTTAACAAGAATAGTTAAAGGCCGCATGAACAGGTTTCCTTTCTAGGCGGCACAGGGGACGATCTGCTGCACACCAGACACAGTCTGCAGAGGACGGTTTGCTGAGTTTTCAGGTCTATAAGGATGCCGAGAAGGACTAGCCTTCGCCTTCACATGTAGACATTGTTCTGTATGTTGAATGCCAACTTAAGATTTGTTTTCTTGCAAGAAAATAAACTTTTGATTGTTTGACTTTGAAGAGGTTTCCACTTGTCTTCTTCCTCCTCTTTTCGAGCAACAGAGAATTATTTCCACAACACTATACAGTTCCACACTCATCTTTAGGAACTACATGGACTAAAAGTCTAACCATGCCTTATGGGAGATGATGATGGTATCTGCTCTGATTACAAGGTACCCCATTTTAATCACATCCTTGTTCATTTAATTGGTAATTATTACTTTTTGATTAAATAAAACCTATATTAATGACCCAATCTTTGTAGAACATCCTACATATGTGCACATCATGCTGGTCCTCCCAGTCTCCTCTTCTGTGCTCAGAAACCTGATGTGGACATTGTGGAGGACTTGATTCGAATTACCATGGAGGGTCCTTGTTTACTAGCCTGGTTAAACTGAGTTATGGTCTGGCAAAGCATCATAGACAGATCATTTCCAGAGGATGTCGTGGGGAGACCTAAAACCAATCAGAGCGATGAAGGAGAAGGAGAAACATCTCCGAGTGTTGTTCTTTGCTCTGTTTTTAACAAAAAGGAAACGTTCAAATCGTTTAAAACAGACGCAATAGCTTGGAGGCCAAATCACGAGGGCTGGCCTTCCCAGAGGAGCACAGGAGGATGTGCTTCCTCTAAAAGGGGAAGTGAGTAAAGGCAGCAAGTTATTTTGGCCTACTTGGTCAAGAGTGTAATGTTATTGGCCAGTGCCCCTAATGTTTACTAAAGTCAAGTATCGTTTGGAACTTGTTACTCAGCACTTTCTTTCTGAATGTATTAATGGTATCCACAAGTTTCCTACGCCCCATGAGGCCTTGCGTCAAAAGTGGGCGCGACTTCCGGTTGGAAGTAAACAAAGCGCGATTTGACATGCTTAACACTCGTTCATTCAACAGTTGACAGTCATTCAAGTTACAGCGATCCAAACTAGCTAACGATGTGGGAACACAACCTCAACGAAATTAAAAAGGGTGAAATAACAGTACCTTTACCCTCCACAGTAGCTGATTGGGAGTATTATAATAACATTATTAATAATCAATACTCATCAAGGCATGGTGACAGACAGTTGTGCGAGCTGACAAACAATTAAAATAAAAAATACACACTTAGTCATTGTGCTTTGGAGTTTATTCAAAATTATAAATGAATGTGCTGCTTGAATACATTAACTGGCACATTTGGTATTCTGTCAACACAGGCTTTGATCCTGAGTTTAGCTGTAACATCAGTAGCGAACAGCCAATCACATGCGGATAGAGTTTAGAGAATATTAAGAATTTAAACAAATGTACACAGGAAGATTCGTCGTCTTTTGGAAGGTGATGGAAACTACAGTCGTTGGCAGGATCAGAGACGGGCTCTGGCAGGATCACTCTGATTTAGTTTTCAGCTTATGTTCAAAACAATCACGTTTAAGCCACTGAATTAGTTTAGTCCGGTTATACATACAACCGCGAACAGCACATGTTGTCCCTGAGCTCCGTAACGACATCTCTCATAAAGATTTGCGTCTTTAAATAGTAAAATAATTCTCCGAAAACAGCTAGCCTTTTCGCTAACTAACACACAAAACACCATTGGAATGCTACTTCCGCCGCGTCACCGGAAGTTTCACCCACTTTATTTTTTACAGGAGCGCCCCTCGGAAACTTGTGGATAGATTTTTTAATATTTGTACAGCCATGACAGCAATGGTCCTGTTGGTTTACCTTGTTGTTGCATCTATAAAAGCGCACAATAAAATGTGATTTTGAAACAGCACATCATCATTTCTGCATCTAATATCAAAGTATTTATTAATAATACAGTGGAAATTAGTAGAAATGTGAATATTTGATTAGATGTTGATTTACGGTGTGTGCCCTTAAATTTTCAGTTGAGGGCCACAGTGCTCCTCATGAAAAAAGTAAGTCTGGACTCTGGAGCCCTCCCTAATTTTAAACAATGGTTACAGGAATTGTCAGGTTGTTTGGCTTTGGAGAAACTCACATATATTGTTAAAGGAAAATCTGGAAAGTTTTTCAAAGTTTGGAACCCCTTTATAGAATTTTTAAAGGAAGCTGAACCAAATAGTTTATTTTCGGTGTAACCAGGAATAACAAATTATGTTATTAATGTACCATTGTCTTGACATTTGTATAGTATAGTTGTTGTCGTTGTTGTTTTTATTATTATTTCTTTTTTATTTATTTAATTTTTATTTTGTATTTTTGTATTTTATTTTTCTTTCTGTGCTTGTTTTAATGTAAATGTTTCTAAAATCAATAAATACAATGTTGAAAAAAAAAAAAAAAGTCTGGAGCCCTGAATAAACGCAACTCATTCCCAAAAACATGTGAAATAATGTTGTTATATAATTATGATTTCAATACTAACCAAAAAAATTGTGATTATGATTTTCTCCATAATCGAGCAGCCCTACATAGACACGGCAAATGAACAAGAACATTTGTTTTGGCACCACCGCCAAAAACATTTACAAAGTGAATCTGCAGGGCTGCCGACTCTAACGACCTCACCATGAGTCACGCAATCGGCACTTCACTCGCTCTCACGCCCATCTCTAGCAGCTCATTAAAGTTTCTGTTCCTGGAAATCTTAAAACACTGATTACTTCAATCGTATCTTTTGTTCAATTGTGTCTATTTGTTGCGATTGCTACTTTTATTTATTCTTTTTAATTACCGATTATTTATCTGCCTTTAATAATGCTTGAAATATATAGGTCTACTTTTCCATAGTACTTTTAAACCACAGGCAAGCGTGTAAGTGTTCTTCAGCTGCAGTTACATGTTTTATAATAAGACTAAATGTGAATGATATCTAAGTGTTTTTTTTTTACCTTACTGGAATCAAAATTAGGAATCGATAAGCAGAATCAGAATGGTTAAAGTTCAAGCGATACCCAACCCTAGCTAGCGTGAAGCCATGCAGAGACCCTGAAGAGCTGGTGTGTTTAGTCCGGCTGGAGCTGACCTGTGCGGGTCGTGACCTCCAGTGGTAATGCACAGATCCCATCTCATGCCCCGCCTGTTTACACTCACATCAGACAGCACTGGAATCCAAACTAACATTCACTCCCGCCCAGAATTTCCAGTGATCGTTTAACTATACATGGTAGACCCTGGTTTTGCATGGCCGTGCTTTATGTAATTCATGTCGGGTGATCATGATGATTAGCCAGCATGGACAAGATAACAGCTGTCATGACTCGTGAATGTTTGCAGCATATAATCTGCATATTTTCTATCATTGTAACTTACATGTAAGCTAGGCAACTCTAATCTTGAAACGATACCACACGTGATTGTTGAATATGATTATGCAAAGGAGTTCTGGGAAGAGGTGCGTATTTTCTCTGCTCACCAGTGGTGGAATGTAACGAAGTACAAATACTTTGTTACTTTACTTAAGTACATTTTTCACGTATCTTTACTTTACTTAAGTAGAATAAATAGTGCATACTTTTTACTTTTACTTCGTTACATTTTGCAGCAATTATTATACTTTCTACTCCACTACATTTCTACAACTTCTGTTACATTTTCTGATCAGTTTTTCCCCTGCCAAAACATAATCTCACCGTCCGTTCGTTGCACGTTTGTCTCACCAGTGACGTTTGGTTGCCATAGATACATCAACTAAACGCGTCTCGCACGCAGTGTGTTTATCGTGCAATTTATATGCGAAAATTTGTTTTTACGTGCATAGGAAACACACCGTGTGTAATATACGTTTAGTTAGGATTATGGCAAACCAAGAGGTTCAGAATTACACCATAAATTAATCTCGTTTACTGCCAAACATAGTTATTATAATATAGTAAGGATAAGCATGATGTGTATATCGCCTAATTGCAAGCTTGTTTCAGAAATGGTGACATTTTTTTTCCATCATTATAGGAGTATTAGGTTGAATAAGTTAGAATTAAATGTTTTATTAATCATTAGAAAATAGACATTATGCAAGTACTTTTACTTTTAATACTTAAAGTACATTCAAAATCAGGTACTTTTTACTTAAGTATGGTTGTCATTGTGTTACTTCTACTTTTACTAAAGTAAATATTTATCTGGTTATTTGTACTTTTACTTAAGTACTGAGATTCAGTACTTCCTCCACCACTGCTGCTCACAACAAACTCTTTATTTCTGATATGAATGTCCTGTTGATCTGGGACGGAGACAGCAGGTTATACTGCTAGATTCATCTCCACAACTGATCCTGAGCCCAACTTTAGGCTTTTCTGTGTCGATTTAAAGTTATTCGTGACTCTCTTTGTTCATCATTTAACAAGAAAGTCTCTAAAACTGATGTGTTGATTAAAAAAATAGGCCAATGGCTTCATTATAAGAGTTACCTCCTGATTTTCTGACTGTCATTTTTAACACATTTTTTTTGTTATCAAATTTTTATTGTTTATCGCATTTAATTTTTGAAGTTTAATGTTATTTCTTTTTTTTAAAATAAATTAAATGTTTAATTTCTATCGCTTTAACGGTTTTGTAAATGACTTTCTAGTTGGTAGATTATTTGTTTACTGCATCTGTTTGCATACTTGTTTGGAAATGTACCATTATTTTTTTTTTCTTCCTCTAAAAAAATAACACAAGAGAGAAATCACAATGAAACCAGCCTAACTCAACTAACAGAAGTGAGGGGTCGACATGGGGTCAACCTACAACACATTGACACAGAACGCAAACTCAACTGATTTTGTATCCTCAATATGTCCAGAGTAAGAGGGAAAAAAGCCCAGAAGAATCCCATTAGGGGAAGTTTTGAATAAGACCCAAACATACTCTATTCATACGCCTATTCATTCTGTTTCTCAAGTGAATAGGGTACCGAATTTAACCTTTAGATACCATGAAAATTAATTTTCTACTTACTGAGAGTAGTTCACTTACATCAAGACAAACAAAACATGTATTACAAGTTTATTTTTTTCATTGTTAACATGGGCAAACAGTGCATAATCTAATTTTGTGCTAATTTGCAAAAATAACACATCTTATTTGATTTATGTGATTATGATTTTCTCCATAATCGAGCAGCCCTACATAGACACACGGCAAATGAACAAGAACAGTTGTTTTGGCACCACCGCCAAAAACATTTACAAAGTGAATCTGCTGCCAACTCTAACGACCTCACCATGAGTCACGCAATCGGCACTTCACTCGCTCTCACGCAGACACAAACCACCAAGCAAACAGACACCGACAGATTACACAGAGCAGGACACTATCGACAGATTATCAGCTCTCGAATTCTGCCGATTTAATTACGAAATGCAAACAATAAACACAGTTTACTAACCCTAACTCGAACCGATCATCTCTTGCTCTTTGCCACTAGTTAATAGTACATATACACAAATGATCAATAGGTCATTCGAAAGATACAGTTCAACTTACCGAAAAGTAATAAAATTGATCAGTGTTTTTCAACTGTGGAAATAGGTCCATAAAACAGGATAGTACCGCAACATCTTATTTTTAAATGTTTATATTAATTTTTTTTTACACCAGCACAATTATGGTAACGGTATCTCAACAGCCCGTACAGCCAAATATGCAAATATATGCAAATAAAATGAGATAATATAACGTTACCAGTAGCCGGGGCATAAATGCAGTCATTCATTCAAGGTCCACTCAACTGTCTTCCCTTTGTTTCTCCTAACGTTACATGGATTCATTTGATTGACTTTTATTTTACCTAGCTGTGTTTCTGCATTGTCCTGACCCGTGTCTCCTGTTCTCCAGAACCAGAACCCATCTGTCATAATCAACAATAAAGGCTGCTTTCTAAAGTACTCCTTCCCCTGTGTATAATGCTCATGGGTCGCCAAAATGGGTTCGAGACCTTCACGTCAAGTATTTTACTGTTATCGGGATATTGAGGATACAAAATCAGCTGAGTTTGCTTCTGTTGCAATTTGTTCAACCTTTTTTCATAAAATGACTGGACTATTAAGCAGCGACTGGATCTCTGTTGTCATGTCACTGAAGTCTAGGCTGGTCTTGATGGGTTGAGGACAGTTACTTGCCTCTGAATTTCTGCTCCCATTGCTCGAGTCCTTCTCTCCGCAGAAACACCACCGTTTCATCGGCGTCCCAGCGCCAAAACTCTCCGTCACAAACCTGCTTCACCTCGACAGCACACTCTTCATCTTCCCTGGGCCGTTTACTCCGCTTATCCATCACTAAACCGTTCATGTAAAACCCGACACACTTTCGGTGGATTCCAGCCGCCGCGCGCGTCAGAGCCGACTGAGAGTTTGTCCCTTCGCGCCTCCAGTGGTGTTGGAGTGCGCGTGACCCGCAGCGCCTCCTGTGGGGTCGGAGTGCGCGTGACCCGCAGAGGGTCCTATGGGGTCGGAGTGCGCGTGACCCGCCTGCCAGGTTTAGATGCTTCTACATCTATCCAACTATCATTATAACATATTGATAATTTTGGATATGAGTCCAACAGTCCATATATTCACCTATAATTTATGGGCTGTTGTTCCAGGATATGATATGTTGACCCAGGAAAGATGTTCCACACCCTATGGAGCGAAGTATGTGCCTAAACCTCACACACAAACAAAACGTGTTTTACTCACACCCAATGATTCACAAACAAACTCAGTGTGGTTTGTAAATACAAAACATCACTCACAAACTAATGCATATTGTTCTGCAAATAAAAAACGTACCTATCAAACAAATACAGTATGTTTTACATATACATAGAAACGTATTTCTTCAATGACCAAAATATCCTGCAAGTACAAACTAAAATCTTTGAAAGTACAAAACAAAATTCTACACGTACAAAACAAAATTCTACAAGTACAAAGCAAAATTCTACAAGTACAAAGCAAAATTCTACAAGTACAAAACAAAATTCTACAAGTACAAAACAGAATTCTACAAGTACGAAAAACTGTCACGTGACTTTTGGCACTATTTTTCCGCGTCCAGGCAGAATCAGATTTTCTCACAAATACAGTGGAACAACTTCCTCTTCTAGAACAGTAGATGGCGCTAAGATAAGGGATCAATTTGCTCGCCTTTGCCCATGGGAAAATGAGCGGTGAACAGGTGTGTTTCTGCCCAACTTTATCTATAATTAACCTTATTGAGGTTTTGGAAAATGTTTATTATATAGACAGAAATCCACATTAGCACTTAGTAGTAACGTACTCCACTCTAGGATAAGGGAATCTATAAGCTGAAAGCTGCCATCATGTTGCTTTTACTTTTTGTAAAAATGTTTCATTTACTGAATGACTCTATTTCTTTCGTTCTCCGTAAATTAATGAGAATTAATTTCATTTAATTGAAAGGGTCCCACTTATTCATTAATTTTGTTGGAATTCAGTCAGTGTAACTGTTAATGTAATAAAATAATGAATGAACAAATCAAACAATATACAGTTGTTTCTTCCCTGTGATGTATTGTCCAAATTATTATTTTGGACAGACAAATGAAACCCTCCTTTCAATTAAATTAAATGTTTTCATTATTAAGAACGAAACGAAAGTAATAGATTCGTTCAGTGTATACATAATCACTAGCTACTTTAGTCATTTCACACGCGTCTTGTAGGCTAGATTATTAATCCTGGCGCGTTCACGGCGAAGATCGCGAGTCAGCATTGTCAACTTCATGTTTTCAGCCGACACACTGACAAAGATACACTTGTTTATTAATAAACAATTAAAATATCTTCTTGCTATATTTTACATAGCCTATTCATAATCTTTTGCCGGTTCTTTGTGACAGCTTTAAGGTGCTTTATTGGCAGTGCCACCCTACATGTTACACGCGTCACCACCGCATCACCGCACGGTGCGGTGATGCGGTGGTGACGCGTGTAACATGTAGGGTGGCACTGCCAATAAAGCACCTTAAAGCTGTCACAGATTATGTATACACTGATTATGTACACTGATTATGTATACACTGAACGAATCTATTACTTTCGTTTCGTTCTTAATAATGAAAACATTTAATTTAATTGAAAGGAGGGTTTCATTTGTCTGTCCAAAATAATAATTTGGACAATACATCTCAAGGAAGAAACAACTGTAGGCCTATATTGTTTTGTTCATTTTTTTATTTTATTACATTAACAGTTACACTGACTGAATTCCAACTAAATTAATGAATAAGTGGGACCCTTTCAATTAAATGAAATTAATTCTCATTAATTTACGGAGAACGAAAGAAATAGAGTCATTCAGTAAATGAAACATTTTTACAAAAAGTAAAAGCAACATGATGGCAGCTTTCAGCTTATAGATTCCCTTATCCTAGAGTGGAGTACGTTACTACTAAGTGCTAATGTGGATTTCTGTCTATATAATAAACATTTTCCAAAACCTCAATAAGGTTAATTATAGATAAAGTTGGACAGAAACACACCTGTTCACCGCTCATTTTCCCATGGGCAAAGGCGAGCAAATTGATCCCTTATCTTAGCGCCATCTACTGTTCTAGAAGAGGAAGTTGTTCCACTGTATTTGTGAGAAAATCTGATTCTGCCTGGACGCGGAAAAATAGTGCCAAAAGTCACGTGACAGTTTTTCGTACTTGTAGAATTCTGTTTTGTACTTGTAGAATTTTGCTTTGTACTTGTAGAATTTTGTTTTGTACGTGTAGAATTTTGTTTTGTACGTGTAGAATTTTGTTTTGTACTTTCAAAGATTTTAGTTTGTACTTGCAGGATATTTTGGTCATTGAAGAAATACGTTTCTATGTATATGTAAAACATACTGTATTTGTTTGATAGGTACGTTTTTTATTTGCAGAACAATATGCATTAGTTTGTGAGTGATGTTTTGTATTTACAAACCACACTGAGTTTGTTTGTGAATCATTGGGTGTGAGTAAAACACGTTTTGTTTGTGTGTGAGGTTTAGGCACATACTTCGCTCCATACACACCCTCCACACACACACACTGATGCCATAAATGCAAACAACACACATCAAAACAACCAGTAAGTACACAAACACCAGTGTTGTAGTCGAGACCACCTCACTCGAGTCCGAGTCGACACCGAGTCCATAGAGAGTCGAGTCCGAGTCGAGACCGAGACCAGTGAGGGTTGATTACCTAATTTACTTTTATATACTTAGAGAAATCCTTTTTACTGAATTTACTTATATGTAAAAATATGATCAGTTTAGGGTAAAAAGGCCACATAGTAGGTGGTTTTAAAAGTAATTTTATTACATTTTGTCATGCGCAGTTGCGCACTAGAAAATCACCAATCACTGGGTGTGTCAATCAATTTAAAGAAATATTTTATTAACATACATTAATAATCATGAAAAATATTTTTAATTGAACTCGAGTGGACTCGGGAATAAGTCTGAGTCCTAAAAAAAAAATGTTCGAGTACGAGTCAATTCCGAGTCCAAATGCACACGAGTCCATGACAAGACCAAGACCATTAAAATATGGTCTCGAGACCGAGTCCGAGTCTCGAGTACTACAACACTGACAAACACATCTACACACTCAAGGTTCACCCACTGCAAGCAACATCTCATACAGTAGTATGTGCTCTTTTTTAAAATCGTCAAAATTATTCAACAATATTATAATCGTCAACTCCATAACTAACTCTAGTTCATAAGTTAGCCTATGGTTAAATTACGAGGATGTGGTGTTATAATGAGGTGAAAACCCTTAATAGAACCAAGACCGCTCTCCCATGTAACATTGAGGGGGTGACTGCACCAGAGGACATTGTTGACCTCTGGAGGCAGCATTATTCAGCGTTATTCAACTGTATAAAGAGTGAGCCTTATGATGTTGGTGTGATTGAGGACAAATATATCTATTTTCATCCAAATGAAGTTGTTAAGGCCATAGGGCAACTTGCCGACAGAAAAGCTTGTGGCATGGATAACATTTAGGCGGCGAGCTACATAGGCCTACCGTGCACCCCCCCCCCCCCCCCACCTCCCAACAAAACCATACTTTTTTGAAAGGTCTGGATGTGTAGAATATGAATCTGAATGTTAACATTGAAAATTTTGGGTTGCACTAACCGGTTTTAGGCCTGTGAATAGGGAAACCCTGAAAACGTTTTTAAGCAATTTTAACATTTTGAGATTGGCCTAGTCAATCAGAACAACTTTTAAGGGACCCAATCCACACTCAAACTTAACATATGATGACTTAGGTCAAATATCTACCATGCTGCTTATTGGTAGGTGTCTAAAATTAACATAGTTAAGGCTTTATGTTGACATAATGAGCCCATTTCATGCATAGGCCATGACCATTCGCCTATCATACACCCCAACCCCCTCCCCTGACAAAATCATGCTTTTCTGAAAGGTCTAGATGTGTAGAATATTAATCTGAATGTTAACATTGGCATTTTGGGGATACACTACCTGTTTTAGCCCTGAATAGGGAAACTCTAAAAAAACGATTTTAAGCTATTTTAACATGTCGAGATTGGCCTAGTCAATCAGAACAGCTTTTAGGTTACCCAATACTCTTACTACACTACATTGATAGTTACTTTAAATAGTTGTTTTTAATTATTTTTTATTTAATATAGTTAAGGCCTTGTATGGATATAATCGATCAAGGTCCATTTCCATTGTATCAGTCAACATGCTAACATTCTAACCCTCATTACCCTTTCCATCAAAGGGGTATGGCTCACAAATCATTTCATTGACAAATCAGAAACCTGTCTGGGTTGTTCATCCAATGACAAAATAAGATATTTGTTGAATTTTCATTAATAGTTTCCTCTGTGTCAGACAGGTATATAAAGATTGTCCTGAAAGACTGTTCTTACTCACACAGACAGATCCTCCAAGTCTGCATCCTCTGCCTATACAGCTAGAAATTTGTTTTACTGAATTGCTCGATGTTTGATATTTTAGATTAAAATTTAATATAATTGACCCGTCTTACTACACTACATTGATGCTTACTTTTACTTTTAGTATCAACTACATTGATGCTTACGTTTTTAATTATTTTAAATGACATTTGATAGATTAATAGACATATAGCTGTATAGACGTGAGATTAGCTGGACCACTGGAATCTGCTCACCGAATGACTGTAACCTGTGAACTTATACCAGACACCATTACAGAAGCTAAATACCACAAATCCTGTAGAGTCCAATACACACTAGGGTGACCAACTGTCCTGTTTTTCCAGGACATGTCCTGTTTTCTTATAACAATATGACAATTTTCTATCGATACAGAGGAGGCATAACCTACTTTAAATGTATTGAAATTAATAATGTATCTTTGAGTAAACTTTGAGTATCATTTGAGTAGGCCCATCTGTTTGCCGGGCCGAGTGTCCTGGTTTTTGGTAATCAAAATATGGTCACCCTAACTGTATAATATACACAAAATTTAGAAAAATGGAGAAGTGCAAGCACAGAAAACAAGGCCAAACAAATCCAAATAGTAGAAGCTCACGGTGAGGCATTTGGTGCTGTATCTCGAGTAATTGACAAGGAAATCATCGGCAGCAACAAAATGATGAAATTGACTGATCTGACCAAAATCTACATAGCTCATCTGCAATGCACAAACTTCCCCAATCCCAAAATCCCAATCACATGAACATTGTAATTCCATCTAATTTGGAGACAGCACCAAATGCCTCACCATGAGTTTCTACTAGTTGGATTTGTTTGGCCTTGTTTTCTGTGTTTGCACTTCTCCATTTTTCTAAATTTTGTGTATATTGGACTCTACAGGATTTGTGGTATTTAGCTTCTGTAGCAAATAGATCCTTTCCTCTAATTCTGCAAAACAAATTTTCATCAAAGTTTTGTTCTGAACCTGGGTTTTGATCCTGGGTTCTCCCAAGGTTTTTTTCTCCATCCAATCTGATGGAGTTTTGGTTCCTTGCCACTGTCGCCTTGCTTTTGGCTTGCTTAGTCGGGGATATTTAATATTCAACAATATATTTGATCTGTGTTGTACTACTTTTATGTTATCACTGTGAAGCTGATTTGATGCAATCTTTATTGTGAAAAGCGCTATATAAATAAATGTGACTTGACTTGACCAGTTGAGGCCCTCTGACTTTGCCTTGAACTTGCTGCTAATAGTTCAGGCTTCTGGTCGAGTCTTTTGAGATTCATGGTGAATCTTTGTTAGCATTCTCTGTGATATCCATCACTTTCTGTAATGGTGTCTGGTATAAGTTCACAGGTTACAGTCATTCTGTGAGCAGATTCCAGTGGTTCAGCTAATCTCACATCTCTTATTTCTTTCATTCTGGCTAATCTTGCATCAGAATCTGCTTTTGCCCATAATTGCACGAGTGGTCCATATACAAGACCAGGGACATGCACAATGCATGTGGACTTTGGTTTTGTCCCATGACATCCCCTTTGCCTTGAAGGACCTGCAGTCCTGGCCCACTGACTCATGTCTTGACTCAGACATAACTGAGCAGTTCAGCTAAAAAAAAGGTTCTTCAGGGGTTCTTTGTGGTGGTCATGGTGCTATATAGCACCACTAAGCCCAGTTTGGTTCTTCAGCGGTTCTCTGGGTAGGTTAACATGCTCTATGGCACCTCTTATGGTTCTACATAGCACCATATGACAAAGATAAGTGCTATGGCACTTAAAGTGGTTCCCCTACGATTACAAGCCAATTAACCACTTTTAGTGCTATTTAGCTCCATTTTTTTAGAGTGTATGTTGAAGAAACCAACTACATAACCGACTAGATTATCTATGTTTATGAGATACGTACGTGTATGTGTGTGTGTGTGTGTGTGTGTGTGTGTGTGTGTGTGTGTGTGTGTTTATGTATAAGCTACTGGATGTCTAAAATGTCCCTTTGGTAGGAATAAAGTAGGCTATATATCTATTAATCTATCAAATGTCGAAAAAAAGTAAGCAATGTAGTTGATGCTAAAAGTAAAAGTAAGCATCAATGTAGTGTAGTAAGACGGGTCAATTATATTAAATTTTAATCTAAAATATCAAACATCGAGCAATTCAGTAAAACAAATTTCTAGCTGTATAGGCAGAGGATGCAGACTTGGAGGATCTGTCTGTGTGAGTAAGAACAGTCTTTCAGGACAATCTTTATATACCTGTCTGACACAGAGGAAACTATTAATGAAAATTCAACAAATATCTTATTTTGTCATTGGATGAACAACCCAGACAGGTTTCTGATTTGTCAATGAAATGATTTGTGAGCCATACCCCTTTGATGGAAAGGGTAATGAGGGTTAGAATGTTAGCATGTTGACTGATACAATGGAAATGGACCTTGATCGATTATATCCATACAAGGCCTTAACTATATTAAATAAAAAATAATTAAAAACAACTATTTAAAGTAACTATCAATGTAGTGTAGTAAGAGTATTGGGTAACCTAAAAGCTGTTCTGATTGACTAGGCCAATCTCGACATGTTAAAATAGCTTAAAATCGTTTTTTTAGAGTTTCCCTATTCAGGGCTAAAACAGGTAGTGTATCCCCAAAATGCCAATGTTAACATTCAGATTAATATTCTACACATCTAGACCTTTCAGAAAAGCATGATTTTGTCAGGGGAGGGGGTTGGGGTGTATGATAGGCGAATGGTCGTGGCCTATGCATGAAATGGGCTCATTATGTCAACATAAAGCCTTAACTATGTTAATTTTAGACACCTACCAATAAGCAGCATGGTAGATATTTGACCTAAGTCATCATATGTTAAGTTTGAGTGTGGATTGGGTCCCTTAAAAGTTGTTCTGATTGACTAGGCCAATCTCAAAATGTTAAAATCGCTTAAAAACGTTTTCAGGGTTTCCCTATTCACAGGCCTAAAACAGGTAGTGCAACCCAAAATTTTCAATGTTAACATTCAGATTCATATTCTACACATCCAGACCTTTCAAAAAAGTATGGTTTTGTTGGGAGGTGGGGGGGGTGCACGGTAGGCCTATGTAGCTCGCCGCCTAATTACATCTGAGCACCTAAAGCTGGCCCCAGGTTAGCAGTGCTACGGTCTATTCGTTTCTCTAGGCATGGAATATTGCCTGATTCCATGATGTCAGTCATTCTGGTTCCAGTAATCAAGGACAAAGCTGGTAAGGTTGGTAGTATTGATAATTATAGACCGATAGCCCTTGCCAGCATTATCTCAAAAGTTCTTGAAAGTCTAATTCTTGACAAAATAAGTGACTGTTTATCCACCACTGACAATCAGTTTGGCTTTAAGCCCAAACATAGCACTGACCAATGTATATATGCACTGAAAGAGGTTGTTGAGCCATATGGAAGTCAGGGCTCTACAATGCTTTTAGGTTTTATTGATGCGTCCAAGGCGTTTGACCACATTAATCATTTTAAATTGTTCAATAAACTCATGCACAGGGATGTCCCCAGCAGCCTGGTACGAATCTTAGCCTTTGTGGGTTAAATGGGGGAACACTCTATCTACATCTTTTTATGTTAGTAATGGGGTAAGGCAGGGGGGGATTTTATCTCCAGCCTTATTTAATGCCTACTTGGATGACCTGTCCAGGCAGTTGGGGACTTGCCAAACCGGCTGTATGGTTGGAGAAATGTTGATGAATCATTTCTTATATGCAGACGACCTTACCGTTCTATCACCAAGCAGCAGTGGGTTCCAACAACAGCTACTCAATATCTGTTCTGATTATGGGGTAGAATTTGATATTAAATATAAGGCAAAGAAAAGTGTGGTTATGACATGTAGAACAAAAGATGATTTAAACATTAAATTCCCTTCTTTCTATCTATCTGGAGAAGAGCTGGGAGTAGCTAATACCACAAAATATCTGGGGCACATCCTAACAGATACACTGGAGGATGATGCTGACATGAGCAGACATGAGAGAGTGCTATATGTCCAAGCCAACATGCTGGCAAGAAAATCCATCACTGCACTACAGATGTTAAAATCAACCTGTTTCGAACTTACTGCTGCCCTCTTTACACAGCCCCTCTCTGGGTTAGATATAAGAAGGAGAGCCTGCTTAAGCTAAAAGTAGCCTATAACGACTGTCTCAGGATTCTCCTGAAGAAAACAAGAAGTACCAGGGCAAGCCAGCTGTTCTGTAGGCTGGGTTTAACTACTTTCATGGCTTTGGTGAGAAATCTCACTTTCAAGTTTATGAACAGGCTGGACCGATCCATGAATAGGGTTGGGTATCGTTTGAATTTGAACGATTCTGATTCCGATTGCGATTCCTTGTTTCGATTCCGGTTCCTAACGATTCTCGATTCCGATTCTTTTAAGAGGCAGGATCAAAAAAGTTTAACTAACCTTGCTAATCAACGCCCTTTCTGAAGGAAATACTCCTTCTGTAAAAATACTCCTTTTGTCACAAATTTAGTATTTTGCCGAGATTTCGTTATTTTTAGAAAAGTGAAGCCACACTTTGGATCGCCGACGTAAGCTACTCATGTTCGACTCGCGCGGTTATGCCAACACTTCCGGTAGACGCTTCTTCGTTGGTGTTGTTCAGCGGTTTCTTCTTCCGCTCGGCGGACTGTGAATATCGAAACTAGGAATCGAAATTTTAACTTTTGAACGATTCCGGGAAAAACGAAAAGTTAGTCACGGTTCCAATCGATACTCGATTCTCGATACCCAACCCTATCCATGAATGAGCTTAGATAGTAGATCCAAGTCGTAGCTCTGTGAGGTACATGTCAAAAATATGGGAACACTGGTATCTGTGCCTTCATTAGCTCTATTCTTCTGTTGTTGCTGTATAGAAGGGGTATATATGAATGTGTGATGTTTTATTGATCTGTGTATAGTATGTCTTCTGTGGGCCTTGAGCCTGTAATAAAGTTTAATAATATAAGTTGTTTTGTTAAAGTAGTTTTCAGCAAGCTCACACAGACATTTAAAAAAATCACAGTTGATATAATACTTAATGTAAAGCAAATGAGTCAAATGTAGGATAATTCAGGCATAAGATAAGATGAGGGATGCCTCGTCATTCACCTAAATCTCTCAGGAGGGGCAAATGTTTGGATGATTGATAGGGATAAGGGACGTCCTACTGCGGCCGTCTAGCCACCGCCAAGAAGACGACAATGTAAAGAGTGACATTATGTGCAATTTTAATCAGGTGAATATTTTCTAGAAATAAAAAATTGCAGATAAGGCATATTAATTTTTCATTGATTCTTGCACCCAACAACACAACAAGACGACATTTAATAATGAGAAGAAAAATTTAAGATCCTTATGTGCTGGTTTGTATTTCCAGTTTTCCCTTTGTTCTGCCTCCAGCTAGCGCCGTGACGTAACTGTGACGTCGGCTGGAAATTGGTCTATAGCGGCCGTGCAACAGCCGAGGCGGGGAAATGGTTAAAACACGTTTTATTTCAAACCTCAGTTTATGGCCATACTTTTTTGCAGACTTGTCCAGCAGTGCGAAGTAAAGAGGCGAGAGCCGGCATGAAGAGGATCCGGGTTTGTTCAGAGATGATGAATCCCAGCAGCTCTGCTCTTCATGACGATGCATGTGTAAGACTCGTAACGGCACATGTGTAACCTGCATGGTGTTTAGCTCTCTGATTCTGGTTACAGCCACACGTGTGTGTGTAGAATCGGATGATGGAGGCAGGAGGCACACGCTTGCTACGAGAGCTCGCTGTCGTACATCCGCCGCAGGTGCAGGACCAGCTCTGCGGTGTTTTCCCCGGTCAGTGCAGACACCGGGATGACCGTGAGCGGGACGCGGCTCCTCAGGGCCTCCAGGCTCCTCCTGGCCCCCGGCAGGTCCATCTTGTTGGCCACGACGGCGTGCGGTCTGTGGGAGAGCTGAGGGCTGTACTGGTCGAGCTCGAAGCTCAGCTGCTGGAGCTGAACCCAGGGCTCCGCACACGACATGTCCAGCACATACAGCAGGACACGGCAGCGCTCGATGTGCCGCAGGAAAGACACACCCAGCCCACGGTTCAGATGAGCTCCAGGGATCAGCCCGGGAATATCCGCCACTGCAGTAGATTGAGAGAGAGAGAGAGAGAGCTTTAACAGGAGATCTGCACTGTCGGCAAGTCTGGCAGATTGAGTGGATTTAGGCAAAATTTTGAATGTTTACAACTCATATGCCCCTCCCCCACTATCAACGAATACCCTCCGACAGAGTTCGTGCTCGAGTGCGTGCGCACCAGGTTATCTGTGAACGCGCCCGTCTCATCAGCATCCATCAACACCATGGATTATTTGGAGGTATGCTGCCCTGGCTAATCTACCAATATATTGCAATTGCTAACGTCATTCATACTGTAAATGAGCTTACTTGGTCCGCCATCACTCTTCCTTACTGCACGAACTTCAGGCGTGTGCATGTGATTGTAACGTGCGCGAGGGGTGGCGTGTGCCCAATCTGTGATTGACAGTCAGATCCCACACCCCCCTGCGCTGATTGCACCCGATGATCCGGGAGCGCAGGAGTTTTGCAAAACAAATAACATGCTCCAGGTGGAGTTAGAAGCTCAGGTTTTTTTCTAAAACCAGTTTATTTATGTTGTTCTGTCGGATTATAGTGTCGATTTCACTGAATATGATCAAAAAAATGTTGCCGACGGCAGCTTTAAAGCACACACACCTGCCACCTGCTCGTGGTCTCTGTACTGGACGATGCCCACGTGAGGTTTGAGAGTGGTGAAGGGGTACGGGGCCACAGCCGGCCGGGCGTTAGAGATCGCTCGCAGGAGAGAGGACTTGCCTGCGTTTGGAAAGCCGACCTGCTCAGAGAACAGAAACAATCAACAGGCAGGGTTGGGAGGGTTACTTTTACAATATATTCCAGTACAGTTAAAAAATGGTTCATAAAAAAGTATTCAGTAACTTAATCCAAGCACCACATTATTAAAGTAATGCAATCTGATTACTTTTGGATTCCTTTAAAGGTCACATATGTAAATAAAGTTAAGCATCAAAGTACTTTATTTAACAATTCATTCAAAATAGAAACAATTAAAACTATGCAATGGTGTCTTATTTCACACCGCGTATATACATACTATATATATATATGAAAGGCAATAGAGGCGTGTGCTCTGACCAGTGCGGCGTGAGCCATGGTGCGCAGCTCCAGCTGAACCTCTCGCTCCTGGCCCTTCTCTCCCGCCATAGCCGTCATCGGCGCCCGGTTCTCGTTCGACAGGAAGAAGCGGTTCCCCTTCCCACCGGCCCCTCCGTACGCCAGGGTGAACATCTGCTCGTGGAAAGAGAGGTCCGCCAGCAACTCACCCGCTTCCTTCACAGCCGTGCCCAGAGGAACCTGCGGCGAACAGAGTCATGTGACGAGAGCTGCTCGTTAACCCTGCGGCGAACAGAGTCATGTGACGAGAGCTGTCCGGTAACCCTGCGGCGAACAGAGTCATGTGACGAGAGTGTGTTCGGGAGGAAACTCACTGAGATGTAGGTGGGTCTGCCATTGCGTCCGTAGCAGTTTTTACTGCTTCCTGCCACTCCGTCATGCCCGCGGTACACTGTTGACACGGAGGACAGGGACTTCAGCTGCCGGTCCACTGCGAATGAGAGTGACGGAGTATTCAAACCTTTTGCTATGGCATTCAGAAGTTTTGTTCAGACACACCCCATTTCCCAGGATTGCTACTTAAATATTGCTACTTAATTGCCTGAAATTTGAAGGAATATTCGCTGTGGCTATAACACTGTTCTACTAGCTTTTTTTCTTTTTACAAAATAACCAAGGTACTTCAACAAAAACCTTTAATTTTGATCGTTGTATTTTCCACAAAATAGGGAACCACAAGCATTGCAGCACAAAAGAAAGCTTTACAACTAAAATTTGCGGCTTACACTTGAACACATTCATAGTCATTACGTTTGACGGTGTACTGTGGCAAGCTTTCTGTTTGATTTGTGCGATGATTGGGCTATGCGTATTATAGGCAGTTAAAGGCACATTATGATTTATGGTTTGTTAGGCTTGAATGAACAACTACTCGTCGCCTACAAAAATCTTTAGTCGAGGGCAGCCCTAGAAACCGCAAAAGCTACGATTATTTTCCATGCGCAGCTCGTGGCGTACGGCTCTGTGATCAGTAGTAAACTCTGCTCCATCTGAAAGCACTTTGAGTTTGAGTCACAACACGCGTCAAACATCTTTCCAAACATGAGCCGCATTAATGAACCTCTTGTTCATTTAGTCACGTACCTCTGATGATGACGTCTCCTCCGGCTCCTCCGTCCCCCCCGTCCGGACCCCCCCACTCCTTCCAGGGCTCACTGTGGAAGCTGGAGGCTCCGTCACCCCCCCGCCCCGCCGCCACCTTCACCCTGCGCTGGTCCACGAAATACCGGGTCTGAGGAGGAACAGGGGAGATGTAACGTGTGTGTGTGTGTGTGTGTGTGTGTTGCCTTGTCTAAAACACCCACACTTGCGGCCACCTGAGACCGCGTACACGCGACAGGAAGAAAGGGAGCAAGACTGTCACATGTCTTAAAAATGCTCTTAACGCACACTAAACCCACACCGCTTCTGAGAGTATCCCATCATGCATTGTGCTCGGGAACTCAAGAGCCCCAAAATCGTGAGATGTCGATCAAACATTCTGTAATTTGAATTAGTTATATATATATATATATATATAAAACGTTTTATAGTAAAACGCAGCCACAGGCAACCAGCAGCGACAAAGTTGCTTGTAGTGTGAACAGGACTTTACACACACACACACACACACACACACACACACAGTCAGTCTCTCTCTCTGTCTTAAGTTACACACACACACACACACACACACACAATCTCTCTCTCTCTCTGTCTCTCTCTCTCTCTCTCCCACACACACACACACAGTCAGTCAGTCAGTCAGTCAGTCTCAGTCTCTCTCTCTCACTCACTCTCTCACTCACTCACCAGCTTCTTCTCCGACAGCGGGACTGTCTTGTGTTTGTGTGCTCGCTGTTTCAGCGCTTCACACACACTCCTGCCGCACATGCGCACGAGCTTCAGGTTGTTCTCGAACAGCATGCCAGTTTCAGAGGTGATGTTATTCTAATCTCAAACGTGTTACGCTGCCAATGTTTGCGGCTTAAAAAAGCTGAAGGTACGATGAGTGCTTGATCTAACCACCATGTCACGTTAAATAACACTTAACGGTTTATATAAAACAATCTTAACCATTAATACAAAGCAATATTAATCACAGCCGCAAAAGAACTGAAATGACAGTCAGTCTTCTTCCTCGTCGTCTTCTTCTTCAGCAAGTCAGCTGTTGCCCATTCCCGCCACCTACTGGAGTGGACCGTGAAGCATTGATGTGCTTACAATTATATTAATATACAATTTTCTGTTAAAATATATATTTTAGATAAGTTTGTCATAGTTTAAAAAAACGTTATTTAGTTTATTAAAATGATTTCATGTTTATTTAGAAACTTAAAAAAACACTATCCAATAATAGCCTATTTATATAGTCTATTATTTAGGCTATTATATTATTAAATAGGCTATTATATTTTCTCTCTCTCCTACATCTGTTTATTTCTCAAAAAGTTGACTTTTCATGATGTTTTGTGATATAATAATAAAAACAGCCCTTATATTTCTCCACAAAGTGCGCTGTATTGTTCTGCAGGTGTGTGATCAGTGATCGGTGTGTGTGATCAGTGGTGTGTGATTATGATCGGTGTGTGAGATGCGGCGCAGGTGCGGCAGGTCAGCCGAGGGCGGGAGAGACTCTCTATAAATCACACTGACCATGTCTACTCTCTTACTACAGTAACAGCTCGTCATGCTGCAGGTGTTCGCTTGATTCAGTCTGTGTTTGAGTGTGTATCTGACGCCATGAGCAGCGGCACTCCTTACATCGGCAGTAAGATCAGTCTGATCTCCAAAGCGCAGATTCGCTATGAGGGAATATTATACACTATCGACACTGATAACTCGACCGTGGCCCTGGCGAAAGGTGAGTGTGGAGATAACACACGCACACACATCTGCTCATCTAACAGAATCCCCTTGTCAAACTGTTAAACTTTTATCAATTTTTAAAGGAATTCATTAATTTGTCCAACATGTAGTTATACTTTAAAAAAACGAATTTTGAGCCCATTCTCTTCAATTGTATCAAATAAACAGTTTTTAAACCATAATAACTTGTTATTTGACTAAAACAATTTTAGATTGCTTAATTCATCTGCTACAGCAAGAAGATGATTTATCAAAACTCAAACGGTAAATATGCTGTGTATTTTATTTATCATGAATAGTAGAGATTTTTTTAAGGACAAGGAGCTAATATTTCTGTTTTAGCTGTAAACGCTAGTTCTATTATGTGAAGCATAGCAACTAGCCTAATCTTTCCTACCAGCTCATTACTAGGAGGCTTCTATTAACTGCTAACGTTAGCTAGCATCTGCTCTGGGTAGGTAACCGTAACACCAAACCATAACGGTATTTTTAAAACTGACGCTGAGTGTTAACGCATTATATTACAATTGTTAATGACACACAATGTACAGGCTACAAAAACTATCTGCCAACAGTAGCAAAAAATCGTGTGCATTTTCCACGTCTGTTTTTGGTTTTTACCATATCACGTGAACGCACCATACATCCTTCGGGAGCAGGGCTGGGAAACACTGCATTAACTAACTCGAACCTCTTCAGTCTTTCAGTCTGTTCTGAACAGTCAAGCTAAAACCTAATTGCGCACGTGATCAAACGTAATAAAAGCTCCTTTATAGTTTGCTAACTCTGGGTAACCCTGCACTCCCAGTCCTGTAACTGCTTCTGTTGACGTCTGGTTGGATTTGAGCTCCAGTGTTCGTGACTATTTTGTACTACATGGTTTTATTTGACTATAGCGGTGTCTGAAACCGCTCCCTGTCCACCATAGGGATGAGTGAATGAGTGTTTCAGACACCGCTCATGACCGGCCTGCAGGTCCCGTTAGCTTCAGCAGCTGCTGTGTGTGTTTGTCAGTGAGGTCTTTCGGCACCGAGGGGCGACCGACGGACCGGCCTGTGCCCCCGAGGGACGAGGTGTTTGAGTACATCATCTTCAGGGGAAGTGACATCAAGGACATCACGGTGTGTGAGCCTCTGAAGATCCACCACAGTCTTCCTCAGGACCCTGCTATCGTTCAGGTGTGTGTAACTCCAGTCACGTGTCCTCGGCTCGTTCAGACGCAGCGCTGATTGTTTCCTCTCGTTAGTCATCAGTCGGGACGTCGTCCACTCACTACGGGTCGCAGGGCGGATACAGTCCCTACCGAAACATGCTACCCTCTTACAGCCAGCTGGCGGCCAACTCCCTCCTCAACCAGCAGTACGCAGCGGCCCTGGGCCTCGGTGAGTGTGTGTGCCTCAAACAGCAGTACACAACAGCCCTGAGACAGACTGTGTGTGTGTGAGGCTCAGGTTTGCATGGTGTCCTGGTGCGGAGGGGTCCTATGGTGGAGTATGCGGTTCAGACTGTGTTTTGTGGCTCAGGTTTGCATGGTGTCCCGGTGCGGAGGGGTCCTATGGTGGAGCAGGCGGTTCAGACTGTGCCAGCAGAGAAAGCCCCACTGAAGGGTTTGAGCGGAGCAGGAGAGACGGGCCGAGCGCAGCGGGGCGGTCGGGCAGCGCAGAGAGCCTTCAGCAGTGAGTCCTACACACACACACACACACACCCCGAGCTCTCAGCTGGGTAACCCTGACATGGTCAAAACATTCCTCTCAGCTGGGTATTTATATTTTATGTTGTGATTTCTTGTGTGTGATTCCTGATGGGATACGCTTGGCCTCAAACAGTGCTGAAGTGCGAATAGAGTTTGGCTTTAGTGTTGAGGGCCGGACCCAGTCCACTGAGAGCACTGTGGTCGTTCGGCTTCTGGTTTCATCCGCTTCCAGCGGTTTACTTCCACAACAGTCTTATGCTGCCTGATATTGCGACTGTTTTACCTTAATGCATTAATGTGCTTTTGCACAGTTTCTTGGTTTATTGCACTGTTCTCATTTCCCTATAGCGGCTAATTAATCTGGAGTCACGCATTCACAGAAAACCTCTTGCTTCTGCATTGCAAAATGAGGTGATGCACACTTGCACACATTAAACCCAGACTATCTGTAGAGCAGTACTTGAGGCTAAGCGTGTCCCTTCATTTGTCACGTGATTTCATGACCCGCCTTGGGAAGACTTTCCAGTGCAAGTTAAATTTAATTGGCTGCTATGTATGACTTGGTCAAGTGTTTATATTCAGATTATATGCATTTTGTAAAGTGTTTACAAATGAAACACCACAATCAGGCACTGGTTAAGTGTCCATTTGAGTAAACTAGTCTTAAAACGCTTGTGGTCTTCATGCCCACTTGAACACTTTGAACAAACTCTGAACTTCACTGGTCCACTTCATGACGTATTTCCAGAGGCTGCAGGTGTGTATTGCTACGAATGGTTGACTTGACCTGCTCTTTAGTAAACGTGCGTATGCGAGTTTCAAAAAGATGTGTGTTCCTTCCTCTGAGGTAATTCAGCTGCACAGCAAGGTGTCTTGAAGGGACAGAGTCAAGCTAATGACGAGAATAAGCCTCCAACTAGTAGGAGGAAACCAGGTGAAGACACTTCTTTGTTCTTTAATGACAGCGTTTGTTGATGTAGACTACCTTGTGAACATGAGGTGTCTTGTAGGACCTCGAAGGTCCAGGAACCGTGGTCGAGGGCAAATCCTTGTAGGGAACACGAAGCCCAGCACCCTGCAGTTCGAATCGGACTTCGATTTTGAAACCGCAAATGCTCAGTTCAATAAAGACGACGTGGAGAAGGAGATTGAAGACCAGCTCAATGTTGAAGGTATTTCCCCTGCACAGGCCCTTGAACGTCTCTTAAATCCACCCTGCAGAATTCGCCTTTCTTTATTCCTGTTAGTGTATTTGCTTTGTCAGAGCCAAAAGTGACCCCGGAGGAAAGCGATAAAGATCAGGATAAGCCTGAGAATGCCATTAAAGAGGATCTGCTCGGGCCGAAGTGCTTCTACAATAAAGCAAAGTGCTTCTTTGACAACATCTCGTCCGAGCTCAAGTCGAGGTATGACCCGTCCACTTCTGTTTAGCAGGAGCTCTGCTTGTCAGTGAGTTTGTTTCTTCTCCCCCAGACGCACCACATGGGCTGAGGAAAGGAAGCTGAACGTGGAGACCTTTGGGGTGCCGGGCCGGTATCTGAGAGGCCGTGGGTTTCGGGGGAGCTACCGAGGGCGTCGGGGCCGAGGGGCGGTGCAGCGTCCCCTTCCACAGAGAGTAGGCAGCGGACGACTGTGACCCGAAGTGAGTCAATCCTGCTCGCTCCACTCCATCTGACCGAGTATGCCATTGGAGGAATGATGTTTCTTTGGTTCCTATGAACACGTTAGGATGTTCTCTCTTTACAGGCTTAAGTCAGTCTCAATTGACCCCATTTACTTTGTCAACACACATTTCTTCTTTCAATAGTCTGAGATTAAAGTGCCCGTGTTTATCTGAGAAGTACTCAACCTTTTCACCAACCACTCTGTTCTTTATGGATGAATCAAATTCCACCCGCAGTGTCCGTTTAATGTTGATTGTAAGTGAATGTCTAATTCTATGGATTTAATCTTGCTCTTTTATTCATACCTCTTTCCTCCAGATGCGTTTTGCTTTCCTCTGGGTGACTTGGTCTTGTCTACGAGTTTGATTTCCAGTGGCTAATATTGCTTGAATTTTCTCCAAACAACCACTGGTTGTAGAAAAAAAAATGGCTGCATTGATTACTTTTAATTTGACATTAAAAAGGCCTTTTTCCTTTTGTTTCTTGTATGTGAAGAACCCTGTTTCTTAACCATGTAAATGCACCTAAATCTACCTGGGATTTTTTGCATTTGATTTGGGATAGCACTTTTATTTGTATGTATGGCCAGTTTTGGTTGTACAAAAATATGCATTTAAATGGAGTAGATAAACTTCAGTCTATGGTATGTGATCCCCAGTAATTCTTATTTATTATAATTGTTTTTCTTTTTGTAAAATTGTAAGGGGACCTTGTTGATGTACTTGTTAATAAATATGAGAAATGAAAATTTGGAGTCTGTATGCTTGATCAAGAGGTATGGTGGTACCCATGTTTTGTGAATTCTGGGAGTATTTTCTATGTATAAATAACACCTCAGTATAGTTTTTATAGTTGGTATAGGTTTTATAGTATAGTTATTAATGCACAATTTGTGGTGCAAATATTTGCACATGAAAAGTTTAAGACATTACACCGTTTAATAATGGTAGGCAAATAGTCAGTACCAGTATCTGCTTATTACCAGTTATTGCCTTGGCATAGAGTAACTGTCCAAGATGTTAAATTTGACTGTCAGTGTGACATTTGCTTGGCTTGATAAACAATGTAAACGCAGTGCCTATTTGCTAACTATAGGTCTACACAAGTAGCTGCAGAGTTGCTCTTTTGTGTGGGCCTATAATTGATGTAGCATTATTTGTTGCAATATGATTTTGTATTTGTAAGTAATCTAATTTATGTTTCTGTGGAAACTGCCCCACTCTAATTTCTAAAAGAGTTTACATAGAGTTGTTCAGTAAAATATAAATTGTCAAGAGTGGATCTTTCACACCACAATAACTCCATTTAAAACTGGCACACTTCAAATGTTAAGTTGTTCTAAGACAGGAACGGGTGTGGTTCAAAATTCATGGATGACTTCGATGAAAGGTTTTGATCCAATTCAAATGTTGACCACTGTGTATTTTGTGTATATGCTGGTGTGTGGTGAGCGCACTGGTACTGTGGCTGCCATCGCATCATCTAAGTGGATGCTGTACACTGGTGGTAGTGAGGAGAGATTCCCTGATATGATTGTAAAACACTTTGGGTGTACAGTAGTACATATGAAAGTGCTATATAAATGCCTCATTCATTCGTATTGTTTTTGCCAGTGAAAAAAATCCAAAGATGCCCATGGTGTAAACCACTGGTAGACCGTTTCACATCATTCGTTGTATTGCATTAGACTAGTCTAGGAAAGACGAAATGGCTATAAAGTCAGTCACTTGCTTCGTTCCTGTTCCTGAACAAATTAGCCCTTATTATTCAGTGACGCTAATGACTACTAATGTGTAAGTAAATAACTGAACATGAACATGACATGAAACTCCATGTCATGAACTGCTCAGAGACACAGGAGTTGAGGATCAAAATGCAATAGTTTATTTTAGGGTAATCCAAAAAAAAAAAAAGAATTTCAAAACAGGCAAACAGTACATACAATAATAGAGTCCAGGGCAGAGGGAAAACAGAGAAATACAAAGGGACTGGGCATAAAGTCAAAACCCATGAATATGAAAAATCAAAGACAGCATTCAGAAATGCAGTGGAGACACATACAAGACTTCTGCAATGACTGAATGAATAAGGAGGAAAGGAGGAACAGGAGAAAGGGAGAGACGCCCGGTGAAGAGAAAGGACACGCTGGACAGTGCGTGTGGGGAAAGGGGAGTTTTGAAGTGCTCGTGCTGGATACAAGCTTTCTTTGGAAAATCGCTGGGGTGTGGAGATCGCCCATTTGAGTTTGCTGGATCAGAGTGATCCTCTGTGGGAAGACTGCTGGACTGAGCTATTGACTGGATCTGTGCTGTGGAAGGAGAGAGAAAAGAAGATAAGTGAAGTGATTTTCTTCTTATGAACATTTTAACCGCTTGAAGAGGATACAGTGAATGTGGATCTAACTGTTGGAGGAGCTATGTGTTTCAAAGCTAGTGCAACAAACTGAGTGAGGCCTCTGATCAGCCCTATCGTGTGAGTGAATTGCAGTGCTTTTGCCTTATTGATGCACAAGGATTTATGGCTGTGGAATTGAAGTGAACACAAGTGTGATGTGTCTTTGCTGAGAAGAGGGACAGCTTTGCTGTGGATTCCGTACTCCTCTCCGTCCATCCGAATCCTGTGAAAAGAGAAACTGTTCTGCTGTGAATCTGAGAGAACCAGTTATGCTGTTGAATCCTCACTTGTCTTCTGTCAGCCTGGGTCCTGAGAAGAGGGCCAGCTTTGCTGTGAATCTGAGAGAACCAGTTATGCTGTTGAATCCTCACCTGTCTTCTGTCGGCCTGGCTCCTGAGAAGAGGGCCAGCTTTGCTGTGAATCTGAGAGAACCAGTTATGCTGTTGAATCCTCACCTGTCTTCTGTCGGCCTGGCTCCTGAGAAGAGGGACAGCTTTGCTGTGGATTCCGTACTCCTCTCCGTCCATCCGAATCCTGGAAAAGAGAAACTGTTCTGCTGTGAATTCGAGAGAACCAGTCCAGCTGTGAATCCTCACCTGCTCTGTCCACCCGAGTTCTGAGAAGAGCCAGCTATATTGCTGAAACTTCGTTTTAACTTAATTTATTCAATAAAGACTCTGTGCTTTTCTAACTTACTTTGCCTCTGTGTCCTCTGTGGTGTTGGCTCCTCGTGGTGGTACGCGTGTGTCGGGGGGTTGGGACGGCCGGTCATCTGGCGTCCGGCCTCTCCGACCCGTGACATATAGACAAAGTTAAGGGAAAATAAGAAACATCTGAAACTAATCAGAGATAATGCGTCCAGGCAAAAGATTCTGGGAAATGTAGTTAATGGTGGAATGACAATGTCCTGGGGAGGAGTGCCCTCTGGTTGATTTCCTGGGCACTCCAGCTGTTGATCGATACATAGATCAAAGGAGCGGCTTCCAGATGTTCCAAACACAACCATACGTCAAGGAGGGAGGTGGAGTGGAGGAGGACCAGGGGGTAGGACGGAGGGCCAGGTCCGTGGAGTGGAACCAGGACTAGAGGCAGGCCACATCCACACAAAGCCAGAGCTTACCCTATCCAATGTTTTTTTTTTCTTCTGAAAAAAATTCCATAAACACGGTGTCTCCTCAATAAATATCTGCGTACACACGAAACCACTGAAAACCACGTCTCGTATACATGCCAGACCAGTAAGTGGCGCTATAATTCTCCACAGAGATACACTAAAAACAGAGAAGAAGACTTAGTGTGCTTTCACACCTGCCTCATTTAGTTTTGTTCAATAGCTCTAGAGTTCGTTGTCCCACTTGGTGCGGTTCGTTTGGGCAGATGTGAATGCAGCAATCACACTCGGGTTGGGCACCAAAAGCGGATGTGGTCAAGGTACGCTTTCAAACGAACTCTGGAGCAGTTTGTTTGTGATGAGAACATGATCTGACCTCGAACAGAGAACTGAGAGCTGCCAAAGAACTGAGTATGTTTGGACAAAACCAGCTGCCGTAGTCAAGACTAAGTTTGTTGACAGTTTGCACAGACAAATTTTTAAGTTGTTAGGAGCTGTGGAGCCTCATAGAATCTCATAGGTCCCAATTTTCACAAACTCTAAGAACAGCAAAATCTTCGCTTTGTTTAGCAAACAGCTCAGGGAAAGGGGGTTACATTACATAAGCTGTGTCCCAATGTGAAGGCTGCATCCTTCGAAAGGCCACGGACTGCGAAGGATGCAGCCTATTCCTCCTTCGAAGGATGCACCATGTAGCCTTCGTGGAATTTCCTAATTGTGCAACCAGGTGTTCCCGATTACCGCTCCTGGCGCCAAGTGTGAGAGTGCAGCTGCCATCCTGACCTAATTTGATAAAATTGAGTAAACAGCTATGGAGACAAAATTGACTATTGCAATTTTTTGTTTTATATTTTATTGGAGGACATCAGAGCAGGGGCGTGTAGACAGAATTTTATTTTTGGGGGATAAATAAATAAACATCCATTTCTTCTGCTCATCCAGGGCCGGGTCACTAAGCAGAGATGCCCAGACTTCCCTTTCCCTAGACACTTTCTCCAGCTCTTCTGGGGGGACACCGAGGCATTTCCAGGCCAGCCGGGAGACATAGTCTCTCCAGCGTGTCCTATGTCTTCCCCGGGGCCTCCGCCCAGTAGGACGTGCCCGGAACACCTCCCCAGGGAGGTGTCCAGGAGGCATCCGGAACAGATGCCCGAGTCACCTCAGCTGACCCCTCTCGATGTGGAGGAGCAGCAGCTCTACTCTGAGATCCTCCAGAGGGACCGAGCTTCTCACCCTATCTCTAAGGAATCACCCAGCCACCCTGCGGAGAAAGCTCATTTCGGCCGCCTGTATCCGGGATCTGTCTGTCAATCTCCCGTTCCATCCTTCCCTCACTCGTGAACCAAACTCCAAGATACTTAATCTCCTCCATTTGAGGAAGGATTTCTCCACCAACCTGAAGTGAGCAAGCCACCCTTTTCCGACTGAGGACCATGGCCTCGGATTTGGAGGTGCTGATTCTCATCCCAGCTGCTTCACACTCGGCTGCAAACCGTCCCAGTGCATGCTGAAGGTCCTGGTGTGAAGGGGCCAACATGACAACATCATCCGCAAAGAGCAGAGATCAAATCGTGTGGTCCCCAAACCTGAAACCCCCTGGCTGCGCCTAAAAATTCTGTCCATAAAAATTATGAACAGAACCGGTGACAAAGGCCAGCCCTGCCGGAGTCCAACATGCACCGGGAAGAAGTCTGAATTGCTACCGGCAATGCGAACCAAGCTCCTGCTTCGGTCATACAGGGACCGGACAGCCCTTAGCAAAGGACCCCGGACCCCATATTCCCGGAGCACCCTCCACAGGCCGCCTTGGGGGACACAGTCGAGTGCCCTCTCCAAATCCACAAAATAACCTTTCTTTAAACTCCTGTTAGTGCTCAATAAAAACTTTTTTGGATATATGACATAAATGAAGTCAGTCTGGTTAGTAATAAGTGAAGCTGGTAATGCTGTTTGTGGAGTTGTTTAATTCTCCTCTGCTGAGATCTTGAGAGATTTAGGCTGCTTTCAAACTTGCCTCATTTTGTTCGGTTGAATCGCACTAGAGTTCATTTTCCCTCTTGGCACAGTTCGTTTGGGCAGGTGTGAATGTAGCAATCCCATTCGGGCGTACACCAAAAGCGGACCAAACAAGCATACTGAGACCCTTGGTAGGCTTTCAAATGAACTCTGGAGCAGTTTGTTTGTGGTAAGAGCGTGATCCGACCTCGGACAGACCCAACTGCCAAAGAACTGCGCATTTTTGGACTAAACCAGCTGCTGTAGTCAAACAAAATGATTATTAATATTGTCAATAGCACTCCCTTTAAGCCATGACTGACTTGCCGCGTTCTGCAATCTCACTCTTTTCATGAACACTGAAGTTGTCCGCACTGCATAGTTAATCTCTCATTTATATCACGTCTAGACTTTGTTGTTTATGAGGGGATTTGCGAAAGGATAAAGCTTGTGCTGATTCTGAACATACATTGTGAGCGAATTCTCCGCATGTATGCCATATTTTCCTCCTCTTTGTTTACTTCCGGGAGTTCTGTTGGAATTTTCCCACACGTTAATTCAGCAACTAAATGGATTGTTAGTCACATACTTGTATTAATGACAACCCCTTGAATTGTGTTATTTATTGATTGATTCAAGATGAAAATCAGGCCAGGTTCAAGAGGCTTGTGCAAACATTCACTGACCCCCTGACAGAAGTGTATCTGCTGTTTTTCCAAGCAACCATACCAACTTTCACTTCTTTCAACTTGCTTCTTCGGGGAGAGCAGTCGCCAATATTTTTGTTGCATGATGAGGTGGGATTGGATTTTGCTCTTTTTTCCATTCTGTGTTTCTTGCTGATATCTGCAGGGATCTTCAAAAATAGGTTTTACCTACTATTTTTGTAAACATCTGCTATAGATGGTGAAATTTGTACGCAAGCTATGTTCCAAGTTTATGGTTGCAGCAGCTCTGCAGGGCCATGAGCCTTGTGAAATTGCCTTTAAAGAGAAGGCAAACCATTTACCAGGTTAGTGTTTGACTATTATTAGGATCAAACACTGTGATTTGTGATATTTAGCCTTGTACCTAGCCTTTTGCCACTTCGTGAGTGGAAACATAGTAAGGTTTGTGGTAGTCCTTCCATTAACCGTGAGCTTCTGGTTGGATTTCTTGCCCTATGTGTCTAGCTGATATTGCCGCATCAGCATGTTAAACCATTTATGTTAACCTGATATGCTGTATCTGTAACAGGAAGAAAGTTGCACATTGGGTTCACAACCAGGGCTTAACTCAACAGATTACTCAACGAGGGTGACATCACATCACAGCAGGTGGATTCATTCCATGATTACATGTGCTGTGGACTATGCACTTAAGAAGCTGCCACTGGAAGAGCCACTGATCAAACATTCAAAATTCGTAGATATATGGCAGAAGGCTGAAAGTGACATCAAAGATGTTCTGTACTTTGTTGAAAGGTTAGTTTTTCCTCTAATTATTGCCTATCATCATAGCTAAAATACCCTGTGCTTTATGATGAGGTGTGCTCACTCCTAAACTGCACATGAGCTATTCTTATGTGGCTTTTTCTCAAAGATGCATATGAATTGCTGCTGGTTGATGACAATATACCTAAAACGTAGCAACTTGCAACTGTACTTTCATAAATAGGTTTCCCCATCTCCTCCCATACCATGGGCCAGAAGAGCATGACCTTCTAGGTGAGGCGTTTTTAAATTATCAGACCATGCAAATGATATCCCTGCAGCAGGACGAGACTGAAATGGAAAGTTAAACATAAGGTAAACACTTTTTTTGTCTTTCCCTTTGACGGGTGTGGCTTGGCTACATCTGTTGCATGCATACACTATGTCATGCATATTGAAAATTATGATTTTTTTTATCTGAACTGATTTTTTTTATCTGAACTTTGTTAATGGAGCAACCTGAAGTAAACTTGCAGTATTAATCAATAAAAAAAATCAAAGTATGTTTTTCCATTGTGTTCTTGGTGCACAGGTGAGAGGAGCCAAATTTGAGAATTTGAGATGCTTGCTGCTGTCGCCAAGCTGGTCCTGGTGTTGTCCCATGCAAACGCAGATGCTGAGAGGGTGTTTTCACTTGTGGGACTGAACAAAACCAAGAGAAGAAGCACCCTATCATTGCATGGCACCTGGTCATTAATAATGACCGTAAAGATGGCCAATCTGGAGCCCCCCTCAGATATCATCAAGGCCTCTAAGAAGGCCACAGGCCATTATAACCATTCCCACAGATCATAGACAAGGACTTAACCCAGCTTCTGATCTGCTTCTAAAACTAATCTACATCTGATTATGCCTAATTTTTTGTTATTTTTGTAATTCAAAATGTATGTAAATATCTGTTAATAAATATTTGTTGCAGTGCTAAATAATGATGTAGCCTAATTCATGATTTATTTATTTATTTATTTGTATTTTTTTTACAAATTATTGTTATTTTGCAGATTCTGAAAGCTGCACATAGCTGCGGATATTGATAAAATAGGATAAAAATGGAACTAGGCAGAATATTAGAATATTATAGGCAGAATATTATTAAAATATTCCATATTTTACTACATTTAAATTTAAACATTTTTTTTTAATTATTTTGTTTTCATAATTTTACATGGCCTGTAAATCACAATTTTTTAATTCTCTGAAAATGTACACGTTTTCGATGATCAAGTAGCAATAGTATGAGTGCAATTATGAAGGCACTGTCCCCGACTGGAAGAGGACGTAACACCAAAGTTGAATTTAAAAATGTTTCTTTCTTTCTTTCTTTCTTTCTTTTCTGAGTTTATGAAGTTAAAGTCATTTTAGGTTTTATCACGATGGGTTAAAGGCTTAACTTCAAGCACAGTTTCCACCACTTTTGAAGAGAAAATTGACTCAGATATTTCTATTGCTATTCTATTAATAATAAATAAACTCTAGCAAAACATAGTGCTAATTTTGATTAGTGTAGGCAAGATTTTAACTGGCAATCAAATAAATAAATAAAAGTTACACGGACATACCCCGTCCCTAAAATTTTGACGTCAAGTGCCACTTTACCAGCCATTTGTTGAAAGTGCATCGGCATCTGATCTGATCGATCTGATATGGAGACGCAACAGCAAAACAGCGATTTAATAGAAAACAACAAACAACCTACAGTAGCCATATTTGATAGAGTGTTTAATGCATTGCAACGTGCCAGACGCGAATTAATGGATTCAAACACAGCTGATACGAACATTTTAACTGCAACCAGAACACTCTTCAGGAGGAGGCGAAGAAACCAAGTTCAAGGTAGCTAACGTTAACGTTAGCCTAAGTTACTTTTGTGAGTATGGATGCATTTTATTTGAATAGTGACTAACTTACATCGAAAAGGCGATTTAAAGCCTTTTTCGATGTAGTCACTATTCAAAGTTCATCCAGACTTAGTTAGTTAAAAGAATAAACTTAGTTAGAATAAATTAGGAGTAAGTTACGTTAGGCCTAAAGGGTAAAAGGCGTAACGTTACAAGCTGATGAAGCATTATGAGTAGTAACAGTTACTTGTTTAAGCTGATAACATTAACAACACATTTGGCAGATTGAAAATATTTTAAGATAAGTTAAATCTGCGAGTAGTTTGAGAGTAGAAACGTCGACTCATTTTGGCGGGCTTTATTTTAGCTAACGCACTTATCGACAAAATGTCTGTTCAAAATGGCCCCCTATTTTCCACATTCAGTCACTGGTTTAATTTACTTCTTTAAGTGGACTATTAGTCTATTTAATGATTTAGACTAGGTGGCGATTTCGGATACAGCTGGGCCTTTAAATACACAAAGACTATAATAATATGAATGCAATTTCTCTCTGCAATGTTCAAACGTCCCCCTTCTAAGTAAAAAAAGAGCCCATCAGGACGTCGTCGCGTCACTGCAGGTGTCGTTTAGCTCCTCCGGTGAAACTGTAGGTACACAGGCTGCGTTTTAGTCCACTTTTAGACACACACACACACACACACACACTTACAACTTTCCTATGCACTTCCCCTAGGGTGAATCCCTGCCTTCATGAGGGAAGTTTATATGGGCAGACCGATTTATATGGGAAGACTCGGTCGATTTTGACTGAGGGAGCGAGTCTACTTCAGGCAGCTCCACACGTGACCGTTACGTAACTGCAACGTAATCTGGTGACCAAACTTTCATCGTGGCAACGTAACCAGTTT
Source organism: Pimephales promelas (assembly GCF_988280905.1). Lineage (NCBI taxonomy): Eukaryota > Metazoa > Chordata > Actinopteri > Cypriniformes > Leuciscidae > Pimephales > Pimephales promelas. Next base: position 521,470 of record NC_142788.1, read on the forward strand.
TGTCGTGGCAACCGGAAAAGTGAAATTCCCAGATCCGTTGTCACAACGTAACTTTGTAACGTCATCAGTAAGTAACTGCGACGTTGTGGCAACGTTGTGGATCAATAGTCGTGTGTTGGTCAATTTAGTTTTAATTAATATGGGCGGACAAGCAGTGGTCTAATTTAACTTGTCCTTAAAGGCCCAAAACTATTTTGGAGACTGTTCAATGGCATACGAAAGACTGACGGACTCAGTATTTGGTTAATTCATTTCATTTACTATAGAACAAAGCACAAACAACAGCAAAAACAGTGTGCAAACAGGTTTATTAACATTTAAATGAAGGTTTGATATGAATAGAATTAAAATAATGTAAGAAATGTAATGTAAAAAAAAAATAAAAATAATGGTTTTCTATTTTAATATACTTTAAAATATAATTTAATCCTATGATGCAAAGCTGAATTTTCAGAATCATCAATCCAGTCTTCAGTGTAACATGATAAAATATTATACACAGGAATACATTACACTACTATATATTCACATGTTATAATATTTGTTTTTTGTTGTTGTTTTTTGTCAAATAAATGTAAGCTTTATAAGCAGAATATAGACTTCTTCCAAAAAAAATAAAAATAGTAACGTTTCCAAACTTTTGACCGGTACTGTTTATGATTTTATCAACCCGATCTCGCGAAGTCGTACGAATTCGATGAATGATTAAAAAGTGGCTAATTCGTAACAATTCATACGACCTCATTCGTACGAATTAATACGATTTTGCTAAATCGTACATATTTTACGAATTGGCCAATTCGTATGAATTCGTACGAATGACCTACCCCTTACCCCGCCCCTAAAACTAACCATCACGTGGGTTTAGACAAATCGACGAATTAGTACGAGTGAGGTCGTACGAATTAGTACGAATTAGCCACTTTTTAATCATGCGTCGAATTTGTACGAATTGGTCGTGAGCTAGTGTTGGATTTTATACAAAATAAATAGTAGTAAATAAGACTGACACTTTATTATATCTAGTAATATTGAAGCAAAACAGAGTCCCTATAACAGAGCAATTTGTAGATTTTAGTCTTCGAGAAAATGTTTTTTCCCTTTCTCTCTCACAAACACATCAGTTACACCTTTTATAATTATTCATTGCAGGTGCATATATCCATATATTCTTAATTTAAGAGCATGTGTTCAATAATTCTATTTTCATACTTTTTGTCAGTGGTTCATAATATTACTTGTGTAAGTAAATGATTAATAAACTATTTAAATGTACATTCATACACCTTATTCAGACATATAGTAATAGTTACCTAGTGTGTTAATAAATGCTTTATTAACATGTATTTATAATGTAATTCAGGGTTAATTCGGGTAGTTATATAGCATTTAGTAGTGGTCAGTTAACTGTGTTTGTGAACTCATCTAAAGTGAGGACTATTCATGCCTTGTAAAGCATTCACAAAGGAGATTTAAAGTCTGTTAAATATTTATGTGTTCTGTATCACTGTGTTGTGCTTGTTTCATTTTTCTATGTAGAAGATAATGTGCCTTTAAATCGCCTCTGTAAATCCTTTAATGAAATTAAATTGCATGGATGTGAGCGTTGTCGGTCAGTGGACACATCATTTGAGGGAGGGGTTGTCCACTTAAATACAGTGTCTTGTGAGAAACTCACTGCAGATAAATAAGTTGGCACAACTGAAATGTGCAATGCCTGCAGAGTTTACAGGCAGCAAAGATCTCTGACCAAACTTGATTCCTGGAAAGCAACAGAACTACGACATTTTCTGCTGTATACAGGACCACTTGTGTTGCAGGATGTTCTGTCTCAAGATCATTATCATCACTTCCTGTCATTAACAATTGGTATGTCTATTCTCTAGGATGATGATGATGCCAGAAGACAACACTAGCTGGGACATGCCCAAAACCTGCTGGAACACTTTGTGGATACCTGTTCTGAACTCTATGGGGAAACTTTCCCAAAATACAACATCCACTCCATCAAACACATTGCTGATGATGTTTATAACTTGAATGTGCTGTCCTGCTTTCCGTTTGAGAACCACCTGCAGTCCATAAAAACGATTACAAATAGCAAATATCCAGACGCCCAGGTCACTGAAAGTTTGGCTGAAAAGGCAAATACACACGAACACATGAGGCATTCTAGGCGCAAACCGTACTCCATATCAGACAAATAAGGAACCAAATCACTGCTTCCTGTTGGAGACTGAGCAAATTGTGTTTGTGAGGGAAAAGCGTCAAGATGCAATATTGGTTGTGGATGTTATCGACCCAAAGGTCACAAAGCAGCTGTTTTATCTACCTCAAGTCAAAGCTGATTAACATCATATATGTGATGGACAATGACCATAGCAGAGCAAAGAGGAAGCTTCTGGAGGCAAAGGATCTGCAAAAGAAGGCAGTGTGTTTCCCTCATGCACAGGGATTTGCCATATTCCCGCTCCTGTATGTCTTTAAGATGAACTGAAACTTGGTCCTGTCTTGTCAGTTAACTTTTCTGGGTGAGAATATTGCCAACGTCAATTAACCCTCGGGGGTCGGCAATGACGCTGGCGTGATTTTGATTTTACATATGATTTCGATCCTATTTAAGTGTAATTTTTTAATGTGTATACTCACAATAAAAACTCACATTAAATGTTCTGCTTTTTGCCAAATAAAGAAAAATAAACATGATGCGAGTTCTGCTTTCTTTCTGTCAGTGAAGTCCATTCTGAAACACGTCCGAAAATGAACTGTAACTTGGCGACTACTCAGTCAAAGAGGCAAACAGACACACAGACACGAAGCTTGAATTCTCTTCTTTTAAATGAAGTATATTATAGGTGAGGGAAAAAATCGATTCTTTGATGCATCACGATGCGGACGTGGACGATCCTGAAGCACACCTCCCGCTCCCCCCCTACACATTTTACCTCAGTAATACAACTAAATACAAATACATTCATTTAGGAATTTAATAAAATAATTTCATTACATGTAACTAGTCACACTCAAACACTCAACCCTGCATACATTTTGTTGTAAAAATGTATACTGTATATATAAAAACAAATGTCCACCTCAATTTTTTTCCCTAATGATTTTCTAAAGTAACTGGGAAATGGAGACATCTTCCATTATGTTCCACAAAATTACAATTACAATAAATCAAACTTAATTGTTTGTTCTGTGACTAGAGCTTTTAACATTCATTGCTGGGGGAAAACATTTCCTGTTAATGTAACCTGTACAAGTAGTTATATCATTTAGTTATATCAAACTAACATAATTTAACAGAATGACTCGACAATGTCAACGGAAAAAATTGTTGGTTGCGTTCCTAGGATTTTGTCCAGTTTGTCGGACGATGGACATTTTTCTTTCTCTTCTCCTGAATTTCCTACGGAAGCCCTGAACCACAACATAAAAAAAAAAAAAAATAAAATAAAATCTAGCTTTTCAAGATTAAAGTCGAAACACTAAGATAATTCGGTCTTCCGTAGAAGTTTGTGCATTTATAACAGTGCGCGTCCACTGGCTCAGAGCATGTTTGTATAATGAAATGCACGTGTGAAGTCGAACTGCCATGGATCAACACAAAATAGTAGCTTTTTAATTTTATCTGGGCTTTCAACAAAATTCTACACAGGTGCTAGTGGCAGTGTATTTGAGGTGTTGCGCTCGTCTAAGCAACACTATCTGGGTCGAGAACACAACAGTGAGCGTTCGGTCTCCCTCTTCACCGTAAATACTGTACGTTCTGGATACATTTTAAGTGCATCGTTCTGTATCCAATCATTTGGCCGGATCCTGTGATATAATAACCACTAATGGTGAAGGAGAGATTGTCTGACATGATTATGAAAGTGCTATATAATCCATCCATCCAGTCTGAAAAGTGTTTTCAGGGTTAGTTAAAGTCTATTACGGCGCAGTATATTTTAACGTCCTATAATGGTAGCCTAATGCTGGTAGATTGGCACTAGGGCTGGGACAACAGGTTAACGTCATCAATTACGTTGACGCAAAAAATACGTCAACATCCGGCTACTACTATCCAGTGCCGGATATTAGTAGCAACCATAGACAGTAAAAGAAATGTAGCAACACGAGTGGCTCCTCAGACTATCAGAAGTGCAAGGCGATACGCACTCGTTCACACAACTCACATAAAATGTGCGTCAGTATCAAGTTCTCTTTCGGGCTTGAACGAACATAACACACACAAATTATGCCAAACTGTCCGTTTTGTCGAGTGTCCTCATAAGAGCAGTCTTAAATGAGTAAAGTATTTTATTTTAAAGAGTAAATTACTCACTCAGACCCGGCGCCAGGAAGATTATTATACCGGCAGCTTTATAATCACGAATGCACTCCGCTATCTCCGGCGGACGGCTTATTCGCGCAAAAGGAAAAAATGTGACGAAGCGCAGAGAAATGCAGCGACCTATGTGGCGTTTTGGTTGTTCATTTTATACGTGCAATTCACACGAGCTCTAAGCGCGCGCGAGCCTGCTGCAAGTATGCGCTTATAGCTGTTAAAGGGTTAGTTCACCCCAAAATGAGGAGAATACTTTTTGTGCGGAAATAAAACAAAAATAACGACTTTATTCGACTATTCCTTTCCTTCCTTGTAGGCCTGAGACGAGAGTTCAAGAGATTTCCACGACGCATGCGCGGGAACTGAACAAGAAGTCGGATAATAAGAATGCAATTCTCGCGCATGCGTCGTGGAAATCTCTTGAAGTCTCGTCTCAGGCCCAACAAGGAAGAAAAGGAATAGTCGAATAAAGTCGTTATTTATTGTTAGTTTTTTCGCAAAAAAAGTATTCTCGTCGCTTGATAAACTTATAGTTGAGCCACTGTAGTCACATGGAATATTTAAACATTTTCTTCGTTGAATTTCTGGGCCATCAAGTTTCGATCCCTTAGGAGCCTATATAGCAGTGATCCACCTCTCAGATTTAATCAAAAATATCTTCATTTGTGTTCAGAAGATGAACGAAGGTCTTACGGGGTTGGTAGATTTTTGGAAGCAAGTCTCTATGATGTTTTTTTGATACATTCTACCAAATAATCCGAATAGATGAGGCTATGATCTTGGATTGTAATACTGGCTCAGATATAATTGATAACACTTTAAGTTACTAATTCTCCTTGGGAAGTTTCATATACATAAAGCTAAAGTAATGTCTATAACACCCTCCTTTAATTTCTTTTGTAAAGACGTTAAAATATTCCATGACTCATTGAATTCAAGCACTTAAAATAAGAAGTGCATAAAAACATCTCATATTTTGAAAAAAATGGTCTGTAGAATCTAATGTGTACAATGTAAGATCTGTTATGTGTTTTTTCCAATATGTGTTTGTCTAATGTCTGATGTAAAATGTCATTGTAAGCTTTAATAAAAGTTGAAAAAAAAATTCAGGTATGTAAATCAACATGTATAAATTGCTATTAGCCAATTAATGGGGAGATAATTGATAATCGAATCGAAATCGAATCGGACTGGAAAATGAATCGTATTAATTAAGATTAATCGATGCATCAAAAAATAATCGCTAGATTAATGACACCTGTCGAATTTCCTTTTGTTGAAACAAAACACACACACACACACACACACACACACACACACACACACAGACAGAGTGAAACACGCTATGCACCATTATGAATGCCTGTCTGTTCGGCAATGTGAAACAATGGCAACCGCACACGCAACTTCTACGGAAGACTGAATTCTCGTACTCTCAATATGTTTCGACTTTAATCTCGAAATGCTAGATTTCTTTTTTCACGTTCCGGTTCAGGACTTCCGTAATTTCCACTCTTTCATATATTTTTTTAATTTCTCCAGGTCAAACCACAACTCATTTTATCAAATGTGGTAAACAAACACACTTTCCCATAATACAACTCCGACTACGGAAGCCTGTTAACTCAAAGATTTCTGCAATTGAGTTGGTTCATGTTCACACCGTAAACTAACCGTACCGAGATCACCTCATCAGCTGGGTCTCGGTTCGGTTGTTGGGTTCGATTGCTGTATTCACAGATCTGACCGAGCGGGAAACGAACTTGAGTTCGATTCAATCCAACCAAACAAGACTGGTGTGAAAACACCCTTACATAACCATTGAGGATTTTTAACCGATATTTTAAGAGTAGTATTTGAAGAGATTTTTAAGACAGAGAGAAAAAGTAGACTTAAATTATAGACCAATCACAATGCTGAATTCAGATTTGAAAATTGTAATAAAAGTTTTAGCAAACAGATTAACAGAAGTAATGCGAGTATAACTGAAACAAAACAAGCGTACGGAGTAAAAGGAAGGCATGTAACAATGAGCATTAGAGAGACAAAATGGCATATGAAAGAAAAGAATGAAGATGGATATGTAATTAGTCTAGATTGTTAAAAAGCTTTTGATTGGGTGAAACACAGGTATTTATTTGATGCTTTAAAGAACTTTGGCTTTGGGGGAGATTTTTTTATATAAGGAGGCTTTAACAAGAAAAAAAACATATGTATTTTTAACAGAATGTTTTAAAATCACAAGATCAATAAGACGGGGTTGTCTGCTTTCCACGTTATTATATTCACTTGTATCGCAACCGTAAGGAGGATTGGCAATAAACAAAAAGAAGAAATAATTGGAATTGAAATTGAGGAAAATAAGGTTGAAGGGAAGGTTTTTCGATATGCCGATGACACAATATGAAAGGTGTTTCCCCTGTTCTTTGTGTATTTGGTTCAGTCCTGTTTCCATTTTCCCGCTCCTCGTTAGTGTTCAGTTCATTCACCTGTGATTGGTTAATTTGCCCCAGCTGTGCCTTGTTTCCCTAATCTGTTCTCTGTGTATTTCAGCCCTGTGTTCTCCCTCACTCCTGCTTGCTTATGTTTGTGTATGATGCGTTCGTGTAAAAAGTTTTGTCTTTAAAGATCATTACTATCATCCACCATCTTCATGCTATTTCCACTATGATCTGTAAAAAAACAAAAAAGAGAGTGTCAAATAAGTTATGGAGGATGTAGAAGAATATTGTAAAGGATCTGGTAGTAAAGTTAATGAGGATAAGATGGTATACACAAGATTTGGTAAAGCTATGGTTTAAGGGATTGTTTTATATTCAAGGAAGTGGAAGAAATTGAGATTTTAGGAATTTTAATGGGGAAAAATTAGAGGAAAGTTTATGAAATATGGAAGCAACTAGTAACAAAAATAGAGAGGTTACATTTTAGTAAATTGGGAACACTGAACTTGAAGGGGAATGAAAGTGAGAGTGAAAATACACATACAAGTAGAAAACAAAATACAGTGGAAAAAACAGTGAATTATTTTTTAATATGGGGGGATGGAACGTTATGGATGAAAACGAAGATTTGGGTGACGGAACGATTACCAGAGTTTTATTCTAGAGAAATTTATTTAGAGAAATGAAAGTTTTAGTCCATGGGGAAGTTTTTTTCGGTCGATGGTCGAGCATTATCCACATGGGATAGAAAACATTTTACAACTAGAGAAAGAAATGCTTTTAAAGAAATGGATGGAAGTGGGGAAACGGGAGTGAGAGATGTTTTATATGAACTTAAAGAAAAGTGCAATACCCGAAAAGTGAATTAAAACAATAGAAAATATGGGAGGAGGGCCAAAAGAGAAAGGTATTTATCTGAAATTGTGGGGAAAACTCGGGCTCCACATACTTTATTAAATGATCTATGTTGTATTTCCACTTTTTCTTCCATACTTCCTCCCGACTCTTTCTGTCCTCCCTCCTGTCGCTCAACCACTCGAACATCCGCTCACCTGCAACCGTGGCTTCCAGCTGTCCATGACGGATCTAAGACATTCACAATAATTATTCACATCTGTCAAGATCAAGTGTCAGTAGAAAAATAAAATGACACAAACCACTAACCTTGGGTACATGACATGGATATCGTGCCTCTCTCCCAAACATTAAATAGTATGGGGAAAACTGTTGTTGATTGTTTTTTTTGTTCTTAGAGCGAACATTGTTGCTTTTAGACTTCCATGACTTGTGGAGTCCCTCAGGGCTCGATTCTTGCGCCACTCCTGTTCAAACTGTATATGCTCCCAATTAGCCAAATAATGAGAAAGAACCAAATCGCTTACCATAGCTATGCAGACACACAGCTCTACTTAGTTTATGAAGTAAACGGTTGGATGTGCCAAAACTTTCTTCAGTTAAACAAAGACAAAACTGAAGTCATTGCGTTTGGAAACAAAGATGACGTTCTCAAGGTGAATGCATACCTTGACGCTAGGGGTCTAACAACTAAAAATCAAGTCAGGATTCTTGGTGTGTCTCTAGAGTCAGACCTTAGTTTCAGGAGTCATGTCAAAGCAATAACTAAATCAGCATACTATCATCTGAAAAATATTTCAACAATTAGATGCTTTGTTTCCAGTCAAGACTTAGGCCATGTCCACACTAATACGTTTTCGTTTGAAAACGTATATTTTTTCCGTCCACACTGAGACGCCGTTTTAAGTCAACAAAAACGTATCGTTTGGAAAACGCTCTCCAAAGTGGATAAATTTGAAAACGCCGTTTTCGCGTTGTAGCGTTGACAGTGAAACCGGAGGCATTTCAAAACGATGACGTAAGTTTAGTCATGTGATCCATGTTGTACCAATAGATATTCATGTTTATCGGTATTGTGCCCGTTATGTGTTATTCATTTTTACACTAGCCATGTTTCCATCCACTTGTCAATCGAATTATCTGAAATTCGGTTAAAAAACTCATGCGGATAAAGCTGGTGAAAGTGTGTTTCCATCCAACTGCTTTAAAGCGAATAAAAACCTGTACGTAATGACGTCACATGCTGTTTTGCGATCAAATTGGTATATCGAATTGATTTAAGACATTTCAAGGTGTTTCCATTTTTTTTCGCACTGAATCGAACAACATTCAAGCAAACTTTTGCGAACAAAGTTTTGTTAGACAAAACGGATCGCGCCATCTACCAAAAAATGATCAATATTTCACAAGTTGAAGGCTAATAATAATGCTTATGTGCCAGCTAATAGCGACATATGAATGGGATAATGCGAGGCGGTTGTTGTAGCCTATTCGCCTCACAACCGCCTCGCTATATATTATCCTGCTTATTACATATAAATCAACCAAATAAATAAATAAATCAATCATTTGACACAAAATATTGACTTAAAAACGAGTTTATTGATTTAAAAACGAGTATTGCTTCTGCTAAATAAAATAGTCTGTTCCGTCTCCATGGCAACGGTGTGTTAGTTAGCAGCGCCGCAGTCTGTTAACCAGAAATAACAGACCACATTCTACATTACAATTCAACCAAGCCACATAAAAATAAGCAAAACTAACCTAAGAAAACAGCGACGCTATAAACATTGGTATGATGATGACGATGCACGTATGCCCGACGACAGCGGAGGTGACTGTGGTGTGGGAACGACAGCGCTCCATCAGTTCTGGGAGATCGTGGTTCACGGAAACCCTTTGGTTGAAGCATCTTTTTGCTTTGTCCACTTACATCTGTCTTTGTTGACGTCATCCGCCATGTGTGCGCAAACAGACTGGCCGGAAATGAACTCGTCTTCTGACGTGTTGCAACCATAAAAGGGCATAAAACTTAATCGCAATTAATTATTTATTCGGCAAATAACGTTTCCATCAGCTTTTATCGCATTAGCCGTATATCGATCAAGAGAAAATTCGATGAGACCGAACGTATTTCATTTGAGTCGATTTTCATGAAATTTCATCGAATTTTACTGTTTCCATAAGGCATTTTTCATTCGATATCACTTGATTCGGATAAAAACGTGTCGATGGAAACATGGCTACTGTTGCTAAAATATGTTACTTTCTATGTTACTTAATATGTGCTGTTCTTCATAGCTCAGTACTGCAAAGATAACAGATGATGTAGTCTACTCACATTTGCTGTTCTGCGGCAAAACAGGAGAGCAGTTGCGTTTCAGACCAAACATATGGTGACTGAATGCGACCTGGACGCATCCGTGACGGTGAGATATTTTGCTAAAAAAAATTATCCCGTTATTGTGCGATGACATTATTATTTATTTTCTCATCTGCATCATCTCAGTGAGCTTTTGTGAAGTTTCACGCATGCGCAGTAAAGTGAATTTAGAAGTTTCTTATCCGCACTGAAACGTCGAAAAATGCCTGAAAACGCTAGTGTGGACGGAGAGCGTTTTTAAACGAAAACCCCGTTTTCAAATGTATCTGGATTAATGTGGACGTAGACTTAGAGAAACTTGTGCATGCTTTCATCACCAGCAGGGTGGATTACTGTAATGGCCTCCTCACTGGCCTTCCCAAAAAGACCATAAGACAGTTGCAGCTCATACAGAACGCAGGACCAGAACATATGAACACATCACACCAGTCCTCAGGTCTTTACACTGGCTGCCAGTTACATTTAGGATTGATTTTAAAGTATTATTACTGGTATATAAATCATTTAATGGGTTAGGACCTCAATATATTGCAGATATGCTCACTGTATATAAACCCAACAGATCACTCAGATCATTAGGATCACATCAGCTAGAAATACCAAGGGTTCACTCTAAGCATGGAGAGTCTGCTTTTAGCTATTATGCTGGAACCAGCTTCCAGAAGAGATCAGGTGTGCTCCTACAGTAGTCACATTCAAATCCAGACTCAAAACGCATCTGTGCATTTACTGAATGAGCACTGTGCCACTGTTCGTCCGACTGTTACTGCACTTTATTTTATTTTTGATTCTAAACTGTTTTAATTATTCTGATTTCTTTTGATTATTTTAATTTCTTCCATGTATGAAATGTGCTATATAAATAAACTTGCCTTGCCTTGGTGATGCCCGCAGTCTCTCACACAGGCTAAAATTGACCTTTGAAAAAATAAAAACATTTTCAGATATTTCTTATGGTCATATCTAGTTATTTTGACTTGAATTTTGTTAAACCAACCTTGACAAACTCTCTTCCCTGATCTGAGACGCTGCAGTGCTCCAGATTTGTATAAAATACATCCAGGATGCACCTCATGACCTCTAATGCTTTTTGTAGTTTTTAGAGGATAGGCTTCAGACCACTTAGTGAAATAGTCAACCATAACGCATATACTGTATATTGGTGGCCATTTTCTGTTGGAGTTAACTTGCCTATCAGATCCATCTATCTATAAATTACAGGAATGTGTGTGTGTGTCTACTGCAGTCCAAATGCTTACAAACTAGCTTCATGCCCGAAAGCCATACCGCAGATAATTTAGAAGAAGCACTGAGCAAGGCAAATAATGACTGGAAACTACAGGAGAAACAAATTGCCTGTATAACTACCAACAATGGGGCGAATATTGTTGCAGTTGAAATGGCCATGGCTAAGTTGCTTTGGGCACAACTTGAACCTGGCCATAAACAACTCGCTTGCACAACGGAGGGCCAGCACAGACCGAGCTTTCGGGGTTTGCCGGGCAGTCAACACTGCGTTTTCACGAAACTCCCTGAGCACTCATTGATCACGGTAATTTTAGAATACTTATCTAACAACAAAGAACGAATTATTATTTTAATTATTTAATATGTATTTTTATTATTTACTGTCAATGGTGGAGAGAATGATGGAGCAGTAGCAAGCCATCAAACGTGTGTTTTGTTCATTAAATTTTTACGTGTGACTATCTTCATTAAAAATGATAATATACCCTAAGTTGGCAAAAAAAAACAACTAGGCTATAGCGCTAGGTGAACTTTGCGAATGGCACGACAGAAAGCTTATCAAGTTCTCCGCATCTACAATAGTGTAAAGGAAGCCACTCGCAAATAATTTTTGGGCAATGCAAACATTTTGTGCTGTTGTTGAAGCCTGACATCGAATCGAACATTAATGTGCATTTCCAACAAAATAATAATGTATTTAAACGACACCCTCACGACAATCGTTTCACGAGGAAAAAAAAAATCTCAGAAATTAGGCTACACTATCGCGCTGAAGGACTTCCCGTATCAGCCGCGATCTAATCCTGTTTACATGAAATAAGCATGCTCGCGAGCATGTTCAAGCTGACGGACCTGTTTCTATGACAGCAAGTCTAGGATGAGCGTCGAAGAACCAAGCGATCCAAGATCATGGCAAATCGCCAACAATCAAATCCAGCTAGTTGAGTTAGCGACGTACGAAGAACGAGCCCCTGGTTACAACCTCCAGCAACTCCTCTTTTTTTTTCCTAATGGGAATATGGTGAACCTGTGTTGAGAATATCTAACTCCTCAGAACCAGATAAATCAAACACTGGGTCTTTAACATGGTCAGAAGAAGCTGCAGCGCGGGCTTCCGAACCGTGCGCGAGACCAGTGGAGCTGGTAAATAAACACTGAGAAAGGGTCGTAACCGTCTCAGTATGCCAGCCCCACGTGCGAATCCCATGAATGCAAGCGGCGCGCTGCTTCGACAGCCGGGAGACCTGATGTACTGGAAACGTGATTCTGATCTATTTGATTAAACAGGCTTAAATGCGAGCGAAGCTCTTTTATATAAAAAAAAAACAGTTAGCATCCTCGAGCGCTGCCTGTGCATGCTCCGCTCCCAGACGAACTACACTGACTGAATAGTTTCTCCTTATTATTCACCATGATGTATAAAAGGCATTTCCCAATGTGACGATTCTCGAAGCAGCAAGAATTCCCTCGAAGGGGAACCCCAATTTCAGTGAATAACTCCCAATCGATGGAGTATTCCTTTAATGGTCACCATTGTTGAGATTCATATACTGATTCTTGATGTTAGTGTAAGTCAGCATGATACCATAGAGTTGTTTTTTTTATCTGACTGTAACAACAATGGGCCTTGCAGCAGAATCACATTTCTTTTATAATGAATAATACAAGTTATATATTACCTGTTTAATCAGAGATTATTCTCTAGAAACGATCAGGGAATCAAGACACCAAATGATGATTCATCATTCCATAAATCATCATCAAAACACAACCACGTGCTTAAATTTTATTTTGGCTTTTGTGCCATAACAAATGTGTTATATAAATATTCCGTTACAGCAGCCAGAGGAAAAACTGGTGTTATGAAGTACAGGGTCAAGAGCCCAGCTAAGGCAAACACTGACCACTATCATGTGTTAAATGAAACTCAATAAATCATCTTCATCTAAATCTGTTCATTCACAATAACAACTTCTGTAGTCGGATGATAGTAGTCGAACTGGTTAGTAATAACTGAAGCTGGTAATGCTGTTTGTGGAGTTGTTCAATCCTCCTCTGCTGAGATCTTGAGAGATTTAAACATATTTTATCTTCAGTTGATTTCATCAAATGTTGTGGTTGGAACGTCAGTTATGGTTCTTGTGTTTCTCTTTCCTTCAGTGATGTTAACAGCAAGTGTTCATCACTAATGCTCAACAAAATTTCTTGACTGCAATATCTACTTTTAGTGAACTCCACTGAAATCATTTCAGAGTACTCATAACTATTGTTTTTTATAAAGTTAAATGAATTGAGGAAACCGGTTTCCTCAAATGAAATGAGTTAGCCTAACTCATTGGATTTGACTGTGTGTGATATTGTTTGCAAGTGCTCTGAGTTCATTTAAAGTTTGTCATTTCACTGTTTTTACTCAATAAAGTGTAGTTTCAGCTATATACTTAAACACAATATAAAAGTTTGTGTTTTAAGAAATATTATTGTTTTAGTGAACTCATTAAAATAACTTCAGTGTACTCATTACTATTGTTTTTTATAAACTTAAATGAATTGAGGCATTTGGTTTCCTCAAATGTAATGGGTTTTAAAGCGAGTGCTTGTTCACAGCAGGTGTTTGAATGATTGAAAGAATGTTTCAGAAACGTCATACTAACCTTTAAATAACAATCTATTAATATTCAGGGTACTGGACATTTTTTCATGTTCTTGGAATGTTACAAATCAACTTTCCTATGTTGGTAAGTGTTAATCAAAATTAAGTTGAAAACACGTTTGAGGAACACCATAGCTTCTAAAACACGTTCCTCTAACGTCAAGAAAAGCAGACACATTTATTTCCACGAGCTTGAATTCAAAATTCTATTTTAAACGTTTACAATGAAAATTTCTTGCCGATCAGATGGGGAATAACTTTTATGTCTCTGGATTTTTGTACTAGCTACATGCTAAACAACTGAAAAAAATATTAACAATAAAAACTACAGTAACTTACAGTAACTTTTTATTATATATTGTGCAAACACTGCAAAACAACCATAACATGCACATACTTCAATACTGAAACCAAAGATGATTTTCCTAACATCAATGGGTACATCAATACTGATTAAACTGATATCTGTTTCTGCCCACAGAAGAATGTTTAGTAAAATGCAACATATGAATTACCATACAGTAAGTGCTCCTCGATGTGACCAGCGGTTCAGTGTCTTGCTCAAAGGCACAATGGTGAGAAGATTTGTCTCTTAGTAAATCCCACACTTTTAAATTACACCTACCGACTTCTACTGTACACATTCGGATATCATGTAAAAACACTATAAGGCATGAGGCTGGTCTATCATTGTGTGTGTTTTTTACAGTGGAAATCTAAAGGTTTGAGATAATCAAAGTATATTTACACTTTCATTGTGTAACCCCTAAAACAAGCCACATGACTTCCAGATGAAACAGATATTCATCAGTGTTTGTAATGTTCTTTTGGGGCGTACTGTGCCCGTCACCCTAAAATATGGCAGTGTTGCAACAGGTATTTGAAGACGGATGTTTTCAATGCCCAGTGTTTTTTAAGAGATTGTTACAGTTATCATGTGCATCTCCTGTAACTCAAAGTATGTGATTGGTGTCCTTTGAAAAGACATGCTTATTCATTTTTAACAGTTTTAAAAATACTTCAAACATTTGCATATTGTCAGTAGTATACTCACTATCTGAAGCAGACAACAGCCCACCAGTTACAGAGACTTCCTCCGCACGCCTGGCAGCTCTTTGAAGCTGAGTCCAGGAGAAAGTGTGCTGCCTGGAGAGGAAACAACTGTATTGTTCCTGGTTGAGGAGTTCCCTTGTATCCTGTAGGAAACAGAGTTGTAGTACACCGAGTTAATGTTGCACTCAGCACACTTGTTTTGGGACGGGGTCGGACTGTTGCAGAAGCCCAAGTGATAGCAAACGCAGGTACACAGCAGGCTCAGTTGAGACCGAGACCGGCGCTGGTTTGCGTGTAGCGGCAGGGGCGAGTACAGCTCGCGCTCCTCGGCCGGCGACAGGATGAGGTTGGTGCAGCTGGTGCCCTCCTCCATGGGCAAGAAGAGGTTGCTATGGCAGTGATTATCCCGCCCAGATTTCATGGCTGTGAGGTTACGACCCCTCTTCAGTGAGGCTCGTTCCTGAGCGTCCCGCTTCTCATCCTCGCTGTTCATAGTGAGGAACCTCAACACCACCAAGTTGAGGAACGCGCCGATCACTGTCAAGCCCACAAGGATGTACATGAAACTAAAGACTACATAAGGTGTCTTTTCTTGAAGGTCCTCCTTCTTCTGAAGAGCCACGAAGTCCCCAAAGCCGATGGTGGTGAGAGTGATGAAACAGTAGTAGTACGCGTGGAAGAACGTCCAGCCCTCGAAGTGCGAGAAGGCAGCGGCTCCCACGCACAGAGTTCCCAGGCAAGACAAGAAACCCACCAAAACCATGTTTTCCATGGAAATCTCTGTGCGATGAAGCCCGAGGCATCTCTTGACGCGGCTGAGGAGGTAGCGGACGAACGTGTTCATCCTCTCACCCAGACTCTGGAACATCACCAGTGTCAGAGGGATGCCCAGAACGGCATAGAACATGCAGAAGACCTTCCCTGCGTCGGTGCCGGGGGCGGCGTGGCCGTAACCTGCAGAAAAACAGTGCCAACATCTCAGTCGGACCGGAGGACTGCGGCACACATCAATCCCAAACAGATGCTTGTGTCAAGATTCATTACACTTTATTTTCTAGTGTTCTTGTTACCATGTAATTCGGTAAATAAGTAGCAATTTGTACAGTAATAGACGAATCCGGCGAAACTACCGGAAGTAAGCGGGCGCCATTACTGAGCTGTGTCTGGGTAGCGTTGCCCCATTGCCTTCTATTGTTTTAGTTGCAACTTGCGTCCACTGGAATAAACAGCCCGCGATTTACGACTGTCACTAACGTTACAACGTTAGCCCTTGTATAATGTCGAGTGGGTAAACAGTTTCCGTTATAAATTGTTTCAATGGTGGCAGTAAAATTTCAATTTTGAAGAGAAAACATTGTGAATACCCCGGGTCGACAGCCCCTGTCTGGAGCCGTACGGTTTACAGATTTCCTGGGCGAGTACAAGACGCGGACATTCGCGTATAATAACAATTATTTAATGACATAAGTAAAAAATATAATAAATATGTGATATAGTGATCAGCAAAATCTCCTCTCTTGGTATTTTTTCTATTCAATTAACATGCTATGGTCATTAATGGCTTTCCTGAGCTAAATGTAACGTTATGTGACATAATTGTTCTCCTGCTGTTATATTGACCTCTTTCCATGGTTTAAAAACACTAATTGGTTGATATTATGTATCTTTTCTTGCTGTAATGTTACTTTACCCTTGCCCGTTGCAATGTGAAAATGAGATAAATAATGGACACAAAGGAAAAACATGAATTTGTTTATTTGATTTCATTCATTTATTTATTGTTGCCAAATGGACAGATCTTGTTTATAGTTTCCTCGTTAGCAAACGTTAGCCTAGCTAGCTTGCCAACTTGCCAAGCTATTTTCATAAATAATCTGTAAGATCGTTTGTACCTTCATCTGTGACTTGAGGCCGTTGTCTAACATCATCATGGTATGTGAATAAAACAGATTTCTGGATTTTGACAATAAAGTTAAGACATTAAGTAACTGTTAGTTAGAATCATTGCTGGATTTTACAGAGAGGCTCTTTAATATTCATATGAAATTGTTGTTTATTTACAGTCTTACACAGGCAACCAAAATCGCCAGTAAAGCACTGTACATTTCAAAGAGTGTACTTATTAATTATTAATCTAGGGTTAGATTTTGGTTTAGGGTTGGTCTGTAATTATAATTTACAGCCATTCGTGCATGTTAGAAATGTAACAAGGACACTAATAGTGTTACAGAAAGTTTTATAATTTTAGGTTACATTCTTAAGATAAAGTTTGTTTGTTGCAGTGATGTCATACAATAAACTTAATTATGTTCTTTGTTCTTCTGTTTTGGTCTGAGCTGATCTTAAAATAACAATTTTCTAGTGTGAAGTACAAAAAGAAAGCTTTCCTCTTTTGTGCAATGGAAAGATGTTAAAGCTTCTTCATCCATCAATGCCAATAAAGAACCTTTATTTTTAAGTGTGTATGCGTTCGTTAGTAATTCAAATGCTATATTCGTAATGCTTTTTTAGCAACTAGGCTATGTAGATTTAATGCGCATGCAAACAAAGGCTGAAACTCACCTATCGTGGTGATGACAGTTATGGCAAAGTAAAAAGATCCAGCGAATTTCCACTGTCTGCCGGCGCGATGGGGCTCCGCCTGCAGCACTACCCGCTCGATCTCCCGATAGTCTTCCTCAGTGAAGCGATACTTCCTCTTCATGTCGCTGCGCTTCTGCTCCAGGAAGCGTTTCCGCGCGCTCTCGGTCTCGGACTCCAACGCGTCGAAGACCGCGGCGCCCACCAGCAGGTACGAGAACATGCAGAGGATGAGCGAGAGCGTGCGCACGTTCTGCTTCTTCATCTTCATCTTCAGATGAGCTCGAACAGGTTGCGCGATTCAGTGCATCGGTATTGACGCTCAGTCTGAGGGGCTTCTCGGTTCATGTGGCATTGAATAATAGAGATCTGAGGAGAAGAACATGGTGTATCGTCTTCATTTGTTGCAGGTAAATTCGTTGAGATCAAACTACAGTCTTCCTGGTATGCGCAAATCGTGCGAGGGAGGTTTCGAAGCTCAATCTGTCAGATCTGGCGACCAATAAAATCTCCTGAAGTCCAGCTGCACGCGCAGTCAGTCAGTCTCAACAGGAGATGCTCATACCCCGGTGTGTGTGTGTGTGTGTGTGTGTGTGTGTGTGTGTGTGTGTGGTCATTGAGGAAACAACAGAGCCATCATAAGCTTGCGCGAGGATGCGAGCAGACTGTCGCTGTTCATGGTCCTGAACTTCAGCTTCACACAACTCTGTAAAACACTGTAAAACAACAACAACATTGTATTAAAAGATTATTATTTTACAATAAATTACTGTAGTTAGATATTTATTTAGTTTGAGAAACCACAACAGAATGATGCTGACATCACAGTAATTTACTTCTCTTGTTTTACTGTGAATTTACATGATAAAGTTGTCTTTAACCATGCATGCCACTGTAATAAATGTATTCTTACCACTGTGATTGCTTTGAAGTCACCATAATGGGATTAGTGCTCCATTTCCTTGGGATTACCTCTGCATTCATATTCATATTTCTGATCTAGCCAAGTCAGAGGTGTCACACAGAAAACATTTGATAATATGATGATGAGATAGAATAAAATATAGTCTTGAAGAATCGGCTGATCAGTCAAACTATATTCTTAACACGAATTGTATTTCAGAATTATTTAAGCATGAAGACTTATTGTGTTATTTCAAAATGATAACTGTAGATGGACAGTGAGTGAAGCACCTGTGATTTTTTATGTTAAAAACACACAAATTATTCACAATTTATTTGGTCATCTTTATTTCCTTTACAAATACAAAAGCATCAGTTTTTTTGCGGTTGGATCTTGATACTCTTGGGTGTAAATCTCCTCTTCATCTATCAGTGGTGGTGACCTCAATTGCTGTTGGCTGAGTAGAAGTCAAATGTTAATTTCATTAAAGTCCCCGTGAAATCAAAATTGAACCTATTTACTTTGTTAGCGCATATTACTAGTCTTGTGGTGAACAATTAATCCGTGCAAGTGAATATATATTAAAAAAATGTTTTACCTTAGTAATCTTTAATCAAAATCTGAAAAGTTACTTCCGGTCTGGAACGGTTTCTTTTTCTGATGACGTAGGTTTCACAGTTTGGGTGGGGAAACGCTTAACCACTCCCCTCAAACCGTTAGTTTGCTATGAGCGAGAGATAGAGAGGAGGAGCGCTAGAGTAAAACCCTGCCCTCTGTTCAATATTCCGTTTCACTTGGAAATACGTCACAGCACTGGAGAAAAATCGTTTGCAACTTCCGGTTCACGGGGACTTTAACCTAATTTGGAAACAGTACAGGTTGGATTAGAGAACATTTAATTATGTGAAAAGATCATTCATGTGGACACAGTTGCTGCACATGGATTGAATTATGTTTTTATTTATTTTTGCCTGTGTGATACCACTAAACTGAGTATTAATTCAATAACTTACCATTCTGTCAGTTTTCGCCTGATGATATAACAGTGATTAAGAATTACACGTATAGACTCGGAAGTATGTAGACATCTTTTTATTGGATGTTGTTGCCATTGTGAATCATAATTTCAGAGCTCCATTGATCATGGCTTTTCATAGTTGTAGTGTACACACTTAACTCAGAGTCAATCAAAGTTGATTAAACCAAAATCTTTAGAGTTTCCCCACTCAGGGTAAGTTAAATTAAGTAATAAAATTGTAATTGTTTAATCCTCCTCTGCTGAGATCTTCGCAGATTAATTGTCTTCTTTTATCCTCAGTTGTAGTTCTTGTTTCTGCTCGTCTCTTCTCTCTTTTTTCAGTATAAACATGTAATGTCAGTTGATGGTATTGGACTTTTTTTTCCATTAATGCTAAACGTTTCACACCCTCTGCTGCCATTAACCGTTAACCGTTTTTTTTTTTTGTAATGTTTTTTTTTTTTTCCGAGAGTGTGATTTTGGTTGTGAATCGCAGGTGTTATTTTGAATGATCAATCATCACTTAATCATTTAATTATCTCATTAACTGCTGCACTGCTTTACTTTCAGTTTGGCAAAATTTACCTGGACAGTTTAAACCTTTAAGACAACACGCAAAAACACAATCTTAAAGGATTAGTTCACTTTTGCTGATAATTTACTCACCGCCATGTCATCCAAGATGTCCATGTCTTTCTTTCTTCAGTCGAAAAGAAATTTCATGAAAAGGTTTTTGATGAAAACATTCCAGGTTTTTCTCCATATAATGGACTTCAATGGGAACCAAACGGTTCAAGGTCCAAAAGACAGTTAATAACAGTTTCAGTGCAGCTTCAAATGTCTTTAAACGACACCAGACGATGAATAAGGGTCTCACGATCGCTCATTTCAAAACTTACTCCAAAAATGTAACTTTTCTAAGGACAAATGCTAGCCTTGCTCTATTCTGTGAGGCGCGTTTGCAACATCACGTAATACGTAATTACGTTGAAAAGGTCACGGGCGACGTAGCCGGAAGTACAGAGTCACAAGTTGAACGCATAGGTTGAACGTGCAAACTAACTCAAACGCCGTTTACTAAAAAAGGAATTAAAAGGTAAAACAACGATGTCGGACTATTTTGATTCTGTACTTCCGGCTACGTCGCCCGTGACCTTTTCAACGTAATTACGTATTACGTGACGTTACAAACACTGCACTGCTGCTCCTGGGCTTCTTCAGCAGTATCCTCAGACAATCATTATATGCTACCTGCAGTTTGCGCATGGTCTCCTTTCTGTAGTTGACCCATAATGGGCCTGCATACAGTAAGCGTGAAACAAGTGCACTTTCACATCATCAGAGCAGTAGTGAAATTTCCCAACATGTTCGCTTGCACATACAACATTCATCTTTGCCTATTCATGTCAGCATCATCTTCCATCTTGTCAGTAATGATATGCCCAAGATATTTTGTACACAGA
The DNA here is from genome assembly GCF_988280905.1 of Pimephales promelas. Classification (NCBI taxonomy): domain Eukaryota; kingdom Metazoa; phylum Chordata; class Actinopteri; order Cypriniformes; family Leuciscidae; genus Pimephales; species Pimephales promelas. The sequence continues at coordinate 542,398 of NC_142788.1, forward strand.
TACAGTGCCCAGACAGGTAAAACATAGGAAAGTGCAGCTTCTGATCTTCCTTAGTCCTACAAACCAAAACAACACTCTTCTTTGTATTGTACAAAGATATTTTTAAATAACTTAATTTGTGTTCCGAAGATGAACGAAGGGTTTGTGGGTTTGGAATGACATGAGGGTGAGGGGTTTTTCGGTCTGAATTAACCCTTTAAAGTCTTAATTATATATGTGTAATGGTTAAAGAAGGTAATTTGATTTGTGTTTTAAAAATGCACAAGATACATTTTCTTTAGTAAAATCTTTTATTGAAATCAAATAACACTTTTCTTGAGTCATTTCATAAGTCGTAAGTTTTGAACAAAGGGAAAATGACTCGCAAACATTAACCCTTTTAAAATGTGCAAACATTGCAAAACAGCTTAAACATAAACTGCATTCAAAGTGCCAACAACAAACAGCATTTCAGACACAATGTGACTGCAGTTTAGCACCATCACACACACAAAAAAGGGATCAATACTTGAACTTAGACCCCATTTATTTCCTGGTCATATGCCTCTTCTACTGCCCTGAGGTAACTCACTGGAGGGGTTACAGAGGGTACATGAATGGATGTATTCTGGTAGAGTTGGTTCAAATTTGTGTGTCCCTGCCAAGGCGTTTGGGGGCATAAAGGTCGCTGGGGGTCAGGATGTAATGCTAATCTGGCCTCATTTTCTTGTGCATCATATAACATCATAAGGATGTTGCGATATAGTCTCATCTTGGTCAGTGGGTCTTTAATTCGTTTAATCTCAGTACCTGTTTGGCAAATGTTTGATCAACATCCGTACTGGCATTTACCAGTGTTTCAGATACATTTTTTAAAATGGTTACTTTCTCCAATTCAAGTTCTTCTAATGATTTGTGTCGTAAAAAAAAATATCCTCAAAGTACAAAATAAAATCTTTCAAGTACAAAACAAAATTCTACAAGTACGTCACGTGACTGAATCCGACTGCTCTGCCGGTTTTGGCATTGGATCAATAAAATAGACATTGCTTTCTGCAGCATTTATGTACTGTAACCACAAGGACATTTTCATTATTTTACACACACATTTTAACAGAAACAATGTGAATGTACATAAATATAAATTGTTAAATAAACAAACCAGAAACTTCCAGTGCAGATCTCCAACATTAACAAACGATACAACAGCCTTGTATTCATCAAAGTTAACCTGTTGCACATAAAAATTATTTCAATAATATATCACAGAAATGACTTAAATATTTATTCACATTTGAATTATTATGAAACACATCCCCATTTATATCTCTCCCAAACAGAAAAAAGATGTACTTTTGACAAACTTTGTCGTCTTACTTCTGTTCTGTCCCCATTGAGGATCACATCGGCTGTGTAATGGTTCATCATGTATATGGTTTTATCCAAATGCAGTTCATTAATAGAGTGAAGCATGAGACACTCGATGATCTAACATGTTTAACATTCAAACAGATAGCATTTTAAGTGTATTTTGTCCATTTTAATGATAATGCTGATGAACTGTTTGGCCTATATACCTCGCCTGTGAGCCATTTGTGAGGTTTAAGTGACCGGACTCACTCGCTGTGGTGGACTATATAGCTGTTCCCTCTTATTTGAGAGGGAATCACAGAAACTTCTGTGTCCTTTTTTTTCCACAAGACTTTTATCTGAAGGTGAAGAGAACAATACATTTATTTACTCTATCGATGTGTGCATGTATCTGACAATTACGGTTACATAAACAGCTAATGTGCGGTAATGTAATGTTGGCTTTACTGTCATACAAACCTGAAAATTTTGATGTAAAAAGTAAAGGTTTATAGTTTAAATAAACTTATTTAAAAGTTTGAAAACTTTTAGAGGATTGTGCATCACATATATGTGAAACAATCACTTACTGATAATACATTTATTTTAATAACATCACCTGTGATGGAGCGTCATTGTTGGTACAGATGTTGTTACAGGTACTTCAGTCATTTTATATTCTAAAAAAAAATCCAAGACAAAATTAGAATGTAGAGGTGGCTGCAATTATCCTATGCTTGTGTATGTTAGCATCATTACAGCTTTTAATAATTACCTTAAATGACAAGTCCATCACTAATGGTGAAACGTACACCCCTTTACGCTTCCGGCTTTTCTTCCAAACCTCCATTTCCACTTTATAAGACTGGGAGAATATATATGTTGTCAAACACAAACCCACATAATTGCACATTTTCAAGATATCTGTTATCAAGCATATCGTTTCTAAATTGTGTACAAAAGTTAAGTGCTTTCTTTCACTGAACTGACGTTAGCATACTTTCTTTCTGCATCTTTCCACATCTGCATACGTCTTTTTGGAGATGGTCACGAAGTCATCCAGTCTTTTCAACCTCCTCCTCTGAAAACAGATTTTCTTCTGGTCCCATTGACTTTTCTCCATTATCACTTGTCTTGAGTGAAGTTCTGAAAATGTAAGGTACACCTCTTATCTGTTCAAAATTTGAGTCCAAAAATAAAGCTATGGTTTTGATGCACATTTCAGATGTTTTTTTCAGCAATTTACCTGTTTTTTTGACTGTCTAAGTTTGTTGTAGACCTTACTCAGTTTCTGGTACACAGGGCTTGTCCCGTGACGTCCTAGACCCCCTAAAGAGCATTTAAAACCTTGTAAAGAACTTGACAAATGCTGTTTTGAATAATCAGTTGAATTAACTCAAAGACTGAAACCTACCTAGCATCACTCCAGACCAGAGGGTGGCATGTGGAAGAAAATATTTGGCCAAACTGGAAGTGAAAGTTGGTGCATAATTCCATCAAGGTCTAGCAATGCACCTGGAACTGTGTCATGAGGGGTGTGGTTCCAACATCAAGCTGAAAAGAAATATTCATAATCTCAGACAAATTTCAAATGTTCTGCCTGTCTAACCTGAATTGAGATGTGTATGTTCTGATGCATATGTGTTGAGTTTAGTTCATCAGATCTGGTCTGGGGTGCGTTTCCCGTACAATGACGTAGTTCACTATCGTTGGAAAAATCAACTAGCTAGTCGTGACTGTTTTCCGAAACCCACTGTGCAAAGTATCGTTCAACCACGTTGGTTTCGCATGTGATGGAGTAATACCTCTTAATGAAACTGTTTGAGATCCAATTAATGCTAGTTTTGTTTTATATAAATTACAAACATGTCGTCTGAGGACTATTTCTAATTGTTCTCAGTTGTTTTGCTTTATTGCCAGACTCAATATTTGGCTCGTTCTTACGGAGTAGAGCACGTTTGCACATGCGCACTCTTCAAACACGTTACTTCAAATCTTTTGACAAACTAAAAAACGTAAATTCCATTTGTATGTATTGTAAATAAAAGACACCGGTAGTGCTGAATGTCAGCTTGCTTATTTTGCTCAAGATAAGGATTTATTACCTCCAAATGTGATGCAATATACGTAGAAACGATGTTTCTAACCACAGGTCGCTGTCGTTCAAACCACACAACTTTGCGATGCTGTTTGCGAATGTCCGTTGGAACGATGGTTTCGGGAAACACCGACTCGTTAAACTATGCTGATAACGACTGAACTTGCGACCATAGTTGGCTAACGATGCTTTCGGGAAACGCACCCCTGGTTTGTTTTTATTATACAGTATACTAAATGCATTACAAATGTGATTTTTTTTTTCTAATATTAACATTTTGTAGTCTTCAGCAATTCTATATTTCTCGTCCAGATCAAATGTCTGTAGAGCTTTGCAACATTTGGTCCACTGCAGGGAGAGCAAAAGAGGACTGATGAACTAGAAAGCACCTCATCCATCTCTCTCAGTGTTGTTCAACACGCAAGAAGCCCAAATACATGCATTGCAAGCTTGTAGTGTTGGGGATTTCTAAAAAGAAAGCAATCAAAAACAAAGATTATTGTAATTATACATTTAATTTCAAACTGAATATAAAGTATATATATATATTTACTGTTTCTTGCAAAGATCCTTGGCATTCTTCATTATGTGGCTTAGACATGGGGATGTCAAATGTGTCTGCAGGATATTGCCCACTGATGAGAAGATAATATTTTTGCAGCAGGTCCTCCAGACCGGTTCAGCAGAATGCAATCATCACACATGATCATAGCCGGCCTTTTGTTTGCCCCATTTCCATTCATCCTGACAAGATCCGTCTGAAAAGCCTGCCGGAAGTAGGTCACCGAAGAGGTTGTGTGGTCACATGTGGCCACAGGTAAAGGTGATGCACCCTTGGATGGATTTCTTACCACCAGCTCATATACGACTATCTGCCCTTTGTTTAGGAATAATACTCCCTGTGGTGTCCAGGTAAACCATGTCCTCCTTGCATCTTTTGTAAAACACAGAGAGGGTCTTCTTTGACCACAGCATTATTCCCTTTGGGTGCATCATTACCAGTGTCTGTGCCACGCTGTTCTTCAATTATCATTTTTAAGCTCGTGAGCTCATCTGAATTACATCAGGGTTTTTCTCTTTCACTCCACCCAATGTTCTTAAGTGCTTCTTTCGTTGGAGCATCATCCCTGCAACCTGAATCAATTACCATTGGTGGAATTTTGGGCATTGAGTCCAAATACAAACTTCGGGGTAACTCTGTTTCCAGGACGTCTGCTGTTGACTGTCGTGCACCTGGACGCACTGGTCTTTCTATGCAGTTTGTTGGTGTTATGTTTGACATCACCTCCAGAGGAAACCACTAAGGCTTTACAACTTCCACATGTACAGTGACTGGACAATCTTTGAAAAGACAGTAGCCCACACATGTCAAAACTGGTGCCAGTGTCTGGGACTGCATAAAGCTGCAGCAGGGATGAACCGACTTTATGCCCTTGGCAATGACATTAGTCCACTGAAGTCCTGCCTTTCTGGTCCTGCCTTAGTTCTTGCCACTCTTATTGTTCAATAAAAAAAAACAAGGCTGACATGGCAAAGAACACGTGAAATATGCATCTTCTGAGTAGTGACACTAAGTGAATTGTCTGATTCCTCACAAATCTGTAATACAGGAAAATTTATTAAAAAGAGGTTACAAAATGGTACAAGCTTACAAGTATGTTCAAATGACAAACAACTTGAGTTCTTGTGTGGAAATTTATAATCAATTTAGAAAATGTATAAACATTTCACCACTTTAAAAATGCAAAAATTATTTTTTTAAAATACCATTTATCTTTATCGTGATTATTTCCGTCTTTTAGATATCTTTCATTTAACAAATAACTTTTAATGGGACAGGAACATGAAAGTGAATGGTTTTGTATTTATCACATTATTTACAATTACAAAACAATAATAATTGGATTGCAGGCTATAGAGAAATCCTCCATATTTACGTACCGTAATTGCACAAATAGACGAGCATCAACATCTACACGGCGGCTGGCTTGACCGAGCGTTTTCAGATGACGGCTCACTTTACCACGGTTCCCAGTCCAAACACTTTATGCAAAAACAAATGTCCAGTTTGGCTCAAGATCGCGCTATAGTCTTTCCAACCAATATACAGTGAGTTCGCGAGAAATTATCCTCTGTTGGCTCCGTGACAAAAAACATAATCCACAAACATAGAGCCTTGACTCTCTGGTGTTCCACTCAAAAAATGAAAAAGTAATGAGTCAGATCTCACCAGCTCTGTAGATCGCCGGACAATGTTAACTCACACTTGAGTCCAAGCACATCCTTCTGCTGGAAACGCGCACCCCAGTAAACAGTCCAGGTGGTTAAAATATATTTGTCCCATTAAATCCATCACTTGACGTATCGGTTGGAATCTCTCAGACCATAAGGAAAGCTTTACTCTTTAACGCTGCAGCAAACAATACTGGCACGCCATTTTCTCCAAACACACCTCACCACCATTCAAAAAAGCCGGTGCGCCTTGCCCTGTAATCAAGGGCGTCCGAAACGTTTGGACGTATTGTAAAACGTCCAATGGTAAAATGTATTGTTACGTTTACTTGATAAGAATCAGTGCAGATTTCACAGCAGAAAACCCTGTGAAGCACGAGCGGAAGGAGGATGTTTTATTACTAGGGGTGCAACGATATTTGAACCGAACCGAAAAACCACGATACAGAACTCACGATTTGAATTACTATACTGTCATTGTGTACCAAACACGCCCCGCCCCCTGCTACCCCGGCCCCGCCCAGCCCGGCTCAATGGACCTCATGCATTATGTATACAGTACACAACGAATTCAGTTTTGTAGCCTAACCACCATTAACACCAAAGAACAAGCTGCGTGTTTTGTTCCTTTCGATAATAAGCAAGGTGTAATCTTTCAAATTCTGTCTATTTGATCACGAAATTCAAACAATAAATGGCGTTTTGGCGCTCTTTGACATGGCGTGACCGATCGCTAGCTCCTCGTGTCAAGCGGCGCGCGAGTAAACGCGGTCATCTCTTCCTCGGTCACAGAATGGACACCTGAAGGCGTGTTGAAAGATACAGTATTCTTACTGAAAGGCATCATAACTCGTGTAATCGCTCAATCAGTGTTTCAGACACGGAAAGACGTCAATAAAACAGCACAGCTTGACACTAGCTTTATATATTTAGCTCAACAGGCAAGCGATTCAGTGTCCACAACTTCCTATAATGAACTCTTGCACTAAATAAATGCACTATGTTAGCCTGTATATTATATTTCACTTAATCTGTTAATGATATCTTGATTATATTTCAATAACAAATTAGAGTAAAAACACAAGTTAATGCAAAAACTCCCTAATGTTCAGTTTACATGTTTTCATACAATGTGTTGTGTGTTTTTAGATATTATTATATCTAAAAAATAAATAGCATCTGAATTTAGGTTAAAAGCCAATAACATTTAACATTTAACACAAATTTCAGATGGTATTCGACGTCAAGCTGCAAAATAATACTTAGTACAGGTCTTCATATATTTACAAGTTTGTTTATTCAGTCCGATAAGATACGACGACCAAAATATGTCAAATGAACATTATCTGACTATCTTCATTACTGCTGTTGCCATGGTAACCGAAGTCATAAATTGCAGTCCGTTGCTGAGGCCGATCAGCTGTACAGTCTCTGGATGGTACTGTACATGATACTGTTTACAGCTGAATGTGTGGCACGCAGAGATGTGTTTAAGTGTCCTATCAGTCACATCAGCTCCACGAAGGCAAACTTTAGACTGCAATGTAGATTAATTGAGGATTACAGTAGAGACGACTTTAAAAAGCTTTATGCCATCGAAATAAAGTAGACCAAACTACACTGGGGGTATCTTGCCCTGGACCAATAAAATCTGGACCTGATTAGAGAATTTAGCATCATGCTGTTCTGTATCTGACTCATGCTTTAGTATTTTCCTCTCATTTCTCTTGACAGACATGAGTGTAGATACACAAGCAGAAGATGGAGTGTGTTATATAAAAGTGGGTGGTTATTACGGGTGGGTGGATAGTTAATTATCCACATTTACACTCATGTTTTTGCCTGACTCAGTTATCTCCTGTCCTAAAAAAATTATGCCAATACTGTAAATTATTTCTGTATTTAGAGTAATATTGTACCTTCTCCGCTATTGTAGAGTAATATTTAGAGTAATACTTATCAGAGTAATATTGTATTCTCAACAATTTCCTACTGTATAAGCTGTTTACAGCTACTGTTGATTTTACATTAAATGTTTTAAAGTGAAGAGTTTCATGTGGCCCATGAGTGCACAAAGCAACAATACTTTCAAACATAAGTTAACAACACGGAGGAATCGAGGCACAATGCAACACAATGTTTGATTGTTTGAGTGCCATCTTTGATTTTTAATGAGAATGAAAGCGAGGCTGTGAGGGATAGACTTGCATCTCTTCAATGGGCTGTACTGTTATTTAATGTGTTTTCGGATTGTTCTGCTCATGAAACACTGGAAAAATATCTTTACAAGAAATGTCAGTTGACCAAAAAGGTCCCACTTTATATTAAGTGGCTTTAAGTACTATGTACTTACATAGGAATATAAGTACAATGTACTTATTGTGTTCAGGTTGTATTGTAAAACACTTTTGCTGCTATTGAGGTGTGATATGGGTAAGGTTAGGGACAGGTGTGGTGGTATGGGTAGATATCAGGGTGGGTTAAGGTGTAAGGGAAGGGTCAACTGTGTAATTACAAATGTAATTACATCAATTAATTACAGTTGTAGTTACATGCAGGTATTTTAATAATATAAGTACAATGTAAAAACATGTATGTACACAATAAGTCAAATGTATCAAAGTAGTAACTTCAATGTAAGTACATAGTACTTAAAGCCACTTAATATAAAGTGGGACCACAAAAAACTCCCGACAATGTAAGCTGTGGAAAATTGTAAGTAATCTAGCCGCTTTATTCAGCTTTTTACAGCGGATGCCATTGGAAACACGGTAAGTTTATCCCTCACAGCCTCACTTTCAGACCTGTCATGGCGCTGCTCTGAATAAGGTCTATTGTCATTAGCAAAGAATAAAGATATGAACAAAATGTGTCTGAAATGTAACTTACTCAATATTAATGACTTATCCTGATTCCCTAGTCAGGGTTTATTTATTTTGCCTGTCACTGCAGTTCTAGAGGCTCTAACCACAGCTAAACTCACCCGGACGAGCCAAGCAAGGTGGTCACGGAAAATGAAAATCAGCCACGAAACTTCTTTGAAAACCTTCAAACTTCAGGGCTTCAAAACTATTTTAAAATTTCAGACAATGAATCAGTGGTGGAGCAGAAGGAAAGAAACACGATAAAGACACCTTTAAAGAACTGCCAGAGAAACTAATACTATATCCAACTTATCGTCAATACCTAAACAGAGTATTGAAGTAGATTGTTTATGAGTAGACAGAGAACAGAGAACTCAGTGTATAAACACACAGAGGAAGCTAATTACCTAAAACAGAACAGCAGTGTACTTAATTAGATACCATGGAAACAAACTATGGCATGATCAGTAACCAAGGAAACTAACAATGAATGTGAAACAGACAAACAGGAACAGGGAATACCTTGGAATACCAAGAATACCATCAAGCATAATTCATCCATAAAAGTCAGGTGAGCCAGCTCTAAAAAGTCCATCACATAATCCTCAATGGATCGCTCACCCTGACGGAGGCGCATCAATCGTGCTGCTGGATTCATTTTTGGTCGGTCGATCTGTAACGATGAGGCAAGGAGGAATCCAAATGCAAGCATAATAGTTTTAATAATGATAATAAACAAACAAAAGGGAAATCCCCGGAAAACAAAGAAACTAGAAACAGGAACTCGGAACTAGACTCAGAAACAACGCTACTGTGAAACATCGACCGACACCCAACAACTGAAACACAGGGGTTTAAATACACAGACAAACAAGCTAAACGAGGGAACAAGGGGGCGTGGTAAATCAGAAACACCTGGGGAAACTCATAAACAAGAAAAACTACAAAGGACTACAAAACATGGCACAGACACAGGAAATAACTAAAGTCCACACAAGACAAGGAAAACACAAGACAGGAATCGTGACACCCACATAGAGCGGGGCGAGCAGGACCCCGGTGGAGGGGTTACACATGTGCATAACATTATCATCTTCAGAGATTGAAGCGCACCGGAGTGCAGCTCCGCCTCCTCGGGTTCACAACACACCCTGCCGGAGCTCAGCTCCGTCTCCTTTAGCAAAAAAATTTATTAAATTTTGTTGGGTGTATATAATGAAAGTTATGAAATAATTGGCTAATATTAACTCAAAATTGAGCTGCAATGATTCGCCCATCACAATGATAACTGACCTTCTCGTCTGAGCTGCTTCAGCACTCACCTGCTCGTCAATGTCAAAGTGTTTGAGTACAATAAAAGCAAGTGGGATTTATGTTCACAGAAGTGCAAGCCGAGCGCGAATCCCAATGCAACGCTTCAGTTAACGGGCATACAGTGCGAGATAAGATGCAAGTAGCCAATCTAAACAGCTGTTTGTTGATAGAAGTTTTAAATGATCAACAAAAATAATCAGTTTGATCAAAGACAGTGGATACTATAAGCTCAATTTAACAAGCACCCTATTAAATATATTATTTCAACATTAATTGTGGGTGTAAACATGATTTTCGAACCAACATCAATTTGTAATGTTCACTGCAATTAGCGTTGAAGCATCAACATTGACTCAACATTGTTTCAATGATTACTTGCTATCTGGGTTCTTAACATCGTCACTTAAATGAGTGCTATTTAAATTGGGAAAATTAAAATGACAAACACACATCATATAGACCCTTTTTCAGTTGGTAAACATGGTGACGTTTTTTTGTGGGCGGAGCTTAGGTGGAGGCAGAACGATCCCTCTGGCCGCTTCACTAATGCTAGTTAGCAAGGATTGTTAGCTTGTTTTTCAACAATGACTGGAGAAAATCCGATATTATCTTAATGTGTAAGGTCACTCAGTGTCCAGGACCGCGATTGTTATTTCCAAAAGTTATCTTTAACAGACAGAACTAGATTGGCGACCTGTAGCCGCCTACACGCTCACTCGATGCATGGACGATCTGACGGGATTAACGTACGTTACCTCGGTTGAGTGGCCTGACTTCTACACCTACCTTACAGAGAAACCGATCGTAAATAGAAACTGAGGGCATATAAATCTTTAGATGCCTATAACTATGTGCTGAATGGTCCTGTAGGCTACAAGACTTGTGTGTACGATCCGCAGTTCTGCCGAGCCAGCGCCGAGACCACGACAATGTAAAGAGTGACATTACGGTGCGATATTAATCATGTGAGTATTTTCTAGAAATAAAAAATCCAGATACAGCATATTAATTTTTCATTGATACTTGCACCAAACAACACAATAAGATGACATTTAAAAGTAATAAAAGTAATTTAAGCTCCTTATTATGTAGCCGAATCTGTGCTGGTTTGCATTGGCCGCCTCCAGTTTTCACTTTGTTTTGCCTCCAGCTAGCGCCGTGACGTAACTGTGACGTCGGCGCAAAAGGGGTCTTTAACCATCTATTTGTCACTCATCTTTTTTAATGCTTTTTGAGAATTGTACAACACTCACATGTCTTTGGACTGTGAAGAAACACATGGAGAACAAGCAAGCTCCACACTGAAAGCCCTCCTGGCTCACCAGGGACTTGAACCGGCCCGAACACCCCCATTTCAATCCCACAGCAAACTTAGCATAATGTGAAGTGAAAACTTCTTAAGCAATTACCTAAACAATCAATTATAAAAAAGAAACAAATTATGAGCAACAGGTCAAATAAACACAATAGAAGAAAGAGACATGAATCTACAGTATATCTAGTCTAGTTTTCAAGTAAGAAATACTCGCAGAAATTATATTGTGCATAATGGTTTATCCTGTCACTGACTCTGAATGAAGCCATCGATCTTGTCGTCATCAGAAAAAAATTAACTCTCAAGATTGAGACTTCAAAGTTCTGCAATTTTCCTGTAAAAAGAAATACAGTATCATGTTGTAGCCTATGTGTGACCACACATACATTTTATTTAATACAATACATTTATCATTTGGTTACTCTTTTATTGTCTATGTTTTCATCATTGTAATAGGGTTTCCCAAACTGGGGTTCGTGAGTTTATGCAAAAACTAATTACTAAATTAAACTTATTACTAAAATGCAAATTAAATGATTTTAAAATAAAACAGTCAAATATTTTATTTGTTTACTTGAATGTTCTGCAATGAGTAACTGAGATCAGAGAACTGAGAATATGCAAATGTATTATAAAAATAATTTAAATAACTTAAAATCTCAGGGGAACATGTAGCAACTAAGGTGAATATTTAGGCTTTAGCGGTCAAAACAGTTTGTGAATTCCTGCTTTACAACAATGGTTCATTACTGCCATCTACTGGGCAAGTTTTGTCACACTGCTGTGCTAATTGTTATTCCATCTAGTTGTAGGGATTTATTCTCAGATTATTCCCAGAATCTGTGAACTATTAGATGGTGCAAGGCAAGGTACTGAGGTGAGGAGGACAGTTCAGGAGGAGGACACATTGCCATTTACAGTTAAACCACATAAAGAGACCAATATGCTCAATGAAGACCAGGAGTCAAAGTTAAATTTAAATTTTAATCAGTTGACAGAGTCTCCACACTTCCAAAGGCCGTAGATATACTAATTTAGGATACAGAAACACTGGCACTTATAGTCAAGTGGATAATCAGTAGATGTCATTTCTACAGCAACATTGTGACGTCCCAGATCCGGCCCACATGTGGTACAAGTGGCAAGGGGATCTGGCCCACGAGCAGCGTGGAATGACGACGCTTGGGTGACTCTCTCCTGTTTGCCAGATCTGGGCCACAAGCCGGCCATAGCAATGCCACATGTCAGCCAAGAGCAAAGAAATAATCCAGAACTGGACCTTATCCCAGACAGCAAACTGACATTGAATCAACGTGGAAACGACGTCTCTCGTGACATTGAAACAACGTTGATTTGCTCATCGAATTAACGTTGAACCAACGTCAGACGCGGCATTCTTCAAAGCTAAATGAAAATCGAAAATTGGTTTGCTTTCATAACGTTGAAACAACGCGTTGATTTCAAGTTGATTTTGCGTTAGTTTTGAAAGAATGACGCGTCTGACGTTGGTTCAACGTTAATTCGATGAGCAAAACAATGTCAGATCAACGTTGTTTCGATGTCATATTTCCACGTTGATTCAATGTCAGTTTGCTATCTGGGATCTGAGCCACAAAATCTGTGTATATTAAATATGGAGTCATCTCAGCCTTAATAAGACTGTTAACAAAGCAGAATCACTGAAGGAAAGAAGAGGACAGACAAAGAGACGAGCAGAAACACAAGAACTACAACTGACTTCAGACACAGCCTTTATGGTCGAGATGATTTCAGGTGGTAGTTTTTGAGGGGGAACGGTCAATTCTTCTACTGTCGAGAAAAGGACTCGAGCGTTATTTATGTTTTGATTGATAATGTTAGAAAAGAACAACTGTCTAGCTTAAGGAAGGGAGATAAGGAAGATATTTGAAAGAATGTTTTAATCAAACAGATCTAGTCAATGGGGATTGAGATCTATTTGATTAAAACATTCTTCCAAATATCTTCCTTTGTGTTCAGCAGAACAAATAAACACATAGAGGTTTGGAACAACATGAGGGTGAGTAAATGCTGACAGAATTTTCATTTTTGGGTCAACTAACCCTTTAACTGTTGAATTGACCTTATGCACAGCTCCACTACTTCCTGAACTTCAGCCAGCTCCTTGTTTCCTGTCTGCCATTATTGGCCAAACTTGATTAATTCAGGTGTGTCTGATTATTGTTGCCGTGACTACTGAGGTCAGGCACACCTGGATTAATCAATTTGGCCAATAATGGCAGACAGGAAACAAAGGAGCTGGCTGAAGTTCAGGACGCAGTGCATCTGTGCATAAGGTCAATTAAGCTTCCATGGAGCTTTCTGATTTTTATTAACTGTCTTAAAGGGTTAGTTCAGCCAAAAATGAAAATTCTGTCAGTATTTACTCACCCTCATGTTGTTCCAACCCCGTAAGACCTTCGTTCATCTTCGCAACACAAATTAAGATATTTAAGATATTAAGATCGCTCCTGTATACTAGTCCATAGGCTTCTTGAGGGAATGACTCGAAAAGTCATTAAAGACATCGTTAAAATAGTCCAAGTGACTACAGGGGCTCAATCTTAACTTTATCAAACGACGAGAACACTTTTGTGCGCAAAAAAACAACAAAAATAACGACTTTATTTCAACTATTCGTTTATTTCTCCATGAGCCTGTAAGTCAGTTAACGTAGTGTGATTGCGTAGAGCTACGTCACACGAAGGCTCACTATTGGCCGACGCTGGTCATGTGTGTGATGCGTGTGACGTACAATAACAGAAGCTTACGCTATTAAACTAGTAACCTGACTCGCGCAGAGGGAGAAATAAACCAATAGTTGAAATAAAGTCGTTATTTTTGTTGTTTTTTTGCGCACAAAAGTGTTCTCGTCGTTTGATAGAGTTAAGATTGAGCCCCTGTAGTCACTTGGACTATTTTAACGATGTCTTTAATGACTTTTCGAGGACAGCAAGAGTCATTCCCTCAAGAAGCCTATGGACTAGTATGCAGGAGCGATCTTAATATCTTAAATATCTTTATTTGTGTTCTGAATGAAGATGAACGAAGGTCTTACGGGGTTGGAACAACATGAGGGTGAGTAAATACTGACAGAATTTTCATTTTTGGGTGAACTAACCCTTTAAGTTTTAAAAATGGTGCTATATTATCCATAATATCTAACATTGGTGAATTAAAATGATCCATCAAATCATCTGCTGATTTAGATGTGCAGCTCAACAAAATTGGAGAAAAAAACTTGCTCAAAGAGAGCATTGGTGTGAACATTAATAACTATTTTTTTTCTATCATCAGAGGTGTTGGAATTATGAGAAGATATGAAAACATCAAAGAAAATGCAGGAATGATCAGACAACGCTAAATCCTTTACAGTCACAGAAATGTCAATACTGCTTGTTGTGATCACCAGATCAAGTGTGTGACCACCAAGGAAGTGTGTTTTTTCCTGTACATGTTGAGTTAGGTTAAATGTGTAAAGCAGTGAGAGTAGTTCACTGACATAATTAAGGTTAGGTTAGAGAAAAAGAGGAGCATGGGTGCCTGTCTGTGAAAGTTTTTTTTTTTTTTTCCAAGGGGGATGTTTTATTGGAATTCCTTAATAAGTGATGTTAATTGGAAAAAAAAACATGGTTGATAACGCATACATTTTTTTACAATTTTTTTTTTATTGCAGAACTTATACAAAAAACAAAAACAAAAAAAACAACACAGGGAAGTAAGGCAAGGTGTACAAACAAACAATAGTACCTAACAAAAAATAAGCATCCTGGGTATGCATACATCAAATTATGTAAAACATAAAAAAAGAAAAGCATAATTTAAGGCCAAGTCATGTCTTTGAATAAATCATCAAAATACATCAAAACTTGTTCACTTTTCTTGTTATTTATAAGTCTAAGGGACGAAATAAAAGAGTCAAAATCAGCAAGAAAAAGAGGAAAGCTCAAAGGAGATTTAAGCCATTTTTGCTTATGGATGAAGAATTCTGCTTTCAAGATAAAGAAGTTAACAACATACTCAAGGGAAAGCAACTTTGGATTTTCATAATAAAAAATAACCTCTTTGAGAGTGAAGGTGTGGGTCGTATTTGTAGGGCTAAAAACAAAAGTCTGTGAAAGTCACTCAGCATCCAGGGCTTCTATGACGAGCAGCGCGCGCGGGCGTGAGTGATGACGAGCGCAGTCAGTGAGCGAGCGAGCAGCCAGCGCGCGCGCGGACATCATCATCTGCACATCCAATGGAGCCGTGCGGACTCTCATCAAACCCCAGGGCTTTCATCACATGCATCATCACTCATATGACCTGTAGGGATGGACGACGATCTGGTGTGTGAATATGACTCCACCTGGGACACGGAAAGCGACGGGGACGAGCTGGAAAACACCGGCCGCAGCAAGAAAACACGGCCCGCATTCGTATGTTGCTCTCTCTATCTCTCTCTCTTTCTCTCTCTCTCACACACACACTCATCATCTGTGAACCACTGCACTGTGCCACTGTTTTATTCTATATTGTCCATTGCGCCAATCGGTTTTATTGGCGGTGTGTATATCTGTGTGTTGACGCACCCGCGCCGAAACCTCCACGCGCATCTTTTCCTCTGAAACGAGCTCTAGCGGAAGTGTCTAAATTAACCATTTTGATCGGTTATTTATTTTCCAGTGGGTTTAATTTGATTGCTTGCGTGTGTTTTGCAGAATAGCATGTTGGCTAGTTATTTAACGTAGGCTGTGCTGACCGGAAGTACGTCACTCGCCGCCGATCTGCACGTCATCTGCTGGGCCGCACATGAGAACAAGTCGCGTTAAAGATAAAGTTTTTTTTGGCTGATTTTATGTTGTATATTGAATCTCTTAAATGTATAGATAATACGAAATGCTCGGACACAATTGTATTTGCTAAAGAATTGAAAATAATTGAACAGTGAAGAATTATATGTTTCTCTTCTTTCCTCAATACTGTCTTGGATTGTAATTTCTCGTAGCTATTATATTTATAAATAGTTAAATTTAGCCCTTATATTTATTTATTTTATTTTTATTTATTTATTTATTTTTAGTCTCTTGTTCATTTATGTTAAACTATTTTTGGAAAATCTTGGATTGTTGTCTTTTTGGATGTCATGGTATTGTTTGTATGTTTGTATAATGTCTAATAAAAAATAAAAAATAAAATAAAAAAAAGCACCCAAAAAAAAAAAAAAAGTCGCGTTAAAGATCTTCAATCTTTCAAAAGCACACTGACTGTTATCACACACACGCGCAAAAATGCTAAATATTCTAGTTATTTTTTTGCATCTAATAGGCTAAAATCATTTACTGGTTTATTCGATGGTATCTTAATCTTGTGCTCCTGCTTTTTAATTTTGTCTGTATTTAACAAATGACCAATTGCAGTCTTGTGCTTCAGTGCATTCACAATCAGCTCAACTTAAGAGCTTTGAGAATAAATAGCTCTTTTGTGTCATAAAAGCACGTTTCATATTTCCATAAAACTAAATGGAGCTGAGGGCTGTTCCATAACTCAGGCTTATTTTGGTTAGTCAGACTTATTGTGGGTGAAGCAAACTTGAAATAGTTAAAACTCGGTTACTCATGCACTACTTTAAATGTCATTATTGAAATAAATGAACGTAATTTAATTTGTAACATTATTTTTAGGGGTCTAACCCGTATTGTTGGGTGTCTGCGATCTGTAATTGCAGTAAAAGATCCTAAACTGGTGCACGTCTGGGACCTTCCCAGCGTCCCCCATTCTGACTGATCCTGCCAAACACAGAGACCGTCCTAATGACACTCATGCATGCGGACCCAGGACTTCTTCCCATAAAACTCGTAAATCTGCAACCGTTTGATCATGGAAAGAAAGTGAAATTTGATGTGCATCTATCTTCTATAGGCAAAGTGTGAATCAAGCTATGAAAAATAATTTGTACAAACCAAGAAAAAATAGCTTCCAGTGACTAAATTCATTTCCAGCTGCTATTAGCTTAATTGAATCATTCAGAACAGATATTTTTGGGTGGCCTATATCTAGTAAGCTGGAAGACAACAGGACACATGCGTGACGTGAGCTCTCGAGGGGCAGCACGAGGACTCCTGTGAAGGTTCTGTGTCCGTCTGAAGTCGGCCAGTGTTTCTTATGGCAGTATTAGAGAAGATTCAGGACTGTTGACCTTCACATGCGTTATATTTGGAAAGAGACACGTGGCAATTGTACGCCGAAGCTGCTTACGACTGTATTTTATTCCATTCACTACTTTCAGTGTTTATTTTATTTAATACGTCTAATGCATGTTAGATTTACATTTGCATTGGCAGTGCGGGATGTGAACAGATGAGCTTCAGTTTAAAGTTGAAGTTTGATTGGCTACAGGGATAGGCATAATAACCACATTTTGATTAATATTGATGAATGCAAGAGACTTGGATGGGGATGTTGTGATGCAGCCGATTAAAGGAGTAGTTCACTTTTGAAAAAACTTTTGCTGATAATTTACTCACCCCCGTGTCATCCAAGATGTCCATGTCTTTCTTTCCTCAGTCGAAAAGAAATTTAGGTTTTTGATGAAAACATTCCAGGATTTTCTCCATATAATGGACTTCAATGGGAACCGGATGGTTCAAGGTCCAAAAGACAGTTAATAACAGTTTCAGATGCAGCTTCAAATGTCTTTAAACGACACCAGACGATGAATAAGGGTCTCATCAAGCGAAACGATCGCTTATTTCAAAGCTTATTCCAAAAATGTAACTTTTCTAAGGACAAATGCTAGCCTTGCTCTATTCTGTGAGGCGCGTTTGCAACGTCACGTAATACGTAATTACGTTCAAAAGGTCACGGGCAACGTAGCCGGAAGTACAGACTCAGCGTTTACAAGTTGAACGCATAAGTTGAACGTGCAAACTAACTCACAAAAAAAGGAATTAAAAGGTAAAACAACGATGTCGGACGATTTTGATTCTGTACTTCCGGCTACGTCGCCCGTGACCTTTTGAACGTAATTACGTATTACGTGACGTTTTGAAATAAGCGATCGTTTCGCATGATAAGACCCTTATTCATCGTCTGGTGTCGTTTAAAGACATTTGAAGCTGCATCTGAAACTGTTATTAACTGTCTTTTGGACCCTGAACCATCCGGTTCCCATTGAAGTCCATTATATGGAGAAAATCCTGGAATGTTTTCATCAAAAACCTAAATTTCTTTTCGACCGACAAAAGAAAGACATGGACATCTTGGATGACACAGGGGTGAGTAAATTATCAGCAAAAGTTTTTTCAAAAGTGAACTACTCCTTTAAGGGAGCTGAGACTAATGTTTGTCCTGGTGTGTTCGCAGTGGTCCAACTCCTCCTCCAGAAACCTCAGAGCCGCCAAGGACATGCAGAACTACAGACACGGATATCCAGTAAGACTCCACCAAACACACTTTACATTCATGAGACTGACCCGATGATGCGAGCATCTTTCCTCCTCTCTCTGTAGAATATCAATGAAGAGGAATGCCCAGAAGAACGAATGACCAATTTAAAGTTCTACCTAAATGAGATTAAGTCTTCGCCTGATGGTACGTCCCAGAGCTGCTAAAGCAATCCCAAAGCCAAGCTGTGTCGCTCTTCGTCTGAGCTCTTGTGTTGTGCTTTAGATGTGTCGATCGAGGCGTTTCACACCGAGTGGAGGACGGATTACAAGAGACTGGAGAGAGTTCATTCCTACATTCAGTGGTAAGAAGCCCCTCTTGTTTAGCGGGGTTTGATGGGATCGGTACGGTGGCCCAGAAGTACAAATCTAAAAACAAAACAACAAATTATAAGGGCAATGCAAAGACTAAAAACAAAATAGCAAGTCAGAAAACACAACGACAAGTCAGACAAAATGGAAAAGGGATATGTGGCGAATGGAATACTGACCACTGATTGGACGAGGCATCTTGCACTTCTGGGCCAGTGTAGATGTGTGACGTGTGCAGGTGAAGTGCTCTGTGAAAGTGAGTGTGTGTTGCTCGTAGGCTGTTTCCTCTGCGGGAGCCCGGCGTGAACTACATGGCAGCAGAGCTCACCAAGAAAGAGATCCAGGTGAGTGTTAAAGTGAACCGTGATGCTCCAGACGCTGTGTGTGTGTGTGTGTGTGCTGGACTGTGTCTCGTGTCCGCAGGCGTTCAGGGAGAGCGAGGAAGCTAAGAGCCGTCTCCTGGATTCCTACGAGCTCATGCTTGGCTTCTACGGGCTGCAGCTGCTCAACAGAGACACGGGCGAGGTGAAGCGCGCCGACAACTGGAGGGAACGCTTCGCCAATCTCGAGAGGTGAGGATCCTGTCCCGAGACGGCCATGCTTCCTTTCTCAATGAGAACATGTTTGTTCCTGTAGTGTACAGATGAAATCCGCATTAGATCAGTTATCAGTCGCGAAGATATTGTCTCAGGTGTAGATTAGAGATTTTTTAACGTGACTATCAACAGCTTTGAGTGATATTTGTTTCATTGCTCGTGTTTGGAAGGATCACTGAATGAAATCCATCTTTACAATCCATCCTTAAAATACCATAGCCATATCAGGTTGCAACATATTTTTTAAACTTTTAATTAATACTAAACCAGTTTTGTTTTCAGTTTTTGTCTTTTCAGAAAGCAAAGTGACTGTCAGACAGAAGCAATTAAGTCGGCTCCAAATAAGAAATGAAATGACAGCAACAAACAAACATGCATTTGCTACAAAATAAATAATAATAGTTATATTTCAAGTGGGCTTATAAATATGTATAACGATGTATTAAAACCATCCAAGTACCTGATTTCTCTCTGTTTTTTTTTTTTCGGATAGTCTTTATCTCACACATAACTGAAACACTGTAATATTTGCTTTCAGAAACATGCACAACAATCTGCGGATCACCCGGATCCTGAAGAGCCTGGGCGAGCTGGGCTTCGAGCATTTCCAGGCCCCTCTGGTGCGCTTTTTCCTCGAGGAGACGCTGGTCAGGAAGACCCTCAGCGGCGTGAAGCGCAGTGTGCTCGACTACTTCCTGTTCGCCGTGCGGGACAAGCGTGAGCGCAGGAAGCTGGTCCGCTTCGCCTTTCAGCACTTTGAGCCCAAAGACAAGTTCGTGTGGTGCCCCAGGAAAATCCAGAAACGCTTCAAGAAGAAGTCCGAGAAGCGGCAGAACTCTTTAGCTGGCGGCGGAGAGAGCAGCGCCACCGACGAAGGCCACTCACGGGCCAAACACAGGGATGGAGAAGACGTCAGCAAGCCAGTCGGAGACGTCACCGACGCGAAGAAGCAAGGCGACAGCGAGGGCTCACCAGAAGACCATGAGCCCGGTCTAGATGCCCCATCACCGCTCGCCTCCGACACCGGTGCGAACAACGGAGAGACTGTTCGTCTGGAGCCAAGCACTGGAGGAGGAACGCCTCCTGAAGTCACAGCGGAGAGAGCAGAAGAGGTCTCAAACACGCCATGGGAGTGTGTCGCCGGATCCACTGCGGGCTCGAGCGACTGCGACGAGATGGACAGTCCAGCTGACTCGCAGAAGGAGCTGGAGGAAGGGCCGAGTCCGGACAGGACGGTGGCCGACAGCCCTCCACACCGCTCCCCGACCCCGCCGGAGAAGGCCCGGAGAGAGCCGAGCGGCGCAGCCGGAGACCGCCGGAAGAATGCAGTGAACGGCGACCCGTCGAGTGGATCGGAGAAGGAAGAGCCCATGGATATTGTGGACGTGACTTCATGATGAGAACGCACTGAAAATGGACACTTTATAAACTCACTGTAAGATGAGATGATTCGTTGTTTTCTAAAGGGGGGTTATGTTGATTCAGCTACACCTGTCTTCTTACAGCTGGCTTATTGTTGCTTGAACTTTGACTTGTCCATGATTTCAGATTAATTTTTTTTCCCCAAGATTTGTTTTTTTACTGAAACTGTGAAAGAAGAATGTCATTTTTACATTCAACTAATAAACAACTATTGATAAATATTTCCATGGTGAATAAATACATTTGGTTGGGACGCAGGTATGCTGTATTTCTGCTGGTGTTTGGTTGATTACTCTGGGCTGCTTCTCGAAGCTGATTCTAGAAACCACTGATGGCAGTTGTTCTACGACCAGTTTAGGCTTGTGGGAAACGCGGCCGTGAACTCTAATGAAGAGACTTGTGCTTTATTAAGCTAATGAAAAAAGTTTGTTTTACATCTGCAGTGATGTAAAATAGACTCATTAATTACTAAATAATCAGACTTTGTATAGATCAGTTCCTTGGAGATTCGGTGTATGTTCAGCACATGCATTAACTCCCAACGTGACCTTAAATGAACCCTTCATGAAATATTCTAGAATTAATAATGTTACTACTGTTCATATATTGCTCTTTTGATTTATCCTGTTTTCTGCACACATGATTATATGCTTTTTTTAGAGTAATAATTAAAGTGTACTTTCATTTGGCTTCTACTTTCTGTATTTTATCAATAATAAGGGGTTGTGTAAAAATGTTCTGCTCTTTAAAACTGAGCACTAATCCTTTTCCAATTTAATAAGGTTTCAAATCTGTCAACTCTCCTGCGGCCAATCACGAGGAGAGGAGACACAACTGGTTAGAAGTGTTGTGAACATCATGCTCGTGATTTTGAAGGATCGCTGCCGCTTGGCTATTTCCCAGCGCTCACGTCTCTCGCTGAAATGAGGATTTGTTTCTCTCAGACATGTAAGTATAAAGTAGACTACATAATATGATGAATGCAGTTTCTGTGTACAGTATGTAGATACAATATGGTTTTATGACTGAAATGAATGAAAATTTGTAAATATAGTCAACTCATTTTATAAAATATTATCTTCGTTTATTGAACATGCATGATTTTGATACGGTTCTTTAAAATTATGATAATGAATAATGTGGTATATGAATATATTTAGTGCCATGGTATAATATACCTACAAAATCCAGGCACAGAAGCTGCATCTAAAGTTGGATTTACATTTATTTTCACAGGTGCCATGAATGCATTTACACTAGATTAAGGTTTTAAATATAACAGTTTTATTATGGGAACGTAATGGTTGGGGGAAAAAAAGGGATGATGATGCTTTTTTCGAAGCAAGTGACTCCTTTGAGTTTAAAATGCATACTCTCTTGAGTTGGAACTTATTTTAAAAGTACTTTGTAAGCACTAAAAATATGTTCTACCATCATGTGAAAAAGAAAGTACCCCTCTAAAAATGTAATGGTTTTACGTATCACTACATAATAATAATCATATGCTCTTTAGCAGGTCTTAAAATTAAATGCAAGATGAACAATAACATAGCAAGTTATAGCAAGTTAGCCCATGACTATTTACCAAATATGGAGCCAAAACAGAGAAGCCTGTTGTGAAAAACTAAGTACACCCCATGATTCAATTGCTTGTAGTGCCAGCTTTAGAAGCAATGTCTCTAAGTAATCGTTTTCTGTATGACTTTATCATTGAGGAGGAATTTTGGCCCGCTGTTCTTTATATCATTAATTCAGGGCTTATTCCAATCCAGAGAGAAGGTTATGTGACATATCCGGGTTCGTTAAAGGGTAAGTAAGCGGATAACCTCAATTTCCGGTTCCAAAAACGGAGGTATGTCAATAGCCATAGCAACTTCTTGTTACGTCCCTGTACGCAGTTTATTTTCCTTGTAGTTTATTTTATTTCTTGGTGTTGTGATGTGTATTGTGTGCAGTTCTCTCTCAGTGATGTCAGGGTTATACAGAGAAGGGAAGCTCTTGCGGGAGTGGCTTGCGTTTCCTAACTATCCAAAAGATAAGTTGGACACAGAGCTGTCAAAGGAGTTTTATGGCTCGTCAGCGGAGGCACAGCCAACTCAAAATGATATGTCTCAGAATGTGTATTTCTTGTTTGTAAAATAACTTCTGTAAATGTAAACACCGCGCAGAAATCTATAGCAGGAGACTTGTGCCTCTGTTGGAAAAAAAATTAGCCAATCACCTTTGAGTACTTCACTTTCATCGATTAGGAGTGTTGAGAAAAGTAACATGGCCGAGGAGGCCATATCATCGACAAGACGTAGATTACGTGACATTAGTTTGAACTGCTACCGCTGATGTTACTATGGAGGGTAGATATATTGAATATTTGATGGCAAACTAATTTACTAAACTACCATTGAAACAGCTATAAATTCAAAGAAGACCCCATGCCTAAGTTGGATATAGCCTACAGCAATCAGCTTCACTAAATGTCCAAATGTGCTCTTTTAACACGGACATTTAAAAGGATGGCTTTTTTGCTTCAAGGGATAGGGTAGGACTAGGTGAGGTAACTTATATTTATATTGTCTTGATTTATTTTCTATAAATATACAGGTATGTAAGTGACCAAAAAGCCATTTTAAAGTAGTTAAAAAATCTGACCATTAAAATGTTGTGTATTTTTAAAACCCACCAGCTGCCACTGGGATGGAGTAACTGAGCTCCTGCGGGAGCGTGACAGAACACACACAGTGGAGAAATATCGACAGAGAAATGGAGCTCCTGCGGGAGCAGAGGAGATAATAGGTAGGTTCCTGCATGTGCAGGTGGATGGAAATATATACATGGTTTGATGGAGTTAAAGTGGATAAGGTGCACCTGTGGGTTTGGGTGTTTGGGAACAAGTTGATGTTAAAGACTTTAGCTTAGGAGAGTTAGTTGAGATTCTTTGATGTGGGAGCGATTTGATCGAATCCTGAAACTCCCCGATGACCAGCGTCGGAGATAAGTGCTTGGATCTGCTGCTGGGAAAGGCCTTTTGGGGCAGCTGGCTCTTTGACGATTGTTTTCAGCTGAGATCTCTTCAAGGACCATATGCAAGCGCAATCTATCCATGACATTGCAATATATGCTATGTCTGCAAGCCCAGCGTGTGTCACTAAGTTGCTGGATCTCCCTTGATACACCATCACACATGTTCCGCTGCACTTCAAGACATTTCTGATGGATGAAACATCCAGACAAAAAGACATCAATTCTTTCCAACAAAGAAAAGAAATGTCCAGCATCGGGCACACTTTTGATGGCATCTACTATGACCAGGTTGAGACGGTGTGTACTGCATTGTCCACATGAAATGCAGGCTTGCCCCCACTCATTACAGCCCCATCATACCCCTGACCTGCCAGATTTTTCTTGTAGTCCAAACCATACTTTCCCAAACAGCCAATTATTTTCTCAGCCAGTTAACCCATCAGTGTCCAGCCTTTCTGCCAGCTCTCACAAACTCTATCAAACCATTGTTATCTCAGGACAATTGACATTTGCTCTTTCTTAATATCTTTAGTTTCATCTACGATAACAGAATAAATTGGTAATTTTTTTCTAAAATACAAAATCTAAAATACAAAATAAAAATGACATATATTCCAATGCTACAATATGAAGCAAACATTAGGCACCTAAAAGTTTATTTACAGCTATCTGAAATCTCTATCATTTTTAACAATTTTTAAAACTTTTAACAATGTCTTTAGCCCTGTGCCATCCACTTCTTCTGACAGTGTGCCTGTAAAAATCTCATTTGAGGGGGAAATAATCCAATTTGGATGTAGTCTGAACAGCCTTTGTGAATTCACCCACTCGTAATTTCAGCAATATAACATTTTAGCTCAAAAGTTGTTATATTGTGAATATATGTGACCCGCTCTGGCGAAATGAGTCGGAAGTCGCAACGTTCCATTTTAAGATATGGGCCGATTATGTGGAAAAACAATGAAATAACAAAAAAATTTTTTTTTTTTTTTTGCTAATTTCAAAGAACAGACATTCAAAAATAATCTCCCAAAGTTTCGTAGTCCAGATAATTGAGTAAAGGTATTTAAATAACGATTAAAGTTGTCAAAGCTTTAAATTCGCTGAAATAAACATTGCTCTTCTCAACTCCCCTCGTCAGCTCTGAGCATTTCCCGGCTATCCCCTGAAACGTTGAACTCACTGGAGGCTTCTAACCTAAGCTGTGTGAGTATATTTATCTGCAAGAAGAATATATGTAAGGCTGTAACGATCGCGACACTCAGATCCACGAACCTGTGTCGCGGTGTGAGAAGACAGAATCACGACACCGACACGTCCCTTCAACTCCCGAAGTTATCCTTCACGTCCAGACCCAATGCTAGCTACCACATCTTTAAATTACCTATTAGTATTATTTTAAGTTAACATTATAAAATACGTAGACTTACACCACAAAACTAGTTAAATTATTACTAAATAATTGTTTAAAATTGGGCAATTTCAGCGTTATGGAGGAGATCCAATTCCCAGATAATTAAATCTTTTAATCAATTGGCCTATGTGAACCACACTGCACAAACCAAAAGTAATAGGCCTACTCACCGGATGAAGAAGGGTTGACTCTCCCTAGAACATAAAATCTTTATTTTATTTTCCGTGTTCGCATTTATGAGGAAAAAACAATCCAAACGTGACCGTTCTCTGGAAGCAGCACTAAAACTTTCACAGAGCTTAAACCGAAAGCAAGCACGAAGTCTTCTTTAAAGTGAATTTTGTTTTAAAATAATTATCTTAATTTAAATCAATGTTTCATCAACCAATTACTAGTATTTAATAATAAGAAATAAATTGCAGACAATGGATAGGCTAGGCCTAATCACGACGCGGAGACGCGCGGCACGTGAACTGAAGCTTGAACCGAAGTCTCATGAACCGAAAGTAAGCTATCGCCTCACAGACCGGTCTACTTTTAAACACAACCATTCAAAACGAAAGAAAACAGACTGATCTCTGCTTATTTGGGCTAATCCGTATGAAAACTGAATTTCTCTTTGACTCCTCTTAATCTTTCTGATTTTAGAACATTTTTGTAAAAGTGACTTTTTAATTATTTATTCCAAAAAAACTTAAAAATAAGTTGAGCTTCAGCCTTGTTAAATTGCATTTATATATGTTAATCTATTTGGTCAAATTAAGCTATATAAAATAAATAGTTTATCCCTTAAAATTCTATGGATTTTGAAAGCTATCAAAAAAAGGGCAAAAAAACTTTAAAAGCGATTTTTCTCAGGTTTTCAGTTGGAAAAAAAGGGCAGACGACCAGAATTCAAATGTGTATATCTTTACAACCATTCAAGGTATGACTTTGACCAAGGTATCATTTGAAAGCTTACAGTGTCCTCTTTCCATTAATATCAAAATCTCAATTTTTAAATTTGGGTCACTGTGACTCATTTTGCTGGATCAGGTCACATGTATTTAACGTACATTTACATGAAATAGTTTTTTTAATATACATTTTATATGTTAATAAATAGTTGGTGTTTGGTGGGTGTGTAAAAGAGGGAATTCAACTACTATTAACTCATTTCTGTGTGTAAAGGTCAAGCAGGTGATTGTTGATCTGACATTATTTTTCAATAATATTATGTTGCTGATGCTGATAATGATTGCGGGGGTGGGTTGATGAGTGAGCTGTACAGTGATCAGTGTAACTCATGTCATGTCCACCCCCTCCGAGGACTCCGCGCTGCCCCTTTATCTGCGCCCATAGCGAGCCCCGCACAGGCTGAGCACAGCACCGAGAGGAGGACCGCAGCCATGGCCGTGATGTTCTCCGCGCTACACTTACTCTTTCTGTCGCAGCTGGTGACATCGGCACTCGCCCAGGTAAGAGATGCGGGACGAGCGACTATTAAACCCATATTTAACGGGTCGATGTATTGCTGCCTATAATAATATCCCGGCTGAGAACTTTAGCGCATATTGTGAATCTCAGTGGATAACGAGTTTGCATCATGTATGGAATTAATCACTCTTTCGTTTATAAACGCTTTTCAATAATTTGTGGACTGACTGTAAAAGCGCACAGATTTCTACCTGACTCTTCAATATACTGTTGATGTAACTAAAAGTTAACGTCTTACATGAATAAATCTTATCATTAAGATGTTACAACGTGAGGAAAATAATCAGGTTACCTTACGAAACATTCTAGTTCACAGTGTAACGTGAGCGTCAACAATGGCATCTTTGTGAGAACGAGTGTTTGCCCACTTCACCCACCTCACTTCATTTGTGCTCGTCGTGTTGGTCTTTTTCTGCCTGAATGTTTGAAACTGCTTTATGAATCGCTTTTTGACCAGTTAGTATACACAGATAAACAGATTTATTTTGAGTTTTTAATTTGAGTCGGGTTGAGACAGGAGGGCAGTCTCCATACACTGGATGATCTGAGAACAAAACACCTGTGGCATTTCTTTCTTTTTTTGTGTGTATTTTGCTCATCTGATTGTCCTTCTTGATCGTGTGTGTGTGTGTGTGTGTGTGTGTGTTGCAGAGGCCGGGTCCTCGAGGCACTGTGGGGACGACGGGGCCACCGGGACCCCCAGGGAAAGATGGCATCGATGTGAGTTTACACACAGACACATTATATCTAGATTACATTCTCTTTATCGGTTTTTATTTGCTTCACATTTTAAGTAAGAAAAAAACCTAAATATTTGTTTATGACAGATTTAACAGATTTTTATTATGTGAATTAAATTACTCTCATCATTATTCTTCATGAAAAATACTTAATTTTCTAAACACCACTGTATTGCAATGTATTAACTGTTTAGACAAGCCGTGAGTCCTTACAGACGTTAACTTGTTAAAGGAAAGACTCTCAGGAATTTACGCATGCAAACGATGAAAGCTGTGAATGTTTCCTTAGTAAACGAAAATCTGCTCAGCGCAGTGCCGTGACAGAGAGCCCATTCATTCAGCCTCAAACCAAACACACTCGTCTCGAGTTTCCCCGACCCCCTCCACACACTCCTCTGTGTTATTCAGCTTTCCTGACTGTAGATGTAGTTCTGACCCTGTGATCTCTGCAGGGGAAACCTGGCCCTCCTGGACTCCCCGGAAAGCCTGTGAGTATCTCCTGATCTCCTGTCAGATCTTCTGGTAGCGTATGAATGCTAGCTCTGCTTTAGATGGAGATGTGGAGACGTGTATCAGTAATGAGGCAGACTGTCATGTCATGTCTTCAGCCCGTCCAGCCGGAGCTCAGTGCATTATTCGATGCAGTAAATAACATGTCAACATAAAATGGAGACGATGGTGATGTAAGATGGTGTTTGTGTTTGGATGGCAGGGCCCGAAAGGAAAAGCGGGTGGCCCTGGGGCCGCGGGGAGCCCGGGACTGCCTGGCCTTCCTGGTGTGGATGTAAGTCATGAAGCAACACAGCATTTCCAGCGGCACACACACACACACACACACACACACGGGGGGATTCTTTAAACTCATTTATGTAAAGGAAATCATTTAAGCACTATAAGTGTTGTCGTCTGATCATGGAAACGTCCTGTCCTGTAGGGGTTGACCGGTCCGGACGGTCCAGCTGGTAAAGACGGGCCCCCAGGAGCAGCAGTGAGTAACTCTCAGTCTTTATGAGTGAAATAAAATGAGTCTCTCCACACCTGAACATAACCCGTTATGACTAAAGCACTTCTACTGTAGTATTTGTCTCTGAATCTCCTATTTAAGGGGGGTGTTATGCCCCTTGTTCAGGGTGTAATATCGGTCCACTGATCAGTTATTATATCATGTCCAACTTCTTCTGGGTGTGAGCAAAAACAAGCCGTCATTGTGTGTACCTTTAAATGCAAATGAGCTGCTCCTCCCGCCCCTTTCCAGAAGAGGGCGGAGCCTTTACAGCTTTTGCTTCAGATACTTCACTTCAAGAAAACTGGAGAATCTTACATAGATAAAATGTCAGAAAAGCACGTTCAGATAATTTACTCGTTCAGTGTGAAAGGAGGCTTATATAGAGCTGACGTCTAAGACAGCATCACTCTCAGTTATTCCTGTCCTAGCCAGACTTACATGTTCAAACACTGACAGAGAGACTCGGGAAGAATGGATTTATGTAGTTATTGTGGAGTTTATTCAACCTATCGGCTTGCATGTTTCGTCCTGATCCTCTATGAACTGCTCGTGTGGGAACTGTGGTAAGATCTATCGACCCATCTTTCAGAATCAACTGTTGTGCAAATCCAGCGTTGAACTGACCCTCATTTGCGAAGCAGTCTGGTGTAAAATAATTCGCACAAACACATAAGACTTTCATTTCTTTGACACAGATCCTTCATAAATGAAATGGATCCACTGTGTCCCCAGTGTCTCAGATGCCGGGAGATTATGCAGGATTATGTTCACTGGTACATCCAAAAACAGAACATTTGTAATGTTTATGTGGCCCAGACATAATATCAACAGGAGATAGAGCGAGGTCATAAACATGGCAGACTAAGTTTTGGCTCACTCAGGGCGAGATCGATGCAGATCGTCACCACTCGTGGGCGGGGCCTGTACAATGTGATGACACTCAATGGGTGGGGCGTGCACAATGTGATGTCACTTGTGGGCAGAGCCTCTATAATGTGATGTCATTTGTGGGCGTAGCCTCCATTCATGGGCGGGGCTTGTACAATGTGATGCCACTCAATGGGCGGGGCCTGTACAATGTGATGTCACTTGTGGGTGGAGCCTCTATAATGTGATGCCATTCATGGGCGGGGCCTGTACAATGTGATGCCACTCAATGGGTGGGGCCTGTACAATGTGATGCCACTCAATGGGTGGGGCCTGTACAATGTGATGCCACTCAATGGGTGGGGCCTGTATAACGTGATGCCACTCATGGGCGGGGCCTGTACAATGTAATGCCACTCATGGGCGGGGCCTGTACAATGTAATGCCACTCATGGGCGGGGCCTGTACAATGTGATGCCACTCATGGGCGGGGCCTGTACAATGTGATGCCACTCATGGGCGGGGCCTGAACAATGTGATGCCACTCATGGGCGGGGCCTGTACAATGTAATGCCACTCATGGGCGGGGCCTGTACAATGTGATGCCACTCATGGGCGGGGCCTGTACAATGTGATGCCACTCATGGGCGGGGCCTGTACAATGTAATGCCACTCATGGGCGGGGCCTGTACAATGTAATGCCACTCATGGGCGGGGCCTGTACAATGTGATGCCACTCATGGGTGGGGCCTGTACAATGTGATGCCACTCATGGGCGGGGCCTGTACAATGTAATGCCACTCATGGGCGGGGCCTGTACAATGTGATGCCACTCATGGGCGGGGCCTGTACAATGTAATGCCACTCATGGGCGGGGCCTGTACAATGTAATGCCACTCATGGGCGGGGCCTGTACAATGTGATGCCACTCATGGGTGGGGCCTGTACAATGTGATGCCACTCATTGGCGGGGCCTGTACAATGTGATGCCACAATGTGATGCCACAACCTAGAACAGGGTATTTATAGAGTCAAGTCACCTTTATTTATATTAAAACGCTTTTAACAATACAGATTGTTTCAAAAGTTTATAGGCACTGTTATTGATATTGTTATAGATTGTTAATAGATATAGATAATGTTGATAGACAATATCTCTACTTTTGATTTATGGGGATTATAAAAAAAAAAGGAGTAAGTGGATTTTACTAGATTTTACTGTTCGAACATCACCCAAAAGTGAATTTTGCAAAGTGAATATGTCCCTTTAGAAACTACTTTGTAGGTGTGATTTTCCAACAACAACTTGTGTCCATAAGTCATGTGTTCATATTGTGTGCAGCCATAGCAGCGCCGTGGGCCGTTTTAATGAGGATCAGGTGACTTCAGATGAAGTCCTCTTAATCCAGCCTGGAATGTCAAGTCTTCTTCCCACCACAGGTTTTCTTTTAATTAGTTTGGTGGAATCAGCTGAAATCATCATCACTCTGTGTGGCTGATAGCAGCGAGCTGTGAACCGGGAAGTTCACGTGATATTTTATAACAAAGAAAATGTGTTGCATAACATATGACATTAGCTGACTGACTGTGTTCATTACCGTGATGAAAAACTGTGATCCTAACGGCGAGAGGCATACTGTTCATCAACCCAAAAACTCATCAAATAGGGAGTTAAAAAGTAAGAAAGTAGTTGTCACGTATGCAATATTACATACATAGAGAAATGTTCTGTTTATGACTTAAAGGGGACCTATCATAGAAAAGTGTGCGTCCAACAGTGTGTGTAAACTAGAGGTCTTCTCGGGTCCTAAAAACTGGACCCGACCCGAATCACTACTTACCCGAACCCGACGTGCATAAATTATTTAAAAAAAAAAGAAAAACCCGACCCGAGACAGACCCGATAAAATTAGACCCGAGTCCGACCTGACGTGACGCCATTTCCTTTAGAACCCGACTGGACCCGAACGTAAACGGCATTTACCGTGTGCGCAGCCTGCGTTTCTTAAAAATGCGCTTAACATAGACGCGCAAGTGCACGCTGAGTGCTAAAATGTCAATCACACATCACTGTAACCCTTTAAGTCCTTTAACATTTGGCATAATGTTATTTACCGGACCACGATGATTAGATCCACCTCAGGGTAAAATTTACTGAAGGCTATTTTTAAAATAGCCTACAGATTTTCATTCAAATTCTACCAGTCATTGACTTTTACTAAAATTGTGTTATTTAGCCTACAATCCCGTTGTTGCAAAGTTGTTTAGATAAAATGCGATTAAAACAGGACATTAGAACCACAATAGCAGTCAAATTGGACGTTCTGAATCAAATCTTAATATGGTAACGTTATCGCATCAACGCATTTAATTGCACGTCTTTTTTCCTTATGAAAATGATCACAAATCATTGTTGATAAGGATGACCCTGGATGTTTCTGTTCTACATATTCGTTTTCCCTTTTTCGCAATATCTGTTTTATCGTCTCCATGCTTGTCTGACAGTGTCGCGTATTTTTAAAATTGATTGACAGGCCTGGCTAAACGACAATTCAAAAGCTTGCATGTAGTCAAACATCCATCCACATGATGGCGCACTAGTTCTTCTTTGCAAACGGAGGGGTTGTTTTTTGTGGAGCGAGTAACTGAGTAAACACGAGTTTGCCATTAAAAATTGTATTTGCTCTTTGTACCAAATAATGCGAGCATTGGACAACAAATCTCGTTAAAAAATGACAACAAAAAACGGTCGTGCTTTAAATTTAAAATCAGCTGCTTACATTCGTACAGTGAATTATCATCATTTGCGCTGATCCACCGATCCTGATA
The DNA here is from genome assembly GCF_988280905.1 of Pimephales promelas. Taxonomy (NCBI): domain Eukaryota; kingdom Metazoa; phylum Chordata; class Actinopteri; order Cypriniformes; family Leuciscidae; genus Pimephales; species Pimephales promelas. The sequence continues at coordinate 574,672 of NC_142788.1, forward strand.
CAAATATGAAGAGAACAAGTGAATGACGTGTTATTGTAAAACATCTCCCTGAAGCGTTCGTTTTTAAACAATAACTTCATCTATTCTGTGTCTTAAGCACAATAAAACATTAGCCAATAGATCTTAACTAAAGTTACCATGGTAAACCGATAATAAGATACGATTAAAGTTAGCATTTAAAATTTCTTTAATACATCCAAATCATTCACAAAATCTAACATAAAGGATGCGCATTATTAGACCTGAATCGTCTACACCAGTAAGATTGCGGTATTATAAATCAAGTAATTTGGGGGTGGGCAGAGCGACACGTGTTGCCCCGCCCAAATGTGACTCCGGCACTCGCTTCTGGGTATTATTCACATTTTGCCTGAGAGAAATTCTCAAATGTTATGCTGTTCCAGTATCGGCAGCTCGTGTAAAGGATCAGCTGTCTCTGAACGGGCAGACGCTCATTTGCATTTAAAGGGACACACACAAAATGGAGCATTTTCCCTCACACTCTAAAAGGGGCAACTTTGACAAGCTATATTAAATGATCTGGCTGGTGTTTTGAGCTGAAACTTTACAGACACATTCTGAGGACATCAGAGACTTATATTACTTCCTGTGAAAATGGGCATAATAAGCCACCTTTAGTTTACATAATTTAAAGGAGTAGTTCACTTTTGAAAAAAACTTTTGCTGATAATTTACTCACCCCCGTGTCATCCAAGATGTCCATGTCTTTCTTTCCTCAGTCGAAAAGAAATTAAGGTTTTTTGATGAAAACATTCCAGGATTTTCTCCATATAATGGACTTCAATGGAGTCCAAACGGTTCAAGGTCCAAAAGAAACTTTAAGTACAAACTGCAAACTTGTTCAAAGGGCTTTAAATGAGTCCAGACGATGAATAAGGGTCTTATCAAGCGAAACGATCGCTCGTTTAATAAATAAATAACAAAGTTTAAGTTTTATAAGCTCAAACGCTTGCCTTGCTCTGTTCTGTAACACACTCCTGTTCGAACTCGTTCATCAAAATGAACAAATCTTTTTCTGAATCATTTGGTTCATTCGGCAAAATAGACGAACAGATTGATTCGGAAAAAGATTTGTTCATTTTGTTGAACGAGTTCGAACAGGAGAGTCACGCTCATTACAGAACAGAGCAAGGCGAGCATTTGAGCTTATAAAACTTAAACTTTGTTATTTTTTAAAAAAATGACCGATCGTTTCGCTTGATAAGACCCTTATTTATTGTCTGGAATCGTTTAAAGCCTGTTGAACAAGTTTGCAATTTGCACTGAAACTGTCTTTTGGACCTTGAACCGTTTGGTTCCCATTGAAGTCCATTATATGGAGAAAATCCTGGAATGTTTTCATCAAAAACCTTAATTTCTTTTCCACTGAAGAAAGAAAGACATGGACATCTTGGGTGACATAGGGGCGAGTAAACTTTAAATCTACTACATCAGATAGACACAAAATATGTATTTCCTCCTGTAACACAAGCAATCAAACCAAAATGATAAGTATAAGTTGATGCATTTAAGAGAAATAGACACACAGTCCAACATGGTAATAATTACTGTAACAAAATCATACAAAACTTCTACATACATCATGTGAACAATCCTACAGGCTGTTTTGAACAAATGTGCATAAATACCGTAGAGGTCTACAGAAGAACAAATATGTCATATCATTTCGGGATAGGCTATATTAGTGGATTCACTTCATTTTAATGTGCTTGTCTCTCGTGAAACTCTGCAATGTACCCATGATAAAAAACATATTCACATTGTGAATAGATGATATATATTGTGGGATTGGCTGGAAACCGCACAGTGGTCAGAAACCTTTGACAGTCACACTACTGCGTGAACACGAATACACACGTGTTGAGTTTGGGGTGCGTCCATCGTTGGGAAACGCAAACTGCTTCTGTCTTCGGTTTCGCAGCTGCCAACGGAGACTTAATATTGTGTTGTTGCTTTTATAGGGAGACCCAGGACCTCCCGGACCAGACGGACCCCCTGTATGTGCCCAGCATGAGTAAACCCACTGTAAACACAGACACTTCAATCACAGGATTCAAAGAAGTTCTTCAGTCACACCACAATATATGATAGTCTCATTAACACCGTCATTTTCCCACGCGTTCAAACCACCATCATTACTCACACTCTCAAAACATCATCAATATGCAGTGTATAGTGTAATGATGCCCAGGGTTAGTGATGAGATGTGCTGTCTTGTCGTCCGCAGGGCAGAGGTAGACCCGGAGCTCTGGTGAGTACTCAGGAATTAGCCCAGAGATTCGGTCTGTTTGCACGCCCTCCGAGTTGTTTTATGTACATTTATTATCCAGCATGGATCCTCAACAGATGTAAATGTGTGCAGCGTTTGCTCTTGTCTGATCTCAGGGTCTTGCTGGAGAGAACGGGCTTCCAGGTGGAGCGGGCCCTCAGGGGCCGCCGGTGAGTGCGCAAACACGTGTTGTCGTTCATTTGTAATGGATCTACTAGAACGCTGTCTACACTGCACAGTGATCCGTGACGCTGGTCTGTGATTGGTTGTAGGGGCCGGAGGGTCTTCCAGGACTTCCTGGTCTTGCAGGCGTAGATGGACCTCCTGTAAGTGCATCTCAAACTAAAAGTGCAGAAACACTTTATTTTATTTGAATATTCCAGTTTTATGTCTGTCATCCGCCTCCTTTTAGGGACTTCCAGGAACTCTTCCTGAAGGCAATGGAGATCTGCTGGTGAGTGTAACGTCCTCAACACTGTGTGTCCAACCCTTACACAGGGTTGAGAGGTTATTGGGAGTGTTATCCCGTTTTCAACATACATCTTTATTTTAGCTTCCCTCAAAATCCCAATGACTAGGAAGAGCTTCTCATGTAGAAGGACACGTGTTTTTCTCCGCATGCAGATTGATTACATCATTGTCTCGTTTGCAGTGTCCGGCCATCTGTCCTCCGGGTCCTCCTGGACCGCCTGGGATGCCTGGATTCAAGGTACGTATGATGATGACACATCTGTCTCTCATTACAGAAGATATCACAGATTGCTGAGCTGCTTCTGCTTTCGTTTAGGGTCATACAGGTCATAAAGGAAGCAAGGGAGAGCTGGGGAAAGACGGAGAGAAGGTGAGCTTTTACCACCCTGGGAATACATGGAAACACTATTCCTCTTTGAGATTGAAAGCTGAAAACAGCTTGTTGTAATGTGTTTCTCTCGGTGTCTCTTCCCTCAGGGTGATCAGGGGCCGCCCGGTCCTCCGGGAACCCCAGGGACAGTGGGATTACAGGTGGGAGAAACTCACACGCCTGTCCTTCAGCTACACTTACACTTGCCGTAGCAATGTCTTGAACATTTGGTGGTGATTTAAAGGGGATGAAGATAAAGATAGTATTGTAATCAATTTGAACCATATTTAAATAAATATGCACACAATGTGTCACATACCCATAAGGGCCGTGACACATTAATATAGACTACTGATACGGACAGATCTTCCCTGACATGCAGGCGCACACACACACACACACGCTCGTCAACCGTGGCCTGCAGTCGGCGACACAGTCAGCTTTCATCGCTGCTAGTTCTTGTGACGTCGGCTTGGTGTGTCATGGTCGTTAATCGAATGCCTAATATTATCAAGACGGCTCTGTTGATGTTTCTTGTCTCTCAGATTTGAATTACATTACATGAATTATGTAAATTATGGGCTATTATTCATTGGCAATAGTTTACATCATTAGTCGTTTAAGAATTCTTAAATACTGAATGCTTAGCTATTTACATGCTATTGATACTCTTTAACTGTTAAACTGAAGCATCGCTCTGGCATGCACACTCGTCCTCTGTGAACATTAGGCTCCGCCCTCTTTGATTTGATTGGATATCTCGCTGTTAGACCGCTGAGGCAGAGCAGCCTAAAAATGTAACTATTAAAAATATACACTCACCTAAAGGATTATTAGGAACACCTGTTCAATTTCTCATTAATGCAATTATCTAATCAACCAATCACATGGCAGTTGCTTCAATGCATTTAGGGGTGTGGTCCTGCTCAAGACAATCTCCTGAACTCCAAACTGAATGTCAGAATGGGAAAGAAAGGTGATTTCAGCAGTTTTGAGCGTGGCGTGGTTGTTGGTGTCTGAGTATTTCACAATCTGCTCAGTTACTGGGATTTACACACACAACCATTTCTAGGGTTTACAAAGAATGGAGTAAAAAGGGAAAAACATCCAGTATGGGTCAGTCCTGTGGGCTAAAATGCCTTGTTGATGCGAGAGGTCAGAGGAGAATGGGCCGACTGATTCAAGCTGATAGAAGAGCAACTTTGACTGAAATAACCACTCGTTACAACCGAGGTATGCAGCAAAGCATTTGTGAAGAAGACACAACACACACAACCTTGAACAGCAGAAGACCCCACTGGGTACCACTCATCTCCACTACAAATAGGAAAAAGAAGCCACAATTTGCAAGAGCTCACCAAAACTGGACAGTTGAAGACTGGAGAAATGTTGCCTGGTCTGATGAGTCTCGATTTCTGTTGTTCATTCAGATGGTAGAGTCCGAATTTGGTGTAAACAGAATGAGAACATGGATCATCATGCCTTGTTCCCACTGTGCAGGCTGGTGGTGGTGGTGTAATGGTGTGGGGATGTTTTCTTGGCACACTTTAGGCCCCTTAGTGCCAATTGGGCATCGTTTAAATGCCACGGCCTACCTGAGCATTGTTTCTGACCATGTCCATCCCTTTATGGCCACCATATCCCCATCCTCTGATGGCTACTTCCAGCAGGATAATGCCCCATGTCACAAAGCTGGAATCATTTCAAACTGGTTTCTTGAACATGTCAATGAGTTGACTGTACTAAAATGGCCGCCACAGTCACCAGATCTCAACCCAATAGAGCGTCTTTGGGATGTGGTGGAACGGGAGCTTCATCCCACAAATCTCCATCAACTGCAAGATGCTATCCTATCAATATGGGCCAACATTTCTAAAGAATGCTTTCAGCACCTTGTTGAATCAATGCCATGGAGAATTAAGGCAGTTCTGAAGGCGAAAGGGGGTCAAACACAGGATTCCTAATAATCCTTTAAGTGAGTGTATATAATCCTAACAACAGTAAATGGAGTGCTCCAGATCAGTGTTTTCCAACCTTCTTTTGCCACGACTCAGTTCTGATGAGTAAAGAATCCCATGACTCTCCACTAAGCACTAAAATAACAAAATTGCACAAATATACATTGCTGCAAATGGCATATTAATACTGGATATTATATTAAAAACAGTAATCACATTTAATGTGAAACGAGCTGGTAGGGCCACAGGTAGCTATATGATTTTGTTGGTGATGATGATAAAACAGCAAATTTAGCTACAGATCGATGCTGTTGGGCGGAAACGTCATATTTTGTTAATAATAACACGCAGTGTCATCTGATTTGGGATTGTGGTTGTATATATGGTCAGACAGGTGCATGTGTCTTTATAATACTAAGATTTGATGAAAATCAAGCTCAGATGGAGCTGTGAGGTTTTAGACCAGAGGATGACAGAGATGTGTGTTTTGTCCATCACTGGAACTGTCTGTGAACTTCATTATGTGTTCATCAACTTACAGGTTGGACAGTTTACATGGGCGCTCAGTTTTTCTTGCCATTGAATGCATTTGGACACAATCTCATGATATAAAAGATGAAGTGCTATGCATAGTATAATTAAAAAAGTATATTGACTCAACTGGACTCAAATAAAAAAAAAATACTTTATACACAAACGCATGTATCAATACTATTAAAGCAGGATTTTCCCCTCAAAAGACGCATGGCGGTAAACTAGGAAATGAACTTGCGCTCCCTGGGCGGATCGGCGCAAAAAAGGAGGCGTGTTTCGGCGCAAACATTCCCTGGTGTTATTTTACACTTCCAGAACACAATTGCGCCTCTGACCAGAAAAAACCTGGTCTAAAGTCAGTGGCGCGTTGTTCATAATGCTATTTTAAGCGCGCATGCTTGACCATAATGTAGCGGGTGCACAACGCGCATACACTTTGATTCTCTCATCAACACAGATTCAGCAGTTTATATTTTTGCAAATCATACATTATAACAAGGAAATATATAAACACATGAGGGAAATCATTGTGGTGTCCATGAAGATGAAAACAAATGTAGGCCTACATCTAGCTTACAAATTTACCCAAATTTTTCAGGCTAATTGTAGTAATGACAGATCAGACCTGTTTGCCCAATAGTGGCAAGACACATATTTATGTAAGGACACCTGACAAATTAATTTGTCCGTCAAGAACCAGGAAAAAAAGACTGCGAAATTACTGGTAAAGCTGCCATAATAATATCAATCCATCATGCAACATGCGCACCTGCTCTTACAGGGTGTGTTGGATCTCGCTCTGATTGGTTTATTTCACGTTACGCCCAAACTACATCTATGAATAATGAAGCTACTCCAGACCAACCCCTTTTAAACTTGCGTCGGGTGCCGGTAAAATAGCAACAGCGCCGAGACCCGCCCACAAAGTTACTTGCGCTTCAGATTGTTAAAATAGAGCCCACAGTGTTTCTTGAGTAAAGAAAATGCTGTACTTGTTCAAACATCCGTTCTTTATCAGTTCTGCTGCTTCAACAGTGTCTGTGATGTGAAATGTGGTGCATTACTTTATTCAAACATAACCTCTACTGTGTGTTGTGGGAAATGTGTAATTTTAGGAGCTTGATTTTTCCTTCTCTTGTGTGCATTAAGGGCTCTCGAGGGCTGAGGGGTCAGCAGGGGCCCGGGGGACCAGTGGGAGACAGAGTAAGACCTCAGCAAACATCACACGACACGTGACCCCAACAATACATGCAGTCACACATAAGCAGAGTGATCTCCAAACTGCTTCTGTTTGTAGGGATTGCCTGGTTTCAGAGGAAAGCCTGGAATCGCTGGCGTGATTGGGAAAACCGTGAGTGTTTCACCCCTGCTTACTCAAAGGCTGCACATTATTCTCATGCATGTGTATGGTAGAGGCACAGTGAATCTCATCAGTAAAAGTGTGTGTGTGTCTTCTGGATAGGGTGATGCTGGTGAAAAGGGACCTCAAGGTTTCAGAGGGCCCAAAGGAGAGATAGTAGGAAAACTGTCATCATATTACTCATTACATGTAGTCACTTCTACTTCATGTTCTGTAATATTATCAATGTCAATCTCTCAATAGGGGAAGATCGGCCCCAAGGGAGTCCCTGGAGGTCCGGGACCTAAAGGCGAGCCTGTAAGGACATGTATTATTAGCTGTTATGATGAGCGTTAGATTTCCCCATAATAATGCTCTCTGTGGATCTTAGGGCATCCCAGGCCGGGATGGGAAGGATGGGACTCAAGGACTAGACGGTGAAAAGGTAAATGTTTTCTGCTCAGACTCATCTAGGCTTTCTTTCGCTGCGTCAAACGCAATGATGCTCATGGTGTGTGTGTCCATAGGGGGATGCTGGTAGACCTGGAGTCTCTGGAGAAAAAGGACCTAATGGTCTGCCTGTACGTATTATCATCCATTACACTGTTGAACAGCTAAGCACACAGATTTAATATTAATCTGATAAAGGAAATATGAATAAGAGATGGTGTAGTTGATGTGATTCTTTTGTCATTCATGCTTGTTTTTAAGATCTGCAAAGGTTTAATTCACCTTAGGGTTGATCTGTTTGATAAGACCATTTGAGTAGCTACCTCAGATGTTAGTAGCATTGTTCACTGTTTTTGTATCACTGTGCAACTCACAACGTGTGTGTGTGTGTGTGTGTGTGTGTATAATCCAGGGTTTGCCAGGAAAAGCTGGAGGAAAAGGTGCCAAAGGAGGAGTGGTGAGTATATCAGTCTATTCACAACTTACCTGATGATAGTAAGGCGCTGTAAGAAAATAAAATGTAATCAGTTTATGATTGTCAGAGATCTGTGTGAACTGAACCTGGTCTCTTAGATAAGAGAGATGTGCAGTGCTGCTGTTGAACAGTTGATTTAAACCACTGCTTTAAATCATATTTTTACATGCAAATTGTAGAGTCCTTGTCATCAAAGTTCTAGCACAGAAACAATATTTTTTTTTTTATAGACAGAAATATGTTAAGATTCTTGCTTTATCAGCCAAAGTGGAACGTTTCGTTTTTTGAAACAACATAATGCTACGTTTACACCGGACGCGAATCGCGCGTCAAATTCGCGCCTGACGTGACGAGTTTGACGCTTGACCACTTTGTGTTATTTCGCGTGTCAAGAGCGAAACTGGCGCGTGGAAAAACAAAAGTTTGAAGCGAAATTTACGCGCGTCAGAATCAAAATCCGTTGGCGGCCATTGTTTTTATGTCGACCGAGCATTCATCAAGTGAGTCACCGCTCTGTATTTACTCTGGAGAGCAGAACAGCGGCGTGGGGATCATCGTCGCCGTATATTTGTGTCCACCGGACCCTTCGGAGCCGAACCGTTTGGCGAGTTTCACCATTTGCTCGCTCCAGGAGCTGCGCTGGATGACGGCCGCTGTCAGCGGTACTTCCGCCTGTCACGCGGCCAGTCTGATGACCTGTTGTCCCGCATCGGAGTGAGGATCACCCTCGCCCTCATCCATCTAATCTAGCTGTCATTTATTTTTGTTTTGATAATAAATAGAGCCAGCCTTCAAAAGTTATTAACCTGTCCTGTGATTTGTTTTCTCTCTCTCACGTCCAGACACGAATTTATGCACATGTATGTGTTATGAAGGAGATGACAGAGGCAGATCCAAATGCAACAATTTATTCAAATCTAAGACTTTGTCAAAGATAAAGAATCAGCATCAACAGTTTCAGGGTTAAACAAAGGCGTGTCGATAACCAGGCTGAAGATCAAGGGCGGGCTGCAGGCAAACGAAATCCAGAAACAGGCAGAGGGTCACTAGGCAGGCTGCAGAAAATCACAGAGATCCACCCAGGCAAGAGTCAAGACACAGATAGGCAAGGAAAACCAGGAATGCTCAGGCATGCACACAACAGTGAAACAATCCTTCACAACCAGACACCAGGTTAACAAGCCAGATATAGGTTAACTAATCAGAGTTGAATCAGAACAGGTGATAGTCAATCAGCAATCAATCAGCAGCAGTCCTACATACTAGGAAGCAATTATATGAGTCCCTAAACATGCAAAAGGAGGCATTGAAACTGGAGTAAGGATATTCCAAAAGGGCTGGCTACCGTAACAGTATGTTGATTGTCTTTACAACATAATACTATTTTATATAATCTAGCTATGGAATGAATAACATTCAATACAAAATGAACATGTCTCGTATATAGAAATAATGTTTTAAGTGATAAAACATTTGCTTTGTTGTGCATAATCCCACTAGTCATATTAACAAAATAATTTATTGAAGCATCCAGACACTTCACCACGTGAGCAAGCAGCTAGGCTCCTGATTGGTTAACGCAGCGCGAATTCACGCCAAAGTTCAGATTTTTCAACTCGGGCGGCAGACGCGAATTCGCGTCAAACGCGTGAATGCACAAATGGCACATTCGCGCTTAACGCGCCAGACGCTCAATTTGCGCCATTCGCGCGAACTTGACGCGCGAATGAGGCGTATTCGCGTCTTCCGCGCCGCGCTCCACGGCTAAGTCACGCCGCAGGAATTTTTCACGCGCGTAAAGCGTCTTTGAATTGACTTAACATTGAAATTATTTGCGCCTGACGCCCTATTCGCGTCCGGTGTGAACGTAGGATGAGGCATCCTGTTGTTTCTATATATCCATTCAATGTAAAATAATGATAAACCTTATTTAAAACACACAGAAATAACTTATTCATGAAAATGTCCCAATTAATGAATAGAATAATTGAAATAATAAAAAGTTGCGATTTCTCATCACTATTGACACACTGCAATTTTTTTTCATCATTTCAAAATGTTGAAATAGGAGAAAGAAAGCTCTGTTCTTCTGTGTGAACCCGCACTAGATGGATGTGTTCGGCTCAGTTCACTCAATTGCACTTGCATCTTTTGCAGTGTATTGTGGGTGAAGCTCCTTTTATTCTCTTATTCCACTGCCCTGCATCTCGCTTTTAAACGCAAAAACATGTATTGTGTAAACGGCCCCTTATATTGTCGCAGGTCTCAGGTTGCGTATCTCCCGAGAAGGTGAACAGGACGTGACGTCTCGCTGTTATACGTCATCAGCTCTTCTGAGAAAAGCTCATACCCTGAGTTTAGTAAAGGAATATCCCTATCAAAGTACCCATCCAAAGGGGTGCCTACATCCCTATTTCAAAGCCCAGCAATTGTTGGGGAGGGCAGCAAACGAAAAAGAGGGACGCTTGCGGGCTCCCCTTCATAACACCCTAAGGGTTTCCAACCAAGCAACCCATCTACCGGGGAGCAAACAATCCTATTCTTGACCTTAACATACAGGCGAATATCATAGAGAACATACTCTCAGGATATCAGAGCGAGACAGATGCCAAAGAGAGATCACCTCCACCCACAGCCCTGAGCAGTGCCACTCTCATCCGGACCGAAACGCACCGGCACGCATGAGTAATCGAGCACTGCTCAGCGACAGAAAAAGCATTTCAGATTCTATATAGCTGTAAAGCTGGAGAAGAAGGAAAACCTCGTCTGGATTTTCTCTCTGAGCCTATAAAGCAAGAGAACCACGAAACCCTTGTTTGAATCCTCTCTCCAAGCCGATAAAGAGGGAGGAGCAGGAAAACCTTGTCTCTGCTTTGGTCTAGTGTTTCTGTCTAAATGAATCAGACTGGAAGAACATCTGAGGTAGATTTGAATTTTAAATGGAATATAATTGAACTCTCCTTCTCCCTTCAGGGCAGTCCAGGAGAGATGGGAGAAGCAGGACCCTCTGGAGAGCCAGGTATACCTGTATGTATCTGACTCTTGCCCTGATATGAACCGTTTCTGTGGTAATGCATGCTGATGTTCAGCTACTGTTACTCTACTTCTGGATTCTGCATCTATAATTCGGTCATTTAGTAAGAAGGTATACGGCTATTGATACAGTGTGCAGTGCTCAGTTGATGGTCACTGAAGATGAGTGCCCCCACAGGGCGAGATCGGCATCCCTGGAGAGAGAGGAGAAGCTGGACCCCGAGGAGTGGCTGTGAGTAACCCACCTGACACCCGTCAGCCCCAGGCTTCACTAGGGCTGAGTCTAACATCCATTACAATTCTAGAATCGAATACTTGAGGTCGGGAATTGGATACTTGTACAATTTTTATTTCTAAATAAAATTTAAATCAATTATCGATTCCTTTGTGAGGATTTCAATATGAGTTTAAAGCATTCAAGCACTGTTTTCTGTGCACATGCAGCTATACTGGATGTGTACAATAATATCAGCCTGATATTCCTGCAGCATCTCTATAATAACACTAATCAAACAACACAAGACAGAAAATACACTCGCTTTTGACTGAATTGCTTTTAGTAGCTATAATTGTAATGTACATTTTATTTATAAAATACAGTGTTATTTCACAACAGCATTTTTACAGTTTCTCTTCCTGGAAATCTCAAAACTGTTTACTTCAATTGTATCTTTTGTTCAGTTGTGTCTATGTGACGATCAGCAGCCGTGGTGCCCTCGAGAGCCACTAGAGGGCACCCTCTCCCCATGTTTGTTTCCCCTGGACTCTTTGTGTTTCATTATGTTCAGCTGTGTTTCATCATTGGTTATTGAGTTCCGTATTTAAGCCTGAGTTTTCCCTGTGTCCCTTGCGAAGTCTTGTTACCCTGTAAGCGTACAATTCCGAGCGTTATTCCCTGTTCTGTGTCTCCGTGTTTCCCTGGACTCTTGACCCTTGCCTGTTTCCTGGACTGCTCTCGAACCTGTGCTGCCTGCCTCGACCATTGCCTGTTTAGACCACGAGTTTCTGGATTGCCCCTTTGCTTAACTGTTTGCCAGTTTTCATGTCTGCTTGTCTTAATAAAGTGCTGCACATGGATCCGACCGTCTCTGTCCGTACGTTACAGAAGACTTCGCCAAACGAGGATCCAGCAGACTTTCAGCATCTATCCGCCGTGGTCAAGACCCGAGCTTCAATGCTAGCCTCTCATAGTTCTCAGCTGGCGAGACTAACTTCTCTCCTCGAGGAACTAGCAAGCTCCGTGCAATCATGGTCTCCGCAGAGCACAAGCACTAATCAAGCCCAAGCTCCCGCTGCACCTGTTCCACCGCAACCCTGTGTGAGTACCGCATGCAGTAATTCCAGTACGCCGTTTCCCGAGAAGTTTAATGGCTCACCTGAAGCGTGTGAAGGATTTCTGCAGCAGTGCAGCTGGTACATGAGTCATCGGCCCCAGTTATACGCTTCGGATACCGACCGCGTTTCTTTCATCTGCTCACTGTTGACTGGAAAGGCTCTGGAGTGGGCAGGCACGTTTTGGGAACCAGGTCGGATGTCGTTTCCTCCTTTCGACGTGTTTACCGCCCTGTTCAGAAAGGCTTTTGAACTCCCCGCAGAAAAGGAGGGTCCCGAGGAACTGCTCTTTTCCCTGCGCCGGGGAGTTTCGTATGCGGCGGATTTCTCTCACTCACTCCGCACGCAGCATAAGCCTCAGCTCGCTAAACTGTTTGATCCTCCCTTAAGGACCGTCAGAGGAGCTTCTAAGCATATCGTTCCTGCCAAAACCACTCATCATGTCGGACCCCTCGAGCCCGTATCCCGCACTGGCCCTGTTAAAAGTGCTGTTTCTAAGACAGCGGAGGTGTCGCGGGTCGAACCGGAGTTTGAGCGCGTGCCAGCCGACTCGAGTGAGTCAAATACCGAGCTGAGTGAATCGAGGGCCGAGTCAAGTGAGTCAAGTGCTGAGCCGAGTGAATCAAGTGTGCCCAGTGTTGAATTTAGTCTGTCCAGTGAGTCTTCAGTTCAAGTGGGCGAGTCTCCTGTTGAAGTGAGTGAATCTCCTCTTCAAGTGAGCACTGAATCTCCTCTTCAAGTGAGCACTGAATCTCCTCTTCAAGTGAGCGCTGCATCTCCTCTTCAAGTGAGCGCTGCATCTCCTCTTCAAGTGAGCGCTGAATCTCCTCTTCAAGTGAGCGCTGCATCTCCTCTTCAGGTGAGCGCTGCATCTCCTCTTCAGGTGAGCGCTGCATCTCCTCTTCAGGTGAGCGCTGCATCTCCAGTTCAAGTGAGTGAGTTGTCCAGCCCAGCGAGTGTGTCTAGCCCTGTGACGCGCCGCCGCAGGAGGAGAAGGAGGACTCGTTTGGTTCGCCAGGCCCCGGTGAGCGTGCCCAGACTCCTCGCTCTGCCGGCCCCGCCTCTGCGCCTCGCTCTGCCGGCTCCGCCTCTGCGCCTCGCCCTGCCGGCCCCGCCTCTGCGCCTCGCCCTGCCGGCCCCGCCTCTGCGCCTCGCCCTGCCGGCCCCGCCTCTGCGCCTCGCCCTGCCGGCCCCGCCTCTGCGCCTCGCCCTGCCGGCCCCGCCTCTGCGCCTCGCCCTGCCGGCCCCGCCTCTGCGCCTCGCCCTGCCGGCCCCGCCTCTGCGCCTCGCCCTGCCGGCCCCGCCTCTGCGCCTCGCCCTGCCGGCCCCGCCTCTGCGCCTCGCCCTGCCGGCCCCGCCTCTGCGCCTCGCTCTGCCTGCACCCTTCAAGCTCCGGGAGGCCTTTCCTGTACCAGTTCACCACCCAGAGGCTCCTCCCGTGAATTTCCCCAAGTATTTTTTGGGGGGGGGCAGTAGGTACTCTGTGGGGGCCATGGAGGTGATCCTGACATGGACCTCTGAGTCCGTGAGGGCCATGGAGGCGAGGCTGTCATGGACCTCGCCTGTGTCTGCTCTGCCCTGGCCGCCATCACGTCCTGCTCCTTCCGGGTCACCCACGCTCCACGGCCCCAGGCCTCTCCATGTGCCTGGCCTCCTGCCTCTCCATGGGCCTGGCCCTCCATCCCAGCCCCCGTCGACCTCCCCCCGGAGCTCTTAGGAGCGTCTGGAAGCCGCTCCTTAGAGGGGGGGTTATGTGACGATCAGCAGCCGTGGTGCCCTCGAGAGCCACTAGAGGGCACCCTCTCCCCATGTTTGTTTCCCCTGGACTCTTTGTGTTTCATTATGTTCAGCTGTGTTTCATCATTGGTTATTGAGTTCCGTATTTAAGCCTGAGTTTTCCCTGTGTCCCTTGCGAAGTCTTGTTACCCTGTAAGCGTACAATTCCGAGCGTTATTCCCTGTTCTGTGTCTCCGTGTTTCCCTGGACTCTTGACCCTTGCCTGTTTCCTGGACTGCTCTCGAACCTGTGCTGCCTGCCTCGACCATTGCCTGTTTAGACCACGAGTTTCTGGATTGCCCCTTTGCTTAACTGTTTGCCAGTTTTCATGTCTGCTTGTCTTAATAAAGTGCTGCACATGGATCCGACCGTCTCTGTCCGTACGTTACAGTCTATTTGTTGCGATTGCTAATTTGTTTTAGTTACAGATTGTTTACTTGTCTTTAATAATGGTTGAAATATATATGAGTTAGTATAGTTGTATTTTCTATGGTACTTTTAAACCACAGGTAAGTTCCTAGGTTTGATGTGATGCAGAGCTTTATAGAGGAGAACTGTCAGCTTTACTCATCACACATACAGTGGAATAGTCTGGAATTGCAGGATCTAAGCACAGTATTATACGACTGCTCATTGTGAAGCTCAAGGCATGTGATAATGCTTTATCTGTCGGTGTACTAGGGTGGCGTTGGACTAGCTGGAAACACTGGACCCCAGGGTGTTAAAGGATTCCAGGTAAGCCGCATATGCTAATAATATTTCATGGGATGTCAGGTGCAACACCAGGAAAACTGATAACTGGAGTCTATGGTCTCCCTTTCCACAGTCACATCTTACTGTTCACATATATTACTGTTTCACACATTAATGTTTTCACATACATGACTGTTTTTCACACATATTGCTGTTTTTCACACATGTTACTGTTTTCACACATATTACTGTTTTCACACATGTTACTGTTTTCACACATATTACTGTTTCACACATGTTACTGTTTTCACACATATTACTGTTTTCACACATGTTACTGTTTTCACACATATTACTGTTTCACACATGTTACTGTTTTCACACATATTACTGTTTTCACACATATTACTGTTCACACATATTACTGTTCACACATATTACTGTTTCACACATTAATGTTTTCACATATATGACTGTTTTTCACACATATTACTGTTTTTCACACATGTTACTGTTTTCACACATATTACTGTTTTCACACATATTACTGTTTTCACACATGTTACTGTTTTCACACATATTACTGTTTCACACATGTTACTGTTTTCACACATATTACTGTTCACACATATTACTGATCACACACATTAATGTTTTTCACACATATTACTGTTTCACACATGTTACTGTTTTCACACATATTACTGTTCACACATATTACTGATCACACACATTAATGTTTTTCACACATGTTACTGTTTTTCACACGTTACTGTTTTTCACACATATTACTGTTCACACATATTACTGTTCACACACATTAATGTTTTTCACACATATTACTGTTTTTCACACATGTTACTGTTTCACACATGTTACTGTTTTTTGCACGTTACTGTTTTTCACACATATTACTGTTTCACACATTAATGTTTTTCACACATATTACCGTTTTTCACACATGTTACTGTTTTTCACACATATTACTATTTTTCACACATATTACTGTTTTTCACACATATTACTGTTCACACATATTACTGTTCACACATATTACTGTTTCACACACATTAATGTTTTTCACACACATTAATGTTTTTCACACATATTACCGTTTTTCACACATATTACTATTTTCACACATATTACTGTTTTCACACATATTACTGTTTTCACACATGTTACTGTTTTCACACATATTACTGTTTCACACATGTTACTGTTTTCACACATATTACTGTTCACACATATTACTGTTCACACATATTACTGATCACACACATTAATGTTTTTCACACATATTACTGTTTTTCACACATGTTACTGTTTCACACATGTTACTGTTTTTCGCACGTTACTGTTTTTCACACATATTACTGTTTCACACATATTACTGTTCACACACATTAATGTTTTTCACACATATTACCGTTTTTCACACATGTTACTGTTTTTCACACATATTACTATTTTTCACACATATTACTGTTTTTCACACATATTACTGTTCACACATATTACTGTTCACACATATTACTGTTTCACACACATGAATGTTTTTCACACACATTAATGTTTTTCACACATATTACCGTTTTTCACACATATTACTGTTTCACACATATTACTGTTTTCACACATATTACTGTTCACACATATTACTGTTTCACACATATTACTGTTTTCACACATATTACTGTTTCACACATATTACTGTTTCACACATATTACTGTTTTCACACATATTACCGTTTCACACATATTACTGTTTTCACACATATTACTGTTCACACATATTACTGTTTCACACATATTACTGTTTTCACACATATTACTGTTCACACATATTACTGTTTCACACATATTACTGTTTTCACACATATTACCGTTTCACACATATTACTGTTTTCACACATAACTGTTTTACACATTACTGTTTTCACACATAACTGTTTTACATATTACTGTTTTCACACATATTACTTTTTCACACATATTCCTGTTCACACATATTACAGTTTTCACACATATTACTGTTTTCACACATATTCCTGTTCACACATATTCCTGTTCACACATATTCCTGTTCACACATATTACAGTTTTCACACATATTACAGTTTTCACACATATTACTGTTTTCACACATATTCCTGTTCACACATATTCCTGTTCACACATATTACTGTTCACACATATTACTGTTTTCACACATATTACAGTTTTCACACATATTACTGTTCACACATATTCCTGTTCACACATATTACTGTTTTCACACATATTACTGTTTTCACACATATTACAGTTTTCACACATATTACTGTTTTCACACATATTCCTGTTCACACATATTCCTGTTCACACATATTACAGTTTTCACACATATTACTGTTTTCACACATATTACCGTTTCACACATATTACTGTTTTCACACATATTACCGTTTCACACATATTACTGATCACACACATTAATGTTTTTCACACATATTACTGTTTTTCACACATGTTACTGTTTCACACATGTTACTGTTTTTCACACGTTACTGTTTTTCACACATATTACTGTTTTTCACACATATTACTGTTTCACACATATTCCTGTTCACACATATTACAGTTTTCACACATATTACTGTTTTCACACATATTCCTGTTCACACATATTCCTGTTCACACATATTACAGTTTTCACACATATTACTGTTTTCACACATATTACCGTTTCACACATATTACTGTTTTCACACATATTACCGTTTCACACATATTACTGATCACACACATTAATGTTTTTCACACATATTACTGTTTTTCACACATGTTACTGTTTCACACATGTTACTGTTTTTCACACGTTACTGTTTTTCACACATATTACTGTTTTTCACACATATTACTGTTCACACATATTACTGTTTCACACATATTACTGTTCACACACATTAATGTTTTTCACACATATTACTGTTTTTCACACATGTTACTGTTTCACACATGTTACTGTTTTTCGCACGTTACTGTTTTTCACACATATTACTGTTTTTCACACATATTACTATTTTTCACACATATTACTGTTTTTCACACATATTACTGTTCACACATATTACTGTTCACACATATTACTGTTTCACACACATTAATGTTTTTCACACACATTAATGTTTTTCACACATATTACCGTTTTTCACACATATTACTGTTTCACACATATTACTGTTTTCACACATATTACTGTTCACACATATTACTGTTTCACACATATTACTGTTTTCACACATATTACTGTTCACACATATTACTGTTTCACACATATTACTGTTTTCACACATATTACCGTTTCACACATATTACTGTTTTCACACATATTACTGTTCACACATATTACTGTTTCACACATATTACTGTTTTCACACATATTACTGTTCACACATATTACTGTTTCACACATATTACTGTTTTCACACATATTACCGTTTCACACATATTACTGTTTTCACACATAACTGTTTTACATATTACTGTTTTCACACATATTACTGTTTCACACATATTCCTGTTCACACATATTAGAGTTTTCACACATATTACTGTTTTCACACATATTCCTGTTCACACATATTCCTGTTCACACATATTCCTGTTCACACATATTACAGTTTTCACACATATTACTGTTTTCACACATATTACTGTTTCACACATATTCCTGTTCACACATATTCCTGTTCACACATATTCCTGTTCACACATATTACTGTTTCACACATATTACTGTTTTTCACACATATTACTGTTTCACACATATTACTGTTCACACATATTACTTTCACACATATTACTGTTTTTCACACATATTACAGTTTTCACACATATTACTGTTTTCACACATATTCCTGTTTACACATGTTACTGTTTTCACACATATTACTGTTTTCACACATATTACTGTTTCACACATGTGATATGGCCGTGTCTGTATGTGAATTGTACGCCATTGAAAACGCTCAGGTGGAGAATGACATCAGCTCAGGTGACATGACCCTCAAATGACCCATACATGACCTTTTTATTAAGGAATAAAACCAGTCCTATGATTTTAGTTCATCCAAAATGAATTGGCAAGTATGGTGTTGTCGAAAGCTGTTTGAACTGGATAACTAAGAGAATTGTTTTTTAATGTTAATTGTTTTAATGACAATTATTTTTACAATTGATAGATTTGATTAAAATGTCACACTTGGTCTCCCCCTGTAGGGTGTTAAAGGAGCGCTGGGCGACCCGGGGCTGCCGGGGCCCACGGGCATCAGAGGCGGGTTTGGCGAGAGGGTGAGTTTGATGAATCTGTGTGACCTGAGCTCTGCACACAGAGAAACACCTGTTTCCTGCACACACACGTTCACTCGCGTGTCTCTCTCTCTCAGGGTCCCACTGGAGCTGGAGGGCCTAAAGGAGATATGGTAAGAGTGCAGACTGTATGAAGGAGAGGCCTGTATGATGAGAAGCTGTGAACCGATGTGTGTGTTCCTCTGCTGGTGTGTTTTAGGGAGTTGCTGGGAGTGATGGTCTGCCAGGGGAGAACGGAGAGCCGGTACGTTACTCTTTCACATGAATGTCTCAATTGTCTTCTGTTCATTTCCACTCAACGTCAGCACGTCTGAGAGTCTCTCCTCTTTTCCAGGGTCCGTACGGCCCCGTCGGCCAGAAAGGAGAGGTGAGCGCTTGGTTATATTTGCTGGTTCAATTTTTTCTTTAAATCCAGAATATAATGATTTCCAATCTTTTTAATTTCATTTTCCTTTATATATTTTACTGTATTTTCATTGACGTTGTCACCACACTCCTCAGCTGTGATAAAGGCTGCTGTGAATAAAAGAAAAGAGAGCGACAGCCACAACGCATTGTGGTTAAATGCGGTAGATTGTCCTGGTATTTAGTTAGGAGTGTAACTATACATCGTTAGATCGCAATATATAATGCGACGATATATATCGATGATGTAAACGACATGTTCACGATATAATAGTGAAAACTCAGCTGATTTGTATTTATATATATTGTATTATGTATAATTCACCCACACACGTAACTGGACATGAGTGTGAGTTAATGAAGAGATCATTTTCCTTAATGGATGAAGAAATAGTCTGGAATCATCATGTTGACACGATTTGTGATTAAATCGTCTGAAGCACACAGTGTCGACCCAACAGGACCCGTGAGGACTGTTCTTTCAGGCGTGAATAAACCGACTGCTAAACGAATAAACCTTAAGCGTGTAAAGATATGGCAAGTTCTTGATGGACTATTTAGTGTCGAATCCAACCTACTGTATGAAGATGATTGTATAGTGACTGTAACACTCTCGATGAGACGTAAAGCGCGGTCCGGACTGTGGTCTGGCCACATCCCCTGGACCCAATGCAATTGTATTTTGCTACCTGAGGACAATCATCCTCGTCTCCTCCGTGTTACAGGCCGGCAAGCGAGGGGAACTGGGAGCCAAAGGAGTTGTGGGACCCCAGGGAGAGACTGGAGCCAGAGGGGCTCCTGGGAAACCGGGACCAATGGGATTCCAGGGAGAACAGGGTTTCCCAGGCGTCTCGGGCAAGACTGGTGTTCCTGTACGTAACTGCCTCAGCATGTGCTGGTACTGGCCTACAGACCCGGAATGTGTGTTGTGATGACTGTTGTGGTTGTGTTGCAGGGCAAACTGAGCAGTGAGCAGCACATCAGGGAACTGTGTGGCTCCATGATCAATGGTACAAGCCTTACACTTCCCAGACTGCATTCATGAACAGCTTCACAATGCAACTGGTGTTAAATCTGCTCACATTCCCTCAGACCAGATCGCTCAGCTCGCTGCGAACCTGAGGAGACCCCTGGCCCCTGGCGCCGTGGGACGGCCTGGACCCGCCGGGCCCCCGGGACAGCAAGGAGAGGCGGGATCCATCGGGCACCCCGGACCCCTCGGCCCACCGGGTTACAGAGGCCTGCCAGGAGACCTGGGGGATCCCGGCCCTCGAGGTGAGAGCCGGAGCGCGGTCACGGCCGGGAACACGTCAGCCTCCTGAGTCTCCTTTATGTGTACAAAACACACAGATAAACATAGCGAGGCTATTACCCTAGTTACCCTTAATCCACAACAAATCTTTTACATTTAAAGGTATTCAGAACAGAACAAGAATGAAAAACATACGCTATATATAGGGTCACGCCAGGAGATCAGGCTCGACTGAAGCAGGATTGGCTCAGACTGCTCTCTCATTGGGCACACACACAAATGTTTCCATACACATTTATTTTAAACTCACCCACATTCAAGAGTTAGTAAAAAGACAGCATGAAGCTAGAAGAAAATGTTTGTTTGTTTTTGTTATAAAGCAGATACTCTGTTCTTTCTTTTGATATATTGCATGTTCAGATACTCATACAACACAATATTCTGTGCCGTGACACTGCTGTTTTCTGAAGCACTGGCGGGACAGTTAACATTAATATTGAATGCTTTAGAATTACTTCTCAGTGTTAGTTGATGTTAACTAATGCTAATAATGTGCATGTTACTGTAAAGTGTTGGCAGTATTTCCTCACTGCGCCTACAGAACCTTTTTCAAGCAGAGTATACTTTAAAAACAGTGTATCACTACATGTGTCTGAATACAGGAACAGTGTGATATCTGAACATGAGTTCACATACTATAACTATCTGTGCATCTGCCTTGTGCAGGGGATGTTGGAGAGCCGGGCGATAAGGGGCCCGTGGGGAAAGCCATCGAAGGGCCCGTCGGAGACCAGGGGGAACCGGGTGAGTACACGAGCGGGACTGCAGACGGAAACCTGCTCTTCTCTCAGTGGAGCGGGGCTAAAACACACACACACACACGTAGTGTGTTGCTCGGCTTTGTAAATGTAGCACAACCCGGGATCATTCCCATTGATGTATTAACTAGTGGCTCTTGATTCATTGTATGACTGTTTTCTCATATAATTATCTCTGTTTAGGTTTGTGTTGAACATTAATGTATTTAAGTTCAGCTAATATAGTCCACTTTAGTCATTCTACTAACTATAATTAGCCTTGCAAATACTAGACTCAGAGTATTCGTAGATTGTCTTATTATGAGGCTCATCGTCTGGTATCTCTGATCGCTACTCCTCTGTGTTCATCAGGTCTGCCAGGAGTGCGAGGCATCGTGAAAGACGGCCGAGACGGAGCGGACGGAGACTCCGGAGAGCCAGGAGAAGCCGGGAGACCCGGCCGACCGGGACACCAGGGCTCGCCGGGGATCTGCGACACTACAGCGTGCCAGGGAGCTGCGCCTCACGGGAAGACCTCCAACCCCAAGAACCATTAGCACCCGGAAGAGGAGGAGGACTGAGGCAGAGTCAGCGTTTCACAGCTGAGCTCCAGAGAGGACAAGAGTCCATCAGTGTAACTCAAGATCATCCACAGGCTTGAAGAACCAACATGTGTAGATACAACAGAAGAACAAATACATCACACCGTCTAAATAGTTGATACAAGTCCAATCCTTGTAGCGGCGTGGTTAAAGAGTCTGTCCAGCACCCATGAGAACTGTGATGCTGAAGGGGGGAGGGGGGGTTTGAGCCGGACGATCTGACCCGAGGCAGCAGTGACGGCTGGAGGTTTGATCCAGGCTTCCAGGAGTGAACACGGACGGATATATTGGATGTATTACTGCAAACTGATTTTCTTTGCCAATTTATTCTTACATTTAGTTCTTAAACTTTTCACAATTCCTAAATCTGATGAACGAGACGCTTCAGACACACTGTAAAATACGCCCTCGGCCGTCTGTGGGCTTCATCAGCCATGTCCACTAGATACTGGTGCTGTAACTATTAAATATGATTTTAAATACTATTTATTATTTCTGAGTTACTGATGTGTGTGTACAGCGTGTTTCTACAGCATGACATTGTAAGAAAAACTGAATAAAGCCACTTTTCAGTAAATCATTTCATAGAGCTCATCTCTGAAATATTCAATAATACACAGACAATAAGAGCATTAAATATATAACAATATTTTAATTAAAATACTAAAAAAATGCATTAAAAGAACAATGGCCATGCCGTTCAAACAAACAAGGCATAAAATACAAAGCATTAATAAACACACAACAGATGTTCGCAGGTCAGCGTCTCACACCTCCTGCACAGGCACTGAATGTCCTCAGTTTGCAGACCCAAAATATGACAGGGCGAAATTCAGCAGTGTGTCCTCGCTCTCCTCTCGGCCTATCAGAACAGACGCTCACAGGCTGGACACGAACTGGCATCGTACAGTAAAGCCACAACAAACACGTAAATCCCAAGGCAATAACCTGCGCTCCACACTGAGAGCTGAGGCAGAGGTCAGGTGTGTGTGACCGGGTTCTCCGGGTGGTGTGCGACTGACACACTGGGCTTTAACCGCAGGCCTGTCTTGCCACAGAAGGTTCTCTGGAAATCCTGAAACACACAGTGCATTTCTGCATTTCAATACAGCAGAACAGAAATAAAACAGATCAAATGTATAGAATAGGTGTAAACACCAGTTGTAAAAAACAAACACTACTGTTAATCATGATTACAGAAACACCACCAGTGTCTCTAGGAGTGCGGCTAGCGAAGAGATAACTTCTTTTTTACTCTCAGATTTTTGTTTAGGAAATAGTAGGGTAGGAAGGGGGGGTTCACCTGCACCCAAAAGATATATTTTTTTAACCTAGTTTTTTGTAATCCTTAAGGTGTCTAGAAAAGGAATTTTGATGTTCCCCGCGCAGATTTTTGTCCCATATGTGATTTTTTGTATCATCTTTTGCTTGATTTTTGGCTGCGGAAAATGAAAACTTTAAATCTACATAGAATCTGAACAATACATCCTACAGACACTCAATCATGATGATTGTCTTGATTAGATGATGTATAGTGCATAAAAACTCAAATAAACACCAAAAAATTGTGACATTAGATCACTGGAACTCCTCCCCTATGGACCCTTCTGATATATGTTTTCTAACTTTTGTATTTTTACATTCTTTAGGATGTCTAAGAAGCAAATGTTGATTCACACAATTAGAAAGGTCTTTCTTGGTGAAGAGCATTTAGCGTTATGGAAGCCCACATTAACTGGCAGATAATGGTCTCTCTAGATTTCTGTTAAGTTGAAAAAAAATGTTATGCTTAATAATTAATTAATTATACTTTCATTATGTTATTATTACTACTGGTGAGGGAATGTGTTTCATCTCGAGGGGGACAATCTGAACAAAATAACAACAAACATTCATGGCTCAAGTGTGGTGAACTGGACCGGTGGGATCATGATACAGGAGGTGAAACCTGAATTTGATGCCCCCAACTCTCTGGAAATTCCACGAATGCTCCCACTCTACGAGTGGAACAAGACGCGCTCCCTTATAGTAGATATACCTGAGACCCTAAATTCATCATCAAGTCATGATTAGATGATGTATAGTGCATAAACACTCAAATGAACACCAAAAAATGTAAAAATAAATTGTGACATTGGATCACTGGAACTCCTATCCTCAGGACCCTATTGATATACACTCACCGGCCACTTTATTAGGTACACCTGTCCAACTGCTCGTTAACACTTAATTTCTAAGCAGCCAATCACATGGCGGCAACTCAGTGCATTTAGGCATGTAGACATGGTCAAGACAGTCTCCTGCAGTTCAAACCGAGCATCAGTATGGGGAAGAAAGGTGATTTGAGTGACTTTGAACGTGGCATGATTGTTGGTGCCAGAAGGGCTGGTCTGAGTATTTCAGAAACTGCTAATCTACTGGGATTTTGACGCACAACCATCTCTAGGGTTTACAGAGAATGGTCCGAAAAAGAAAAAACATCCAGTGAGCGGCAGTTCTGTGGGCGGAAATGCCTTGTTGATGCCAGAGGTCAGAGGAGAATGGCCAGACTGGTTCGAGCTGATAGAAGGGCAACAGTGACTCAAATAACCACCCGTTACAACCAAGGTGGGCAGAAGAGCATCTCTGAACGCACAGTACGTCGAACTTTGAGGCAGATGGGCTACAGCAGCAGAAGACCACACCGGGTGCCACTCCTTTCAGCTAAGAACAGGAAACTGAGGCTACAATTTGCACAAGCTCATCGAAATTGGACAATAGAAGATTGGAAAAACGTTGCCTGGTCTGATGAGTCTCGATTTCTGCTGCGACATTCGGATGGTAGGGTCAGAATTTGGCGTCTACAACATGAAAGCATGGATCCATCCTGCCTTGTATCAACGGTTCAGGCTGGTGGTGGTGGTGTCATGGTGTGGGGAATATTTTCTTGGCACTCTTTGGGCCCCTTGGTACCAATTGAGCATCGTTGCAACGCCACAGCCTACCTGAGTATTGTTGCTGACCATGTCCATCCCTTTATGACCACAATGTACCCAACTTCTGATGGCTACTTTCAGCAGGATAATGCACCATGTCATAAAGCTGGAATCATCTCAGACTGGTTTCTTGAACTCAAATGGCCTCCACAGTCACCAGATCTCAATCCAATAGAGCATCTTTGGGATGTGGTGGAACGGGAGATTCGCATCATGGATGTGCAGCCGACAAATCTGCGGCAACTGTGTGCTGCCATCATGTCAATATGGACCAAACTCCCTGAGGAATGCTTCCAGCACCTTGTTGAATCTATGCCACGAAGAATTGAGGCAGTTCTGAAGGCAAAAGGGGGTCCAACCCGTTACTAGCATGGGGTACCTAATAAAGTGGCCGGTGAGTGTATGTTTTCTAACTTTTGTACTTTTACAGTCTTTATGATGTCTAAGAAGCAAATGTTGATGATCCCCACCTGAAACATGTTGGTCCAAATGAACATCTCCCATAATAAGTAGATACTATTCAAACCATTATATTGGTTTTATATTTATTGAAAAAAAATACTGTATGTGTAATGTATATATGAAGAGTTCAGATGCAAAAGCCTCTAAGTGCCATTTGAAATTTGGTTCTAGAATGACCATTTTTATCAAGCTTGTGTATTTAAGTTCAGTAATTTCACTTAAATGACCATTAATAGGTAATCTTCATTGCCATTTAAGTGAAATTACTGAACTTAAATATACAAGCTTGATAAAAATGATAATTTTAGAAGAAAATTTCAAATGGCACTTCGAGGCTTTTGCATCTGAACTCTTCATATAGGGTATAACAAATCCCCATTAGAATAAACTGAAATAGAAAAAAAGTGATTCTAATCAACCCCTCCTTGCACTGCCACCTTAACGTGGTGGAGGGGTTAGAGTACCCGAACGACCCTATGAGCTATGTTCTCCGGGGCTATATGCCCCTGGTAAGGTCTCCCAAGGCAAACCGGTCCTAGGCGACGGGTCAGACCAAGAACGGTTCAAAAAACCTTATGAGTGAAGTGAAAACAAGGACAGCCTTGGACCTTGGAGCCAGTATGTGAGCGCCTGGTGGCAGGGCCTCCCACACGGTGTCCGGCAGGGCTCAGTCCGAAGAAGCAACGTGGGGCCTCCTTCCCGTGGGCTCACCACCTTCAGGAGGGACCGTAAGGGGCCTGTGCTGAGAGGAACGGGCGGCAGTCGAAGGCGGGGGCCTAAACAACCCGATCCCTGGACATGGAAACTAGCTCTAGGGACAGAATGGCCCCCCTGACCTGAACCCGAGTAGTGTTCAGTTATTGGACTTCTGTGCTAGTCACAGTTTGTCCACAGCGAACACCATCTTCAAGCAAAAGGGTGTCCATCAGTGCATGCAGCACCTGAACACCCTAGGGCGTAGGTCGATGATCGACTTTGTGGTCGTTTCATCTGACTGCAGCCGTATGTCTTGGACACTTGGGTGAAGAGAGGGGCAGAGCTGTCAACAGATCACAACCTGGTGGTGAGTTGGATCAGATGGCGGGAGAGGAAGCTAAACAGACTCGGCAGACCCAAGCGTACTGTAAGGGTCTGCTGGAAACGTTTGGCATAGATCTTCAACTCCCACCTCTGGAGGAGCCTCGACCAGATCCCGAGGGAGGCTGTAGATATTGAGTCCGAGTGGACCATGTTCTCCACGTACATTGTCGAAGCGGCTGCTCAGAGTTGCAGCCGTAAGGTCTCCGGTGCCTATCGAGGCGGCAATCCCCGAACCCGGTGGTGGACACAGGAAATAAAGTATGCCGTCAAGCTGAAGAAGGAGGCCTATGGGGCCTGGCTGGCTTGTGGAACTCCTGAGGCAGCTGACTGGTATCGGCAGGCCAAGCGGACTCCAGCCCGGGTGGTTGTGGAGGCAAAAACTCGGGCCTGGGAGGAGTGCACTTTTATGATGGACAGATGCACTTTTATGATGGACAGATGCACTTTTATGATGGACAGATGCACTTATGTGATGGACAGATGCACCTTTATGATGGACAGATGCACTTATGTGATGGATAGATGAACTTTTATGATGGATAGATGCACTTTTATGATGGATAGATGCACTTTTATGATGGATAGATGAACTTTTATGATGGATAAATGCACTTATGTGATGGATAGATGAACTTTTATGATGGATAGATGCACTTTTATGATGGATAGATGCACTTTTATGATGGATAGATGAACTTTTATGATGGATAGATGAACTTTTATGATGGATAGATGCACTTTTATGATGGACAGATGCACTTTTATGATGGACAGATGCACTTTTATGATTGATAGATGCACATTTATGATGGACAGATGCACTTTTATGATGGATAGATGCACTTTTATAATGGACAGATGCACTTTTAAGATGGACAGATGCACTTATGTGATGGATAGATGCACTTTTATGATGGATAGATGCACTTTTATGATGGACAGATGCACTTTTATGATGGACAACAGCACTTTTATGATGGATAGATGCACTTTTATGATGGATAGATGAACTTTTATGATGGATAGATGCACTTTTATGATGGACAGATGCACTTTTATGATGGACAGATGCACTTTTATGATGGATAGATGCACTTTTATGATGGACAGATGCACTTTTATGATGGACAGATGCACTTTTATGATGGATAGATGCACTTTTATGATGGATAGATGAACTTTTATGATGGATAGATGCACTTTTATGATGGACAGATGCACTTTTATGATGGACAGATGCACTTTTATGATGGACAGATGCACTTTTATGATGGATAGATGAACTTTTATGATGGATAGATGCACTTTTATGATGGACAGATGCACTTTTATGATGGACAGATGCACTTTTATGATTGATAGATGCACATTTATGATGGACAGATGCACTTTTATGATGGACAGATGCACTTTTATGATGGATAGATGCACTTTTATAATGGACAGATGCACTTTTAAGATGGACAGATGCACTTATGTGATGGATAGATGCACTTTTATGATGGATAGATGCACTTTTATGATGGACAGATGCACTTTTATGATGGACAGATGCACTTTTATGATTGATAGATGCACATTTATGATGGACAGATGCACTTTTATGATGGATAGATGAACTTTTATGATGGACAGATGCACTTTTATGATGGACAGATGCACTTTTATGATGGACAGATGCACTTATGTGATGGACAGATGCACCTTTATGATGGACAGATGCACTTATGTGATGGATAGATGCACTTTTATGATGGATAGATGAACTTTTATGATGGACAGATGCACTTATGTGATGGATAGATGAACTTTTATGATGGATAGATGCACTTTTATGATGGATAGATGCACTTTTATGATGGATAGATGAACTTTTATGATGGATAGATGAACTTTTATGATGGATAGATGCACTTTTATGATGGACAGATGCACTTTTATGATGGACAGATGCACTTTTATGATTGATAGATGCACATTTATGATGGACAGATGCACTTTTATGATGGACAGATGCACTTTTATGATGGATAGATGCACTTTTATAATGGACAGATGCACTTTTAAGATGGACAGATGCACTTATGTGATGGATAGATGCACTTTTATGATGGATAGATGCACTTTTATGATGGACAGATGCACTTTTATGATGGACAACAGCACTTTTATGATGGATAGATGCACTTTTATGATGGATAGATGAACTTTTATGATGGATAGATGCACTTTTATGATGGACAGATGCACTTTTATGATGGACAGATGCACTTTTATGATGGATAGATGCACTTTTATGATGGACAGATGCACTTTTATGATGGACAGATGCACTTTTATGATGGATAGATGCACTTTTATGATGGATAGATGAACTTTTATGATGGATAGATGCACTTTTATGATGGACAGATGCACTTTTATGATGGACAGATGCACTTTTATGATGGATAGATGCACTTTTATGATGGACAGATGCACTTTTATGATTGATAGATGCACATTTATGATGGACAGATGCACTTTTATGATGGACAGATGCACTTTTATGATGGACAGATGCACTTTTATGATGGATAGATGCACTTTTATGATGGATAGATGAACTTTTATGATGGACAGATGCACTTTTATGATGGACAGATGCACTTTTATGATGGATAGATGCACTTTTATGATGGACAGATGCACTTTTATGATCGATAGATGCAAATTTATGATGGACAGATGCACTTTTATGATGGACAGATGCACTTTTATGATGGATAGATGCACTTTTACGATGGACAGATGCACTTTTATGATGGACAGATGCACTTTTATGATGGGCAGATGCACTTTTATGATGGATAGATGCACTTTTATGATGGATAGATGCACTTTTATGATGGATAGATGCACTTTTATGATGGGCAGATGCACTTTTATGATGGACAGATGCACTTTTATGATGGATAGATGCACTTTTATGATGGACAGATGCACTTTTATGATGGACAGATGCACTTTTATGATGGATAGATGCACTTTTATGATGGACAGATGCACTTTTATGATGGACAGATGAACTTTTATGATGGACAGATACACTTTTATGATGGATAGATGCACTTTTTTTTCTCAGTGATCGTAAATAAAACAAAATTCCATTTTTCTCGGTTTAATGAAAACCGATAGGTTGTTATGGCACATAGACATATACACTAGACGTCACCTTGGCTACGGCAGTTCATTGGAACGAATGCGTCAATAGAGCCGCCATCTTGAAACAGGGGAGCCCCTCCACTTTAATGCATCAGCGTCAATGTAGTAGACACAGTAAATCACCATAAATCATCATGAATGCGATTTTTCTTGTTTTTTTGGTTTGTTCCAACGGTCAGACATGTATTTATCATTGATTCCAGAAAGAATTTTTTTTTTTTTTTAAAACATTCTTTCTAGTTCAGATTTAATCTGTGAACATCATACGCTGCAGAAAAGTCCGCCACCATCAATGAATTCGAAGTAAAGGCAGAGATAGCAGCGTTACCTAGCTACTTCCTATGACAAGACCCCTGTTCCAAGATGGCGGCGGTTTTGACGCATGCTTAGACCCCCAAGGTGAGGTCTAGTGTATATGTCTATGGTTATGGCAGAGGCGAATAAACATCTGGATATCTCTCCACTGGAGCGTGTTAACGCAAACGTGTAAGTGGACTATTTAGGCTGCTTCATTAAAAATGTGACATTTAGACGTTTTTTTCGCCGTGGATCGAGGCAAATGAATCCTTTTCACCTTAAAAATAATAAACGTTTTTTTGCATTTTAAATAATAGACCATTTCTCAGTGATCGTCAATAAAACAAAATTCCATTTTTCTCGGTTTAATGAAAACCGATAGGTCGTTATGGCAGAGGCGAATAACATCTGGATATCTCTCCACTGGAGCGTGTTAACGCAAACGTGTAAGTTTCACGTTTGAGGGGGTTAAACCGTGACATCTACACATTTTCCAAAGTGGACTATTTAGGCTGCTTCATTAAAAATGTGACGTTTTTTCGCAGAGGATCGAGGCAAATAAATCCTTTTCACCTTGAAAATAATAAATGTTTTTTGCATTTTAAATAATAGACCATTTCTCAGTGATCGTCAATAAAACAAAATTCCATTTTTCTCGGTTTAATGAAAACCAATAGGTCGTGATGGTAAGTTTCAGTTTAAGTGTAAGTTTCACGTTTGAGGGGGTTTAAACCGTGACATCTACACGTTTTCAAAAGTGGACCAACGTGATTATTTCACGTCTTGTCGTGATACCGGGTTGAAGAAATGTTGTTTTGGCCACTTTGTTTGATATAATCTCAACAATTGAACATAAGCAAGAATGGGATTTTAACTCAGATCTTCTTGATTAAAGCCCAACGCTTTATCAATTGAGCCACTGAGTCTGTTAAGTTCAGAGGTGTATTGAATTAACTTTTATTGACGGTTTGGTTTTATTTGTTGGAAAAATAAATATAGAAATATAAATTGACACAAGTGGGCAGTATAGCCCTATTTATGGTTCTGAGTTTAAACTAAACCGTGACATCTACACATTTTCCAAAGTGGACCAACATGATTATTTCACGTCTTGTCGTGATACGGGTTGGGCACTGAAGTTACAGGAGTTTCTTCCCGTTGCTAAGCAACGGAACTAGGTCGAGTATTTAAAAGGTTATGGTTAACACCGTTAACTTGGTTTAACGTCGATGTAATACGTTGTTTTAGCATACCTTTTGCTTAAACGAGGAGCTGGGGGACGCCCAAGAAAATAGACATTTTACTCATTAGGCTGCTTCATTAAAAATGTGACATTTAGCCTAGACGTTTTCTTCGGCGTGGATCTAGGCAAAAGAATCCTTTTCACCTTGAAAATAATAAAAAAATTTTTTTTTTTGCTTTTTAAATAATAGAACATTTCTCAGTGATCGTAAATAAAACAAAATTCCATTTTTTTGGTTTAATGAAAACCTGACATCTACACATTTTCCAAAGTGGAATATTTAGGCTGCTTCATTAAAAATGTGACATTTAGACGTTTTCTTCGGCGTGGATCCAGGCAAATGAATCCTTTTCACCTTGAAAATAATAAAAAAAAATTTTTTTTTGCTTTTTAAATAATAGAACATTTCTCAGTGATAGTAAATAAAACAAAAATCCTATTTTTCTCGGTTTAATGAAAACCGATAGGTCGTTATGGCAGAGGCGAATAAACATCTGGATATCTCTCCATAGAGGGCCATGAGACATAGACCTGAGTGCAACAATGGAGGCTCTAGACACTTCCAGTGCTGAGATATCGAAACTCAAAATTTCGACCCGAAAAAAAAACGACAGTGTTACCCCTTACGTTTTTTTTTTGGGCGAAAAATTAAGTATCCCCAATCTTCTCAAAACTATGGATTCTGATAGAGGGCCATGAGACTTAGACCTGAGTGCAACAATGGAGGCTCTAGACCCTTCCAGAGCTGAGATATCAAAAATCTAAATTTCGACCAGAAAAAAAACGACAGTGTTACCCCTTACGTTTATTTTTTTGGGCGAAAAATTAAGTATCCCCAATCTTCTCAAAACTCTGGATTCTGATAGAGGGCCATGAGACTTAAACCTGAGTGCAAAAATGGAGGCTCTAAACCCTTCCAGAGGTGAGATATCGAAAATCTAAATTTCGACCAGAAAAAAAAACGACAGTGTTACCCCTTACGTTTTTTTTTTTTTGGGCGAAAAATTAAGTATTCCCAATCTTCTCAAAACTCTGGATTCTGATAGAGGGCCATGAGACATAGACCTGAGTGCAACAATGGTGGCTCTAGACCCTTCCAGAGCTGAGATATCGAAATTCAAAATTTCGACCAGAAAAAAAAACGACAGTGTTACCCCTTACGTTTTTTTTTTTGGGCGAAAAATTAAGTATCCCCAATCTTCTCAAAACTCTGGATTCTGATAGAGGGCCATGATACATAGACCTGAGTGCAACAATGGTGGCTCTAGACCCTTCCAGAGCTGAGATATCGAAATTCAAAATTTCGACCAGAAAAAAAAACGACAGTGTTACCCCTTACGTTTTTTTTTTTGGGCGAAAAATTAAGTATCCCCAATCTTCTCAAAACTCTGGATTCTGATAGAGGGCCATGATACATAGATCTGAGTGCAACAATGGAGGCTCTAGACCCTTCCAGAGCTGAGATATCGAAATTCAAAATTTCGACCAGAAAAAAAAACGACAGTGTTACCCCTTACGTTTTTTTTTTTTGGGCGAAAAATTAAGTATCCCCAATCTTCTCAAAACTCTGGATTCTGATAAAGGGCCATGATACATAGACCTGAGTGCAACAATGGAGGCTCTAGACCCTTCCAGAGCTGAGATGTCGAAACTCAAAATTTCGACCCGAAAAAAAAAACGACAGTCTTACCCCTTACGTTTTTTTTGGGGCGAAAAATTAAGTATCCCCAATCTTCTCAAAACTCTGGATTCTGATAGAGGGCCATGATACATAGATCTGAGTGCAACAATGGAGGCTCTAGACCCTTCCAGAGCTGAGATATCGAAATTCAAAATTTCGACCAGAAAAAAAAACGACAGTGTTACCCCTTACGTTTTTTTTTTTTGGGCGAAAAATTAAGTATCCCCAATCTTCTCAAAACTCTGGATTCTGATAGAGGGCCATGATACATAGATCTGAGTGCAACAATGGAGGCTCTAGACCCTTCCAGAGCTGAGATATCGAAACTGAAAATTTCGACCCAAAAAAAAAAACGACAGTGGTACCCCTTTCGTTTTTTTTTTGGGCGAAAAATGAAGTTTCTCCAATCTTCTCAAAACTCTGGATTCTGATAGAGGGCCATGAGACTTAGACCTGAGTGCAAAAATGGAGGCTCTAGACCCTTCCAGAGCTGAGATATCGAAACTCAAAATTTCGACCCGAAAAAAAACCGACAGTGTTACCCCTTACGTTTTTTTTTTTTGGGCGAAAAATTAAGTATCCCCAATCTTCTCGAAACTCTGGATTCTGATAGAGGGCACTGAGACTTACACCTGAGTGCAAAAATAGAGGCTCTAGACCCTTCCAGAGCTGAGATATCGAAACTCAAAAATTCCACCCGAAAAAAAAAAATGACAGTGTTACTCCTTACGTTTTTTTTTTGGGGCGAAAAATTAAGTATCCCCAATCTTCTCGAAACTCTGGATTCTGATAGAGGGCACTGAGACTTACACCTGAGTGCAAAAATGGAGGCTCTAGACCCTCCCAGAGCTGAGATATCGAAACTCAAAATTTCGACCCGAAAAAAAAACGACAGTGTTACCCCTTACGTTTTTTTTTTTGGGCGAAAAATTAAGTATCCCCAATCTTCTCGAAACTCTGGATTCTGATAGAGGGCACTGAGACTTACACCTGAGTGCAAAAATGGAGGCTCTAGACCCTTCCAGAGCTGAGATATCGATACTCAAAATTTCGACCCGAAAAAAAAACGACAGTGGTACCCCTTACGTTTTTTTTTTTGGGCGAAAAATTAAGTTTCTCCAATCTTCCCAAAACTCTGGATTCTGATAGAGGGCCATGAGACTTAGACCTGAGTGCAAAAATGGAGGCTCTAGCCCCTTTCAGAGCTGAGATATCGAAACTCAAAAATTCGGCCCGAAAAAAAAAAACGACAGTGGTACCCCTTACGTTTTTTTTTTTTGGGCGAAAAATTAAGTTTCTCCGATCTTCCCAAAACTCTGGATTCTGATAGAGGGCCATGAGACTTAGACCTGAGTGCAAAAATGGAGGCTCTAGCCCCTTCCAGAGCTGAGATATCGAAACTCAAAAATTCGGCCCGAAAAAAAAACGACAGTGGTACCCCTTACGTTTTTTTTTTTGGGCGAAAAATTAAGTTTCTCCAATCTTCCCAAAACTCTGGATTCTGATAGAGGGCCATGAGACTTAGACCTGAGTGCAAAAATGGAGGCTCTAGCCCCTTCCAGAGCTGAGATATCGAAACTCAAAAATTCGGCCCGAAAAAAAAACGACAGTGGTACCCCTTACGTTTTTTTTTTTGGGCGAAAAATTAAGTTTCTCCAATCTTCCCAAAACTCTGGATTCTGATAGAGGGCCATGAGACTTAGACCTGAGTGCAAAATGGAGGCTCTAGCCCCTTCCAGAGCTGAGATATCGAAACTCAAAAATTCGGCCCGAAAAAAAAACGACAGTGGTACCCCTTACGTTTTTTTTTTTGGGCGAAAAATTAAGTTTCTCCAATCTTCCCAAAACTCTGGATTCTGATAGAGGGCCATGAGACTTAGACCTGAGT
The DNA here is from genome assembly GCF_988280905.1 of Pimephales promelas. Lineage (NCBI taxonomy): Eukaryota > Metazoa > Chordata > Actinopteri > Cypriniformes > Leuciscidae > Pimephales > Pimephales promelas. The sequence continues at coordinate 609,632 of NC_142788.1, forward strand.
GCAAAAATGGAGGCTCTAGCCCCTTCCAGAGCTGAGATATCGAAACTCAAAAATTCGGCCCGAAAAAAAAACGACAGTGGTACCCCTTACGTTTTTTTTTTTTGGGCGAAAAATTAAGTTTCTCCAATCTTCCCAAAACTCTGGATTCTGATAGAGGGCCATGAGACGTAGACCTGAGTGCAAAAATGGAGGCTCTAGCCCCTTCCAGAGCTGAGATATCGAAACTCAAAAATTCGGCCCGAAAAAAAACCGACAGTGGTACCCCTTACGTTTTTTTTTTGCTCGAAAAATTAAGTTTCTCCAATCTTCCCAAAACTCTGGATTCTGATAGAGGGCCATGAGACTTAGACCTGAGTGCAAAAATGGAGGCTCTAGCCCCTTCCAGAGCTGAGATATCGAAACTCAAAAATTCGGCCCGAATAAAAAAAACGACAGTGGTACCCCTTACGGTTTTTTTTTTTTGGGCGAAAAATTAAGTTTCTCCAATCTTCCCAAAACTCTGGATTCTGATAGAGGGCCATGAGACTTAGACCTGAGTGCAAAAATGGAGGCTCTAGCCCCTTCCAGAGCTGAGATATCGAAAATCAAAATTTCGACCCGAAAAAAAAACGACAGTGTTACCCCTTACGTTTTTTTTTTGGGCGAAAAATTAAGTATCCCCAATCTTCTCGAAACTCTGGATTCTGATAGAGGGCACTGAGACTTACACCTGAGTGCAAAAATGGAGGCTCTAGACCCTTCCAGAGCTGAGATATCGAAACTCAAAATTTCGACCCGAAAAAAAAAACGACAGTGTTACCCCTTACGTTTTTTTTTTGGGCGAAAAATTAAGTATCCCCAATCTTCTCGAAACTCTGGATTCTGATAGAGGGCACTGAGACTTACACCTGAGTGCAAAAATAGAGGCTCTAGACCAGGGGTCACCAAACTTTTTTCTCTGGGCGCCACATTATCGTTCCTGACTGTGATGGGGGGCCGGGGCTATATAAAATAGAATTGTGTGACCAAGACCAAACTGACCACCAGCAGGCCTCATAGTAGAGATTACTAGCCTGGCACAGCCATATTTGTTTATCATTAATAGTTGTTTGCAAAAGTAGTAATCGAGTCTTCACACTTTGTTTTAATTTGAAATACCACAGATTTTCCATTTATTTATTTTCGAATACAAATAACATCAAACCTGTCAAGGTAAGAAACATCTGCCTAGTTGAGGTGAGTGGCACTGGTAAGGATGAATGAAAAATTATAAATTATAGGTAGGCCTGTTACTATTTATAATAATTGTGTACAGCACTTAATAAAGGTCAAATAAATAGGCCTATAAAATAAATAAATAAACATTGAAATTATAACAACAACATGAGTAATAGAACTAGTCAGCTCTTATGCCTATCCAGGTGAGCATGCTCAATAAACAACAAAATACCAAATGCAGACATGTTATTATTTTCCAAAAAGCAATTTAAAAAAATAGGCCATGACGACTTTTGGGGATTGCCGGTTCAAGTAGTGGGGGGCAGAGGGGTTGGGGGGCCAGTCAAAGGGGTGTGGCGGGCCTGATTCGGCCCGCGGGCCTTAGTTTGGTGACCCATGCTCTAGACCCTTCCAGAGCTGAGATATCGAAACTCAAAATTTCGACCCAAAAAAAAAAATTACAGTATTACCCCTTACGTTTTTTTTTTGGGGCGAAAAATTAAGTATCCCCAATCTTCTCGAAACTCTGGATTCTGATAGAGGGCACTGAGACTTACACCTGAGTGCAAAAATGGAGGCTCTAGACCCTCCCAGAGCTGAGATAGCGAAACTCAAAATTTCGACCCGAAAAAAAAAACGACAGTGTTACCCCTTACGTTTTTTTTTTGGGGGCGAAAAATTAAGTATCCCCAATCTTCTCGAAACTCTGGATTCTGATAGAGGGCACTGAGACTTACACCTGAGTGCAAAAATGGAAGCTCTAGACCCTTCCAGAGCTGAGATATCGAAACTCAAAATTTCGACCCGAAAAAAAAACGACAGTGTTACCCCTTACGTTTTTTTTTTTTGGGCGAAAAATTGAGTATCCCCAATCTTCTCGAAACTCTGGATTCTGATAGAGGGCACTGAGACTTACACCTGAGTGCAAAAATGGAGGCTCTAGACCCTTCCAGAGCTGAGATATCAAAACTCAAAATTTCGACCCGAAAAAAAAAACGACAGTGTTACCCCTTACGTTTTTTTTTTTTGGGAGAAAAATTAAGTATCCCCAATCTTCTCGAAACTCTGGATTATGATAGGGGGCCATGAGACTTAGAACTGAGTGCAAAAATGGAGGCTCTAGCCCCTTCCAGAGCTGAGATATCGAAACTCAAAAATTCGGCCCGAAAAAAACAAACGACAGTGGTACCCCTTACGTTTTTTTTTTTGGGCGAAAAATTAAGTTTCTCCAATCTTCCCAAAACTCTGGATTCTGATAGAGGGCCATGAGACTTAGACCTGAGTGCAAAAATGGAGGCTCTAGCCCCTTCCAGAGCTGAGATATCGAAACTCAAAAATTCGGCCCGAAAAAAAAACGACAGTGGTAGCCCTTACGTTTTTTTTTTTGGGCGAAAAATTAAGTTTCTCCAATCTTCCCAAAACTCTGGATTCTGATAGAGGGCCATGAGACTTAGACCTGAGTGCAAAAATGGAGGCTCTAGCCCCTTCCAGAGCTGAGATATCGAAACTCAAAAATTCGGCCCGAAAAAAAAACGACAGTGGTACCCCTTACGTTTTTTTTTTTTGGGCGAAAAATTAAGTTTCTCCAATCTTCCCAAAACTCTGGATTCTGATAGAGGGCCATGAGACTTAGACCTGAGTGCAAAAATGGAGGCTCTAGCCCCTTCCAGAGCTGAGATATCGAAACTCAAAAATTCGGCCCGAAAAAAAACCGACAGTGGTACCCCTTACGTTTTTTTTTTGCTCGAAAAATTAAGTTTCTCCAATCTTCCCAAAACTCTGGATTCTGATAGAGGGCCATGAGACTTAGACCTGAGTGCAAAAATGGAGGCTCTAGCCCCTTCCAGAGCTGAGATATCGAAACTCAAAAATTCGGCCCGAATAAAAAAAACGACAGTGGTACCCCTTACGGTTTTTTTTTTTTGGGCGAAAAATTAAGTTTCTCCAATCTTCCCAAAACTCTGGATTCTGATAGAGGGCCATGAGACTTAGACCTGAGTGCAAAAATGGAGGCTCTAGCCCCTTCCAGAGCTGAGATATCGAAAATCAAAATTTCGACCCGAAAAAAAAAACGACAGTGTTACCCCTTACGGTTTTTTTTTGGGCGAAAAATTAAGTATCCCCAATCTTCTCGAAACTCTGGATTCTGATAGAGGGCACTGAGACTTACACCTGAGTGCAAAAATGGAGGCTCTAGACCCTTCCAGAGCTGAGATATCGAAACTCAAAATTTCGACCCGAAAAAAAAAACGACAGTGTTACCCCTTACGTTTTTTTTTTGGGTGAAAAATTAAGTATCCCCAATCTTCTCGAAACTCTGGATTCTGATAGAGGGCACTGAGACTTACACCTGAGTGCAAAAATAGAGGCTCTAGACCAGGGGTCACCAAACTTTTTTCTCTGGGCGCCACATTATCGTTCCTGACTGTGATGGGGGGCCGGGGCTATATAAAATAGAATTGTGTGACCAAGACCAAAATGACCACCAGCAGGCCTCATAGTAGAGATTACTAGCCTGGCACAGCCATATTTGTTTATCATTAATAGTTGTTTGCAAAAGTAGTAATCGAGTCTTCACACTTTGTTTTAATTTGAAATACCACAGATTTTCCATTTATTTATTTTCGAATACAAATAACATCAAACCTGTCAAGGTAAGAAACATCTGCCTAGTTGAGGTGAGTGGCACTGGTAAGGATGAATGAAAAATTATAAATTATAGGTAGGCCTGTTACTATTTATAATAATTGTGTACAGCACTTAATAAAGGTCAAATAAATAGGCCTATAAAATAAATAAATAAACATTGAAATTATAACAACAACATGAGTAATAGAACTAGTCAGCTCTTATGCCTATCCAGGTGAGCATGCTCAATAAACAACAAAATACCAAATGCAGACATGTTATTATTTTCCAAAAAGCAATTTAAAAAAATAGGCCATGACGACTTTTGGGGATTGCCGGTTCAAGTAGTGGGGGGCAGAGGGGTTGGGGGGCCAGTCAAAGGGGTGTGGCGGGCCTGATTCGGCCCGCGGGCCTTAGTTTGGTGACCCATGCTCTAGACCCTTCCAGAGCTGAGATATCGAAACTCAAAATTTCGACCCAAAAAAAAAAATTACAGTATTACCCCTTACGTTTTTTTTTTGGGGCGAAAAATTAAGTATCCCCAATCTTCTCGAAACTCTGGATTCTGATAGAGGGCACTGAGACTTACACCTGAGTGCAAAAATGGAGGCTCTAGACCCTCCCAGAGCTGAGATAGCGAAACTCAAAATTTCGACCCGAAAAAAAAAACGACAGTGTTACCCCTTACGGTTTTTTTTTGGGGGCGAAAAATTAAGTATCCCCAATCTTCTCGAAACTCTGGATTCTGATAGAGGGCACTGAGACTTACACCTGAGTGCAAAAATGGAAGCTCTAGACCCTTCCAGAGCTGAGATATCGAAACTCAAAATTTCGACCCGAAAAAAAAACGACAGTGTTACCCCTTACGTTTTTTTTTTTTGGGCGAAAAATTGAGTATCCCCAATCTTCTCGAAACTCTGGATTCTGATAGAGGGCACTGAGACTTACACCTGAGTGCAAAAATGGAGGCTCTAGACCCTTCCAGAGCTGAGATATCAAAACTCAAAATTTCGACCCGAAAAAAAAAACGACAGTGTTACCCCTTACGTTTTTTTTTTTTGGGAGAAAAATTAAGTATCCCCAATCTTCTCGAAACTCTGGATTATGATAGAGGGCCATGAGACTTAGAACTGAGTGCAAAAATGGAGGCTCTAGCCCCTTCCAGAGCTGAGATATCGAAACTCAAAAATTCGGCCCGAAAAAAACAAACGACAGTGGTACCCCTTACGTTTTTTTTTTTTGGGCGAAAAATTAAGTTTCTCCAATCTTCCCAAAACTCTGGATTCTGATAGAGGGCCATGAGACTTAGACCTGAGTGCAAAAATGGAGGCTCTAGCCCCTTCCAGAGCTGAGATATCGAAACTCAAAAATTCGGCCCGAATAAAAAAAACGACAGTGGTAGCCCTTACGTTTTTTTTTTTGGGCGAAAAATTAAGTTTCTCCAATCTTCCCAAAACTCTGGATTCTGATAGAGGGCCATGAGACTTAGACCTGAGTGCAAAAATGGAGGCTCTAGCCCCTTCCAGAGCTGAGATATCGAAACTCAAAAATTCGTCCCGAAAAAAAAACGACAGTGGTACCCCTTACGTTTTTTTTTTTTGGACGAAAAATTAAGTTTCTCCAATCTTCCCAAAACTCTGGATTCTGATAGAGGGCCATGAGACTTAGACCTGAGTGCAAAATTGGAGGCTCTAGCCCCTTCCAGAGCTGAGATATCGAAAATCAAAATTTCGACCCGAAAAAAAAACGACAGTGTTACCCCTTACGTTTTTTTTTTTTTGGCGAAAAATTAAGTATCCCCAATCTTCTCGAAACTCTGGATTCTGATAGAGGGCCATGAGACTTAGACCTGAGTGCAAAAATGGAGGCTCTAGCCCCTTCCAGAGCTGAGATATCGAAACTCAAAAATTCGGCCCGAAAAAAAAAACGACAGTGGTACCCCTTACGTTTTTTTTTTTGGGCGAAAAATTAAGTTTCTCCAATCTTCCCAAAACTCTGGATTCTGATAGAGGGCCATGAGACTTAGACCTGAGTGCAAAAATGGAGGCTCTAGCCCCTTCCAGAGCTGAGATATCGAAACTCAAAAATTCGGCCCGAAAAAAAAACGACAGTGGTACCCCTTACGTTTTTTTTTTTTGGACGAAAAATTAAGTTTCTCCAATCTTCCCAAAACTCTGGATTCTGATAGAGGGCCATGAGACTTAGACCTGAGTGCAAAATTGGAGGCTCTAGCCCCTTCCAGAGCTGAGATATCGAAAATCAAAATTTCGACCCGAAAAAAAAACGACAGTGTTACCCCTTACGTTTTTTTTTTTTGGCGAAAAATTAAGTATCCCCAATCTTCTCGAAACTCTGGATTCTGATAGAGGGCCATGAGACTTAGACCTGAGTGCAAAAATGGAGGCTCTAGCCCCTTCCAGAGCTGAGATATCGAAACTCAAAAATTCGGCCCGAAAAAAAAAACAACAGTGGTACCCCTTACGTTTTTTTTTTTGGGCGAAAAATTAAGTTTCTCCAATCTTCCCAAAACTCTGGATTCTGATAGAGGGCCATGAGACTTAGACCTGAGTGCAAAAATGGAGGCTCTAGCCCCTTCCAGAGCTGAGATATCGAAACTCAAAAATTCGGCCCGAAAAAAAAACGACAGTGGTACCCCTTACGTTTTTTTTTTGGGGCGAAAAATTAAGTTTCTCCAATCTTCCCAAAACTCTGGATTCTGATAGAGGGCCATGAGACTTAGACCTGAGTGCAAAATGGAGGCTCTAGCCCCTTCCAGAGCTGAGACATCGAAACTCAAAAATTCGGCCCGAAAAAAAAACGACAGTGGTACCCCTTACGTTTTTTTTTTTTGGGCGAAAAATTAAGTTTCTCCAATCTTCCCAAAACTCTGGATTCTGATAGAGGGCCATGAGACTTAGACCTGAGTGCAAAAATGGAGGCTCTAGCCCCTTCCAGAGCTGAGATATCGAAACTCAAAAATTCGGCCCGAAAAAAAAACGACAGTGGTACCCCTTACGTTTTTTTTTTTTGGGCGAAAAATTAAGTTTCTCCAATCTTCCCAAAACTCTGGATTCTGATAGAGGGCCATGAGACTTAGACCTGAGTGCAAAAATGGAGGCTCTAGCCCCTTCCAGAGCTGAGATATCGAAACTCAAAAATTCGGCCCGAAAAAAAACCGACAGTGGTACCCCTTACGTTTTTTTTTTTGCTCGAAAAATTAAGTTTCTCCAATCTTCCCAAAACTCTGGATTCTGATAGAGGGCCATGAGACTTATACCTGAGTGCAACAATGGAGGCTCTAGCCCCTTCCAGAGCTGAGATATCGAAACTCAAAAATTCGGCCCGAATAAAAAAAACGACAGTGGTACCCCTTACGTTTTTTTTTTTTGGGCGAAAAATTAAGTTTCTCCAATCTTCCCAAAACTCTGGATTCTGATAGAGGGCCATGAGACTTAGACCTGAGTGCAAAAATGGAGGCTCTAGCCCCTTCCAGAGCTGAGATATCGAAACTCAAAAATTCGGCCCGAAAAAAAAAAACGACAGTGGTACCCCTTACGTTTTTTTTTTTTGGGCGAAAAATTAAGTTTCTCCAATCTTCCCAAAACTCTGGATTCTGATAGAGGGCCATGAGACGTAGACCTGAGTGCAAAAATGGAGGCTCTAGCCCCTTCCAGAGCTGAGATATCGAAACTCAAAAATTCGGCCCGAAAAAAAACCGACAGTGGTACCCCTTACGGTTTTTTTTTGCTCGAAAAATTAAGTTTCTCCAATCTTCCCAAAACTCTGGATTCTGATAGAGGGCCATGAGACTTAGACCTGAGTGCAAAAATGGAGGCTCTAGCCCCTTCCAGAGCTGAGATATCGAAACTCAAAAATTCGGCCCGAATAAAAAAAACGACAGTGGTACCCCTTACGGTTTTTTTTTTTTGGGCAAAAAATTAAGTTTCTCCAATCTTCCCAAAACTCTGGATTCTGATAGAGGGCCATGAGACTTAGACCTGAGTGCAAAAATGGAGGCTCTAGCCCCTTCCAGAGCTGAGATATCGAAAATCAAAATTTCGACCCGAAAAAAAAACGACAGTGTTACCCCTTACGTTTTTTTTTTTGGGCGAAAAATTAAGTATCCCCAATCTTCTCGAAACTCTGGATTCTGATAGAGGGCACTGAGACTTACAGCTGAGTGCAAAAATAGAGGCTCGTCTAGACCCTTCCAGAGCTGAGATATCGAAACTCAAAATTTCGACCCAAAAAAAAAAATTACAGTATTACCCCTTACGTTTTTTTTTGGGGGCGAAAAATTAAGTATCCCCAATCTTCTCGAAACTCTGGATTCTGATAGAGGGCACTGAGACTTACACCTGAGTGCAAAAATGGAGGCTCTAGACCCTCCCAGAGCTGAGATAGCGAAACTCAAAATTTCGACCCGAAAAAAAAAAACGACAGTGTTACCCCTTACGTTTTTTTTTGGGGGCGAAAAATTAAGTATCCCCAATCTTCTCGAAACTCTGGATTCTGATAGAGGGCACTGAGACTTACACTTGAGTGCAAAAATGGAGGCTCTAGACCCTTCCAGAGCTGAGATATCGAAACTCAAAATTTCGACCCGAAAAAAAACCGACAGTGTTACCCCTTACGTTTTTTTTTTTTTGGGCGAAAAATTGAGTATCCCCAATCTTCTCGAAACTCTGGATTCTGATAGAGGGCACTGAGACTTACACCTGAGTGCAAAAATGGAGGCTCTAGACCCTTCCAGAGCTGAGATATCAAAACTCAAAATTTCGACCCGAAAAAAAAAACGACAGTGTTACCCCTTACGTTTTTTTTTTTTGGGAGAAAAATTAAGTATCCCCAATCTTCTCGAAACTCTGGATTATGATAGAGGGCCATGAGACTTAGAACTGAGTGCAAAAATGGAGGCTCTAGCCCCTTCCAGAGCTGAGATATCGAAACTCAAAAATTCGGCCCGAAAAAAAAAAACGACAGTGGTACCCCTTACGTTTTTTTTTTTTGGGCGAAAAATGAAGTTTCTCCAATCTTCCCAAAACTCTGGATTCTGATAGAGGGCCATGAGACTTAGACCTGAGTGCAAAAATGGAGGCTCTAGCCCCTTCCAGAGCTGAGATATCGAAACTCAAAAATTCGGCCCGAATAAAAAAAACGACAGTGGTAGCCCTTACGTTTTTTTTTTTGGGCGAAAAATTAAGTTTCTCCAATCTTCCCAAAACTCTGGATTCTGATAGAGGGCCATGAGACTTAGACCTGAGTGCAAAAATGGAGGCTCTAGCCCCTTCCAGAGCTGAGATATCGAAACTCAAAAATTCGGCCCGAAAAAAAAACGACAGTGGTACCCCTTACGTTTTTTTTTTTTGGACGAAAAATTAAGTTTCTCCAATCTTCCCAAAACTCTGGATTCTGATAGAGGGCCATGAGACTTAGACCTGAGTGCAAAATTGGAGGCTCTAGCCCCTTCCAGAGCTGAGATATCGAAAATCAAAATTTCGACCCGAAAAAAAAACGACAGTGTTACCCCTTACGTTTTTTTTTTTTGGCGAAAAATTAAGTATCCCCAATCTTCTCGAAACTCTGGATTCTGATAGAGGGCACTGAGACTTACACCTGAGTGCAAAAATGGAGGCTCTAGACCCTTCCAGAGCTGAGATATCGATACTCAAAAATTCGGCCCGAAAAAAAAACGACAGTGGTACCCCCTTACGTTTTTTTTTTGGGGCGAAAAATTAAGTTTCTCCAATCTTCCCAAAACTCTGGATTCTGATAGAGGGCCATGAGACTTAGACCTGAGTGCAAAATGGAGGCTCTAGCCCCTTCCAGAGCTGAGACATCGAAACTCAAAAATTCGGCCCGAAAAAAAAACGACAGTGGTACCCCTTACGTTTTTTTTTTTTGGGCGAAAAATTAAGTTTCTCCAATCTTCCCAAAACTCTGGATTCTGATAGAGGGCCATGAGACTTAGACCTGAGTGCAAAAATGGAGGCTCTAGCCCCTTCCAGAGCTGAGATATCGAAACTCAAAAATTCGGCCCGAAAAAAAAAACGACAGTGGTACCCCTTACGTTTTTTTTTTTGGGCGAAAAATTAAGTTTCTCCAATCTTCCCAAAACTCTGGATTCTGATAGAGGGCCATGAGACTTAGACCTGAGTGCAAAAATGGAGGCTCTAGCCCCTTCCAGAGCTGAGATATCGAAACTCAAAAATTCGGCCCGAAAAAAAAACGACAGTGGTACCCCTTACGTTTTTTTTTTGCTCGAAAAATTAAGTTTCTCCAATCTTCCCAAAACTCTGGATTCTGATAGAGGGCCATGAGACTTAGACCTGAGTGCAAAAATTGAGGCTCTAGCCCCTTCCAGAGCTGAGATATCGAAACTCAAAAATTCGGCCCGAATAAAAAAAACGACAGTGGTACCCCTTACGTTTTTTTTTTTTTGGGCGAAAAATTAAGTTTCTCCAATCTTCCCAAAACTCTGGATTCTGATAGAGGGCCATGAGACTTAGACCTGAGTGCAAAAATGGAGGCTCTAGCCCCTTCCAGAGCTGAGATATCGAAAATCAAAATTTCGACCCGAAAAAAAAACGACAGTGTTACCCCTTACGTTTTTTTTTTTGGGCGAAAAATTAAGTATCCCCAATCTTCTCGAAACTCTGGATTCTGATAGAGGGCACTGAGACTTACACCTGAGTGCAAAAATGGAGGCTCTAGACCCTTCCAGAGCTGAGATATCGAAACTCAAAATTTCGCCCCAAAAAAAAAACGACAGTGTTACCCCTTACGTTTTTTTTTTTGGGCGAAAAATTAAGTATCCCCAATCTTCTCGAAACTCTGGATTCTGATAGAGGGCACTGAGACTTACACCTGAGTGCAAAAATAGAGGCTCTAGACCCTTCCAGAGCTGAGATATCGAAACTCAAAATTTCGACCCGAAAAAAAAAATGACAGTATTACCCCTTACGTTTTTTTTTGGGGCGAAAAATTAAGTATCCCCAATCTTCTCGAAACTCTGGATTCTGATAGAGGGCACTGAGACTCACACCTGAGTGCAAAAATGGAGGCTCTAGACCCTCCCAGAGCTGAGATATCGAAACTCAAAATTTCGACCCGAAAAAAAAACGACAGTGTTACCCCTTACGTTTTTTTTTGGGCGAAAAATTAAGTATCCCCAATCTTCTCGAAACTCTGGATTCTGATAGAGGGCACTGAGACTTACACCTGAGTGCAAAAATGGAGGCTCTAGACCCTTCCAGAGCTGAGATATCAAAACTCAAAATTTCGACCCGAAAAAAAAAACGACAGTGTTACCCCTTACGTTTTTTTTTTTTGGGAGAAAAATTAAGTATCCCCAATCTTCTCGAAACTCTGGATTATGATATAGGGCCATGAGACTTAGAACTGAGTGCAAAAATGGAGGCTCTAGCCCCTTCCAGAGCTGAGATATCGAAACTCAAAAATTCGGCCCGAAAAAAAAAAACGACAGTGGTACCCCTTACGTTTTTTTTTTTGGGCGAAAAATTAAGTTTCTCCAATCTTCCCAAAACTCTGGATTCTGACAGAGGGCCATGAGACTTAGACCTGAGTGCAAAAATGGAGGCTCTAGCCCGTTCCAGAGCTGAGATATCGAAACTCAAAAATTCGTCCCGAAAAAAAAACGACAGTGGTACCCCTTACGTTTTTTTTTTTGGACGAAAAATTAAGTTTCTCCAATCTTCCCAAAACTCTGGATTCTGATAGAGGGCCATGAGACTTAGACCTGAGTGCAAAATTGGAGGCTCTAGCCCCTTCCAGAGCTGAGATATCGAAAATCAAAATTTCGACCCGAAAAAAAAACGACAGTGTTACCCCTTACGTTTTTTTTTTTTTGGCGAAAAATTAAGTATCCCCAATCTTCTCGAAACTCTGGATTCTGATAGAGGGCCATGAGACTTAGACCTGAGTGCAAAAATGGAGGCTCTAGCCCCTTCCAGAGCTGAGATATCGAAACTCAAAAATTCGGCCCGAAAAAAAAAACGACAGTGGTACCCTTTACGTTTTTTTTTTTGGGCGAAAAATTAAGTTTCTCCAATCTTCCCAAAACTCTGGATTCTGATAGAGGGCCATGAGACTTAGACCTGAGTGCAAAAATGGAGGCTCTAGCCCCTTCCAGAGCTGAGATATCGAAAATCAAAATTTCGACCCGAAAAAAAAACGACAGTGTTACCCCTTACGTTTTTTTTTTTGGCGAAAAATTAAGTATCCCCAATCTTCTCGAAACTCTGGATTCTGATAGAGGGCCATGAGACTTAGACCTGAGTGCAAAAATGGAGGCTCTAGCCCCTTCCAGAGCTGAGATATCGAAACTCAAAAATTCGGCCCGAAAAAAAAAACGACAGTGGTACCCCTTACGTTTTTTTTTTTGGGCGAAAAATTAAGTTTCTCCAATCTTCCCAAAACTCTGGATTCTGATAGAGGGCCATGAGACTTAGACCTGAGTGCAAAAATGGAGGCTCTAGCCCCTTCCAGAGCTGAGATATCGAAACTCAAAAATTCGGCCCGAAAAAAAAACGACAGTGGTACCCCTTACGTTTTTTTTTTTGGGGCGGAAAATTAAGTTTCTCCAATCTTCCCAAAACTCTGGATTCTGATAGAGGGCCATGAGACTTAGACCTGAGTGCAAAATGGAGGCTCTAGCCCCTTCCAGAGCTGAGACATCGAAACTCAAAAATTCGGCCCGAAAAAAAAACGACAGTGGTACCCCTTACGTTTTTTTTTTTTGGGCGAAAAATTAAGTTTCTCCAATCTTCCCAAAACTCTGGATTCTGATAGAGGGCCATGAGACTTAGACCTGAGTGCAAAAATGGAGGCTCTAGCCCCTTCCAGAGCTGAGATATCGAAACTCAAAAATTCGGCCCGAAAAAAAAACGACAGTGGTACCCCTTACGTTTTTTTTTTTTGGGCGAAAAATTAAGTTTCTCCAATCTTCCCAAAACTCTGGATTCTGATAGAGGGCCATGAGACTTAGACCTGAGTGCAAAAATGGAGGCTCTAGCCCCTTCCAGAGCTGAGATATCGAAACTCAAAAATTCGGCCCGAAAAAAAACCGACAGTGGTACCCCTCACGTTTTTTTTTTTGCTCGAAAAATTAAGTTTCTCCAATCTTCCCAAAACTCTGGATTCTGATAGAGGGCCATGAGACTTATACCTGAGTGCAAAAATGGAGGCTCTAGCCCCTTCCAGAGCTGAGATATCGAAACTCAAAAATTCGGCCCGAATAAAAAAAACGACAGTGGTACCCCTTACGGTTTTTTTTTTTTGGGCGAAAAATTAAGTTTCTCCAATCTTCCCAAAACTCTGGATTCTGATAGAGGGCCATGAGACTTAGACCTGAGTGCAAAAATGGAGGCTCTAGCCCCTTCCAGAGCTGAGATATCGAAACTCAAAAATTCGGCCCGAAAAAAAAAACGACAGTGGTACCCCTTACGTTTTTTTTTTTTGGGCGAAAAATTAAGTTTCTCCAATCTTCCCAAAACTCTGGATTCTGATAGAGGACCATGAGACGTAGACCTGAGTGCAAAAATGGAGGCTCTAGCCCCTTCCAGAGCTGAGATATCGAAACTAAAAAATTCGGCCCGAAAAAAAACCGACAGTGGTACCCCTTACGTTTTTTTTTTTGCTCGAAAAATTAAGTTTCTCCAATCTTCCCAAAACTCTGGATTCTGATAGAGGGCCATGAGACTTAGACCTGAGTGCAAAAATGGAGGCTCTAGCCCCTTCCAGAGCTGAGATATCGAAACTCAAAAATTCGGCCCGAATAAAAAAAACGACAGTGGTACCCCTTACGGTTTTTTTTTTTTTGGGCAAAAAATTAAGTTTCTCCAATCTTCCCAAAACTCTGGATTCTGATAGAGGGCCATGAGACTTAGACCTGAGTGCAAAAATTGAGGCTCTAGCCCCTTCCAGAGCTGAGATATCGAAACTCAAAAATTCGGCCCGAATAAAAAAAACGACAGTGGTACCCCTTACGGTTTTTTTTTTTGGGCGAAAAATTAAGTTTCTCCAATCTTCCCAAAACTCTGGATTCTGATAGAGGGCCATGAGACTTAGACCTGAGTGCAAAAATGGAGGCTCTAGCCCCTTCCAGAGCTGAGATATCGAAAATCAAAATTTCGACCCGAAAAAAAAACGACAGTGTTACCCCTTACGTTTTTTTTTTTGGGCGAAAAATTAAGTATCCCCAATCTTCTCGAAACTCTGGATTCTGATAGAGGGCACTGAGACTTACACCTGAGTGCAAAAATGGAGGCTCTAGACCCTTCCAGAGCTGAGATATCGAAACTCAAAATTTCGACCCGAAAAAAAAAACGACAGTGTTACCCCTTACGTTTTTTTTTTTGGGCGAAAAATTAAGTATCCCCAATCTTCTCGAAACTCTGGATTCTGATAGAGGGCACTGAGACTTACACCTGAGTGCAAAAATAGAGGCTCTAGACCCTTCCAGAGCTGAGATATCGAAACTCAAAATTTCGACCCGAAAAAAAAAATGACAGTATTACCCCTTACGTTTTTTTTTTGGGGCGAAAAATTAAGTATCCCCAATCTTCTCGAAACTCTGGATTCTGATAGAGGGCACTGAGACTCACACCTGAGTGCAAAAATGGAGGCTCTAGACCCTCCCAGAGCTGAGATATCGAAACTCAAAATTTCGACCCGAAAAAAAAACGACAGTGTTACCCCTTACGTTTTTTTTTGGGCGAAAAATTAAGTATCCCCAATCTTCTCGATACTCTGGATTCTGATAGAGGGCACTGAGACTTACACCTGAGTGCAAAAATGGAGGCTCTAGACCCTTCCAGAGCTGAGATATCAAAACTCAAAATTTCGACCCGAAAAAAAAAACGACAGTGTTACCCCTTACGTTTTTTTTTTTTGGGAGAAAAATTAAGTATCCCCAATCTTCTCGAAACTCTGGATTATGATAGAGGGCCATGAGACTTAGAACTGAGTGCAAAAATGGAGGCTCTAGCCCCTTCCAGAGCTGAGATATCGAAACTCAAAAATTCGGCCCGAAAAAAAAAAACGACAGTGGTACCCCTTACGTTTTTTTTTTTTGGGCGAAAAATTAAGTTTCTCCAATCTTCCCAAAACTCTGGATTCTGATAGAGGGCCATGAGACTTAGACCTGAGTGCAAAAATGGAGGCTCTAGCCCCTTCCAGAGCTGAGATATCGAAACTCAAAAATTCGTCCCGAAAAAAAAACGACAGTGGTAGCCCTTACGTTTTTTTTTTTTGGACGAAAAATTAAGTTTCTCCAATCTTCCCAAAACTCTGGATTCTGATAGAGGGCCATGAGACTTAGACCTGAGTGCAAAATGGAGGCTCTAGCCCCTTCCAGAGCTGAGACATCGAAACTCAAAAATTCGGCCCGAAAAAAAAACGACAGTGGTACCCCTTACGTTTTTTTTTTTGGGCGAAAAATTAAGTTTCTCCAATCTTCCCAAAACTCTGGATTCTGATAGAGGGCCATGAGACTTAGACCTGAGTGCAAAAATGGAGGCTCTAGCCCCTTCCAGAGCTGAGATATCGAAACTCAAAAATTCGGCCCGAAAAAAAAACGACAGTGGTACCCCTTACGTTTTTTTTTTTTGGGCGAAAAATTAAGTTTCTCCAATCTTCCCAAAACTCTGGATTCTGATAGAGGGCCATGAGACTTAGACCTGAGTGCAAAAATGGAGGCTCTAGCCCCTTCCAGAGCTGAGATATCGAAACTCAAAAATTCGGCCCGAAAAAAAACCGACAGTGGTACCCCTTACGTTTTTTTTTTTGCTCGAAAAATTAAGTTTCTCCAATCTTCCCAAAACTCTGGATTCTGATAGAGGGCCATGAGACTTATACCTGAGTGCAAAAATGGAGGCTCTAGCCCCTTCCAGAGCTGAGATATCGAAACTCAAAAATTCGGCCCGAATAAAAAAAACGACAGTGGTACCCCTTACGGTTTTTTTTTTTTGGGCGAAAAATTAAGTTTCTCCAATCTTCCCAAAACTCTGGATTCTGATAGAGGGCCATGAGACTTAGACCTGAGTGCAAAAATGGAGGCTCTAGCCCCTTCCAGAGCTGAGATATCGAAACTCAAAAATTCGGCCCGAAAAAAAAAACGACAGTGGTACCCCTTACGTTTTTTTTTTTTGGGCGAAAAATTAAGTTTCTCCAATCTTCCCAAAACTCTGGATTCTGATAGAGGGCCATGAGACGTAGACCTGAGTGCAAAAATGGAGGCTCTAGCCCCTTCCAGAGCTGAGATATCGAAACTAAAAAATTCGGCCCGAAAAAAAAACCGACAGTGGTACCCCTTACGTTTTTTTTTTTGCTCGAAAAATTAAGTTTCTCCAATCTTCCCAAAACTCTGGATTCTGATAGAGGGCCATGAGACTTAGACCTGAGTGCAAAAATGGAGGCTCTAGCCCCTTCCAGAGCTGAGATATCGAAACTCAAAAATTCGGCCCGAATAAAAAAAACGACAGTGGTACCCCTTACGGTTTTTTTTTTTGGGCAAAAAATTAAGTTTCTCCAATCTTCCCAAAACTCTGGATTCTGATAGAGGGCCATGAGACTTAGACCTGAGTGCAAAAATTGAGGCTCTAGCCCCTTCCAGAGCTGAGATATCGAAAATCAAAATTTCGACCCGAAAAAAAAACGACAGTGTTACCCCTTACGTTTTTTTTTTTTTGGGCGAAAAATTAAGTATCCCCAATCTTCTCGAAACTCTGGATTCTGATAGAGGGCACTGAGACTTACACCTGAGTGCAAAAATGGAGGCTCTAGACCCTTCCAGAGCTGAGATATCGAAACTCAAAATTTCGACCCGAAAAAAAAAACGACAGTGTTACCCCTTACGTTTTTTTTTTTGGGCGAAAAATTAAGTATCCCCAATCTTCTCGAAACTCTGGATTCTGATAGAGGGCACTGAGACTTACACCTGAGTGCAAAAATAGAGGCTCGTCTAGACCCTTCCAGAGCTGAGATATCGAAACTCAAAATTTCGACCCAAAAAAAAAAATTACAGTATTACCCCTTACGTTTTTTTTGGGGGGCGAAAAATTAAGTATCCCCAATCTTCTCGAAACTCTGGATTCTGATAGAGGGCACTGAGACTTACACCTGAGTGCAAAAATGGAGGCTCTAGACCCTCCCAGAGCTGAGATAGCGAAACTCAAAATTTAGACCCAAAAAAAAAAACGACAGTGTTACCCCTTACGTTTTTTTTTGGGGGGCGAAAAATTAAGTATCCCCAATCTTCTCGAAACTCTGGATTCTGATAGAGGGCACTGAGACTTACACTTGAGTGCAAAAATGGAGGCTCTAGACCCTTCCAGAGCTGAGATATCGAAACTCAAAATTTCGACCCGAAAAAAAAACGACAGTGTTACCCCTTACGTTTTTTTTTTTTTGGGCGAAAAATTGAGTATCCCCAATCTTCTCGAAACTATGGATTCTGATAGAGGGCACTGAGACTTACACCTGAGTGCAAAAATGGAGGCTCTAGACCCTTCCAGAGCTGAGATATCAAAACTCAAAATTTCGACCCGAAAAAAAAAACGACAGTGTTACCCCTTACGTTTTTTTTTTTTTTTTTTGGGAGAAAAATTAAGTATCCCCAATCTTCTCGAAACTCTGGATTATGATAGAGGGCCATGAGACTTAGAACTGAGTGCAAAAATGGAGGCTCTAGCCCCTTCCAGAGCTGAGATATCGAAACTCAAAAATTCGGCCCGAAAAAAAAAAAACGACAGTGGTACCCCTTACGTTTTTTTTTTTTTGGGAGAAAAATTAAGTATCCCCAATCTTCTCGAAACTCTGGATTATGATAGAGGGCCATGAGACTTAGACCTGAGTGCAAAAATGGAGGCTCTAGCCCCTTCCAGAGCTGAGATATCGAAACTCAAAAATTCGGCCCGAAAAAAAACCGACAGTGGTACCCCTTACGTTTTTTTTTTTGCTCGAAAAATTAAGTTTCTCCAATCTTCCCAAAACTCTGGATTCTGATAGAGGGCCATGAGACTTATACCTGAGTGCAAAAATGGAGGCTCTAGCCCCTTCCAGAGCTGAGATATCGAAACTCAAAAATTCGGCCCGAATAAAAAAAACGACAGTGGTACCCCTTACGGTTTTTTTTTTTTGGGCGAAAAATTAAGTTTCTCCAATCTTCCCAAAACTCTGGATTCTGATAGAGGGCCATGAGACTTAGACCTGAGTGCAAAAATGGAGGCTCTAGCCCCTTCCAGAGCTGAGATATCGAAACTCAAAAATTCGGCCCGAAAAAAAAAACGACAGTGGTACCCCTTACGTTTTTTTTTTTTGGGCGAAAAATTAAGTTTCTCCAATCTTCCCAAAACTCTGGATTCTGATAGAGGGCCATGAGACGTAGACCTGAGTGCAAAAATGGAGGCTCTAGCCCCTTCCAGAGCTGAGATATCGAAACTAAAAAATTCGGCCCGAAAAAAAAACCGACAGTGGTACCCCTTACGTTTTTTTTTTTGCTCGAAAAATTAAGTTTCTCCAATCTTCCCAAAACTCTGGATTCTGATAGAGGGCCATGAGACTTAGACCTGAGTGCAAAAATGGAGGCTCTAGCCCCTTCCAGAGCTGAGATATCGAAACTCAAAAATTCGGCCCGAATAAAAAAAACGACAGTGGTACCCCTTACGGTTTTTTTTTTTTGGGCAAAAAATTAAGTTTCTCCAATCTTCCCAAAACTCTGGATTCTGATAGAGGGCCATGAGACTTAGACCTGAGTGCAAAAATTGAGGCTCTAGCCCCTTCCAGAGCTGAGATATCGAAAATCAAAATTTCGACCCGAAAAAAAAACGACAGTGTTACCCCTTACGTTTTTTTTTTTTTGGGCGAAAAATTAAGTATCCCTAATCTTCTCGAAACTCTGGATTCTGATAGAGGGCACTGAGACTTACACCTGAGTGCAAAAATGGAGGCTCTAGACCCTTCCAGAGCTGAGATATCGAAACTCAAAATTTCGACCCGAAAAAAAAAAACGACAGTGTTACCCCTTACGTTTTTTTTTTTGGGCGAAAAATTAAGTATCCCCAATCTTCTCGAAACTCTGGATTCTGATAGAGGGCACTGAGACTTACACCTGAGTGCAAAAATAGAGGCTCGTCTAGACCCTTCCAGAGCTGAGATATCGAAACTCAAAATTTCGACCCAAAAAAAAAAATTACAGTATTACCCCTTACGTTTTTTTTTGGGGGGCGAAAAATTAAGTATCCCCAATCTTCTCGAAACTCTGGATTCTGATAGAGGGCACTGAGACTTACACCTGAGTGCAAAAATGGAGGCTCTAGACCCTCCCAGAGCTGAGATAGCGAAACTCAAAATTTCGACCCAAAAAAAAAAACGACAGTGTTACCCCTTACGTTTTTTTTTGGGGGGCGAAAAATTAAGTATCCCCAATCTTCTCGAAACTCTGGATTCTGATAGAGGGCACTGAGACTTACACTTGAGTGCAAAAATGGAGGCTCTAGACCCTTCCAGAGCTGAGATATCGAAACTCAAAATTTCGACCCGAAAAAAAAACGACAGTGTTACCCCTTACGTTTTTTTTTTTTGGGCGAAAAATTGAGTATCCCCAATCTTCTCGAAACTATGGATTCTGATAGAGGGCACTGAGACTTACACCTGAGTGCAAAAATGGAGGCTCTAGACCCTTCCAGAGCTGAGATATCAAAACTCAAAATTTCGACCCGAAAAAAAAACGACAGTGTTACCCCTTACGTTTTTTTTTTTTTTTGGGAGAAAAATTAAGTATCCCCAATCTTCTCGAAACTCTGGATTATGATAGAGGGCCATGAGACTTAGAACTGAGTGCAAAAATGGAGGCTCTAGCCCCTTCCAGAGCTGAGATATCGAAACTCAAAAATTCGGCCCGAAAAAAAAAAACGACAGTGGTACCCCTTACGTTTTTTTTTTTTTTGGGAGAAAAATTAAGTATCCCCAATCTTCTCGAAACTCTGGATTATGATAGAGGGCCATGAGACTTAGAACTGAGTACAAAAATGGAGGCTCTAGCCCCTTCCAGAGCTGAGATATCGAAACTCAAAAATTCGGCCCGAAAAAAAAAAACGACAGTGGTACCCCTTACGTTTTTTTTTTTTGGGCGAAAAATTAAGTTTCTCCAATCTTCCCAAAACTCTGGATTCTGATAGAGGGCCATGAGACTTAGACCTGAGTGCAAAAATGGAGGCTCTAGCCCCTTCCAGAGCTGTGATATAGAAACTCAAAAATTCGGCCCGAATAAAAAAAAC
This sequence comes from Pimephales promelas, assembly GCF_988280905.1. NCBI lineage: Eukaryota > Metazoa > Chordata > Actinopteri > Cypriniformes > Leuciscidae > Pimephales > Pimephales promelas. The sequence continues at coordinate 629,755 of NC_142788.1, forward strand.
GACAGTGGTAGCCCTTAAGTTTTTTTTTTTGGGCGAAAAATTAAGTTTCTCCAATCTTCCCAAAACTCTGGATTCTGATAGAGGGCCATGAGACTTAGACCTGAGTGCAAAAATGGAGGCTCTAGCCCCTTCCAGAGCTGAGATATCGAAACTCAAAAATTCGGCCCGAAAAAAAAACGACAGTGGTACCCCTTACGTTTTTTTTTTTTGGACGAAAAATTAAGTTTCTCCAATCTTCCCAAAACTCTGGATTCTGATAGAGGGCCATGAGACTTAGACCTGAGTGCAAAATTGGAGGCTCTAGCCCCTTCCAGAGCTGAGATATCGAAAATCAAAATTTCCACCCGAAAAAAAAACGACAGTGTTACCCCTTACGTTTTTTTTTTTTTTGGCGAAAAATTAAGTATCCCCAATCTTCTCGAAACTCTGGATTCTGATAGAGGGCACTGAGACTTACACCTGAGTGCAAAAATGGAGGCTCTAGACCCTTCCAGAGCTGAGATATCGATACTCAAAATTTCGACCCGAAAAAAAAACGACAGTGGTACCCCTTACGTTTTTTTTTTTTGGGCGAAAAATTAAGTATCCCCAATCTTCTCGAAACTCTGGATTCTGATAGAGGGCCATGAGACTTAGACCTGAGTGCAAAAATGGAGGCTCTAGCCCCTTCCAGAGCTGAGATATCGAAACTCAAAAATTCGGCCCGAAAAAAAAACGACAGTGGTACCCCTTACGTTTTTTTTTTTTGGGCGAAAAATTAAGTTTCTCCAATCTTCCCAAAACTCTGGATTCTGATAGAGAGCCATGAGACTTAGACCTGAGTGCAAAAATGGAGGCTCTAGCCCCTTCCAGAGCTGAGATATCGAAACTCAAAAATTCGGCCCGAAAAAAAAACGACAGTGGTACCCCTTACGGTTTTTTTTTTGGGCGAAAAATTAAGTTTCTCCAATCTTCCCAAAACTCTGGATTCTGATAGAGGGCCATGAGACTTAGACCTGAGTGCAAAAATGGAGGCTCTAGCCCCTTCCAGAGCTGAGATATCGAAACTCAAAAATTCGGCCCGAAAAAAAACCGACAGTGGTACCCCTTACGTTTTTTTTTTTGCTCGAAAAATTAAGTTTCTCCAATCTTCCCAAAACTCTGGATTCTGATAGAGGGCCATGAGACTTATACCTGAGTGCAAAAATGGAGGCTCTAGCCCCTTCCAGAGCTGAGATATCGAAACTCAAAAATTCGGCCCGAATAAAAAAAACGACAGTGGTACCCCTTACGGTTTTTTTTTTTTGGGCGAAAAATTAAGTTTCTCCAATCTTCCCAAAACTCTGGATTCTGATAGAGGGCCATGAGACTTAGACCTGAGTGCAAAAATGGAGGCTCTAGCCCCTTCGTGACCTGAGATATCGAAACTCAAAAATTCGGCCCGAAAAAAAACCGACAGTGTTACCCCTTACGTTTTTTTTTTTTAGCGAAAAATTAAGTATCCCCAATCTTCTCGAAACTCTGGATTCTGATAGAGGGCACTGAGACTTACACCTGAGTGCAAAAATGGAGGCTCTAGACCCTTCCAGAGCTGAGATATCGAAAATCAAAATTTCGACCCGAAAAAAAAAACGACAGTGGTACCCCTTACGTTTTTTTTTTTTTGGGAGAAAAATTAAGTATCCCCAATCTTCTCGAAACTCTGGATTATGATAGAGGGCCATGAGACTTAGAACTGAGTGCAAAAATGGAGGCTCTAGCCCCTTCCAGAGCTGAGATATCGAAACTCAAAATTTCGACCCGAAAAAAAAACGACAGTGGTACCCCTTACGTTTTTTTTTTTGGGCGAAAAATTAAGTTTCTCCAATCTTCCCAAAACTCTGGATTCTGATAGAGGGCCATGAGACTTAGACCTGAGTGCAAAATTGGAGGCTCTAGCCCCTTCCAGAGCTGAGATATCGAAAATCAAAATTTCCACCCGAAAAAAAAACGACAGTGTTACCCCTTACGTTTTTTTTTTTTTTGGCGAAAAATTAAGTATCCCCAATCTTCTCGAAACTCTGGATTCTGATAGAGGGCACTGAGACTTACACCTGAGTGCAAAAATGGAGGCTCTAGACCCTTCCAGAGCTGAGATATCGATACTCAAAATTTCGACCCGAAAAAAAAACGACAGTGGTACCCCTTACGTTTTTTTTTTTTGGGCGAAAAATTAAGTATCCCCAATCTTCTCGAAACTCTGGATTCTGATAGAGGGCCATGAGACTTAGACCTGAGTGCAAAAATGGAGGCTCTAGCCCCTTCCAGAGCTGAGATATCGAAACTCAAAAATTCGGCCCGAAAAAAAAACGACAGTGGTACCCCTTACGTTTTTTTTTTTTGGGCGAAAAATTAAGTTTCTCCAATCTTCCCAAAACTCTGGATTCTGATAGAGAGCCATGAGACTTAGACCTGAGTGCAAAAATGGAGGCTCTAGCCCCTTCCAGAGCTGAGATATCGAAACTCAAAAATTCGGCCCGAAAAAAAAACGACAGTGGTACCCCTTACGGTTTTTTTTTTGGGCGAAAAATTAAGTTTCTCCAATCTTCCCAAAACTCTGGATTCTGATAGAGGGCCATGAGACTTAGACCTGAGTGCAAAAATGGAGGCTCTAGCCCCTTCCAGAGCTGAGATATCGAAACTCAAAAATTCGGCCCGAAAAAAAACCGACAGTGGTACCCCTTACGTTTTTTTTTTTGCTCGAAAAATTAAGTTTCTCCAATCTTCCCAAAACTCTGGATTCTGATAGAGGGCCATGAGACTTATACCTGAGTGCAAAAATGGAGGCTCTAGCCCCTTCCAGAGCTGAGATATCGAAACTCAAAAATTCGGCCCGAATAAAAAAAACGACAGTGGTACCCCTTACGGTTTTTTTTTTTTTGGGCGAAAAATTAAGTTTCTCCAATCTTCCCAAAACTCTGGATTCTGATAGAGGGCCATGAGACTTAGACCTGAGTGCAAAAATGGAGGCTCTAGCCCCTTCGTGACCTGAGATATCGAAACTCAAAAATTCGGCCCGAAAAAAAACCGACAGTGTTACCCCTTACGTTTTTTTTTTTTTTGGGAGAAAAATTAAGTATCCCCAATCTTCTCGAAACTCTGGATTATGATAGAGGGCCATGAGACTTAGAACTGAGTGCAAAAATGGAGGCTCTAGCCCCTTCCAGAGCTGAGATATCGAAACTCAAAATTTCGACCCGAAAAAAAAACGACAGTGGTACCCCTTACGTTTTTTTTTTTTGGGCGAAAAATTAAGTTTCTCCAATCTTCCCAAAACTCTGGATTCTGATAGAGGGCCATGAGACTTAGACCTGAGTGCAAAATGGAGGCTCTAGCCCCTTCCAGAGCTGAGATATCGAAACTCAAAAATTCGGCCCGAAAAAAAAAATTCACAGTGTTACCCCTTACGGTTTTTTTTGGGGCGAAAAATTAAGTATCCCCAATCTTCTCGAAACTCTGGATTCTGATAGAGGGCACTGAGACTTACACCTGAGTGCAAAAATGGAGGCTCTAGACCGTTCCAGAGCTGAGATATCGAAACTCAAAATTTCGACCCGAAAAAAAAACGACAGTGTTACCCCTTACGTTTTTTTTTTTTGGGCGAAAAATTAAGTATCCCCAATCTTCTCGAAACTCTGGATTCTGATAGAGGGCACTGAGACTTACACCTGAGTGCAAAAATGGAGGCTCTAGACCCTTCCAGAGCTGAGATATCAAAACTCAAAATTTCGACCCGAAAAAAAAACGACAGTGTTACCCCTTACGTTTTTTTTTTTTGGGAGAAAAATTAAGTATCCCCAATCTTCTCGAAACTCTGGATTATGATAGAGGGCCATGAGACTTAGAACTGAGTGCAAAAATGGAGGCTCTAGCCCCTTCCAGAGCTGAGATATCGAAACTCAAAAATTCGGCCCGAAAAAAAAACGACAGTGGTACCCCTTACGTTTTTTTTTTTGGGCGAAAAATTAAGTTTCTCCAATCTTCCCAAAACTCTGGATTCTGATAGAGGGCCATGAGACTTAGACCTGAGTGCAAAAATGGAGGCTCTAGCCCCTTCCAGAGCTGAGATATCGAAACTCAAAAATTCGGCCCGAAAAAAAAACGACAGTGGTACCCCTTACGTTTTTTTTTTTGGGCGAAAATTTAAGTTTCTCCAATCTTCCCAAAACTCTGGATTCTGATAGAGGGCCATGAGACTTAGACCTGAGTGCAAAAATGGAGGCTCTAGCCCCTTCCAGAGCTGAGATATCGAAACTCAAAAATTTGGCCCGAAAAAAAAACGACAGTGGTACCCCTTACGTTTTTTTTTTTGGGCGAAAAATTAAGTTTCTCCAATCTTCTCAAAACTCTGGATTCTGATAGAGGGCCATGAGACTTAGACCTGAGTGCAAAAATGGAGGCTCTAGCCCCTTCCATAGCTGAGATATCGAAACTCAAAAATTCGGCCCGAAAAAAAAACGACAGTGGTACCCCTTACGTTTTTTTTTTTTGGGCGAAAAATTAAGTTTCTCCAATCTTCCCAAAACTCTGGATTCTGATAGAGGGCCATGAGACTTAGACCTGAGTGCAAAAATGGAGGCTCTAGCCCCTTCCAGAGCTGAGATATCGAAACTCAAAAATTCGGCCCGAAAAAAAAACGACAGTGGTACCCCTTACGTTTTTTTTTTTTTGGGCGAAAAATTAAGTTTCTCTAATCTTCCCAAAACTCTGGATTCTGATAGAGGGCCATGAGACTTAGACCTGAGTGCAAAAATGGAGGCTCTAGCCCCTTCCAGAGCTGAGATATCGAAACTCAAAAATTCGGCCCGAAAAAAAACGACAGTGGTACCCCTTACGTTTTTTTTTTTTTGGGCGAAAAATTAAGTTTCTCCAATCTTCCCAAAACTCTGGATTCTGATAGAGGGCCATGAGACTTAGACCTGAGTGCAAAAATGGAGGCTCTAGCCCCTTCCAGAGCTGAGATATCGAAACTCAAAATTTCGACTTGAAAAAAAAAATGACAGTGTTACCCCTTACGTTTTTTTTTGGGGCGAAAAATTAAGTTTCTCCAATCTTCCCAAAACTCTGGATTCTGATAGAGGGCCATGAGACTTAGACCTGAGTGCAAAAATGGAGGCTCTAGCCCAGGGGTGTCCAAACTTTTTTTAGTGAGGGCCAAATACAGAAAAATAAACAGTGGGCCGGGCCACACACTATATTGACACATGAATACTGCGTTTTTAAGACCTGGCTTGTTACTCAAGGTCTCTACATAAAAAAGAAACACACACAAACAGTTTGGGTTTTAACATTTTAAATAAATAAAGAAATGTTTATTATTTAAGTAAAAAATGTGGTATGAATTAAATACAGTGTCAGTTGTGTGTGTTTGCAAAGAGTCAGGTTAATAACTAGAACTGCACTGCCCGTGCACTGGACAGGCCTGTAGGTGGCACAGGTGGTCCTAACATTGTAACTCACCTATAATGTGAAGAACATTGCACTCAATGTACATATCAATGGATAGTGAAAACATGTGACAATTTGCCCCAGGTTGATATTTATGAAAAAAATACTTTCAGTTTAAAAACTACTTTTAGTATATACATTTTTTTTATTATTTTTTTTTAAGGTTAAGTGAAAACCAACATACTTTGATGAAACAAAACCTTGCTGGAGAAAATACAGATGTTGATAGTTTTTTTTTTTTTTTTACTCAAAACCTCCTATTTACTTGGATAGAGCCCTTGTGACAACTAGCCCCGTTCTACTTTCAATTATATTCATTGAAAACATGAACATGTGTAAACTGTCTGTAATTAAGGTTTGCCATATTTAGCAGGACTTGACAGACTAATCTGAGGCAATTTCAAGAGACTGTTCATTCGCCTAAAGAACAATTCTCATAAATAAAAAAAATACTTCAAAACTAATGCACACAATTCAAAAGCGACAAAGAGGAAGAAGGTGCAACAAGGTTCAAGGTCACGTGTGCGCTGCTTTTAGCTTTATTGCTGTTTAATGTGAACTGATAATTCTATAATGTGAAGAACATTGTACTCAGTGGGAGCAGTGATGCTGTCCTTTGGATTGAAGGATGGCTGACATGTCAGGAGAAAGTTTGGTGGTTGAGACACGAAGGACTTCACAGAGATGGCTATCAGCCATTCTGGTTCTCGATCTGCTTTTGTTCTGATTTAACAGAGAAAACGTTTGTTCACATATGTATGTTGAGCCGAACAGGCTCATCATTCTTTTTGCCTGGCGTCTCATCAGAGGAAACTTAGCACTATCCAAACTCTGATAGAAGTCAGGGAGGGAGAGAAGCTGATGTTGACTCTTCAGAGAATCATCGCATTGCATTTCAATCAGTTCTAACTGCAGATTCTCTTCCACTTCTTCTGCATCCACCAGGAAGGGGGTCGAGAACAGCTTGATTTGTTTTTCAATGACAGAAAAATCTTGGAAACGCTGGTTGAATTCTGTCACGAGAGATGCAAACACAGACACATATTTCTCCTTTTTAGAAGAAAGGTCGGCCGTTGGAAAAGCAGACTTGATTTCAGACAGTGCAGGAAAGTGAGCAACATTAAAGCTTCGTAGTTGTGTCTCAAACAGGCGGAGCTTTACACGGAAGGCTTTCACGTGCGCATACAGGTGTGGCAACAGCTGTTCTTTGCCCTGTAGGTTCTTGTTTAGTGTATTCAGATGATGAGTAAGATCAACTAAAAATGCCAGGTCGGCCAGCCACAGAGGGTCACTGAGTTCATGAAGAGGTCGGCCCTTCTCTTTCATAAACCGATCGATTTCTGATCTCAACGAATAAAACCGCTGCAGCACTAAGCCCCGGCTCAGCCAGCGCACCTCAGAGTGGTAGAGCACATCCCCGTATTCAGCATCCACCTCAGAAAGGAAAGCTTGAAATTCTCTGTGGTACAGTCCTCTAGCTCGAATTATGTTGACAGTTTTTACAACAGTGTTCATCACATCGCCCAGCTGTACAGTCTTGGCACACAGTGCTTCTTGGTGAATTATGCAGTGCATCTTAAAAGCCTCACCCCCGCTCTCTTTTACCTTGGCGCAGACCATCGATGCCATTCCTTTGCGATCGCCCGTCATGGCCGGAGCTCCATCAGTTGTTACTCCACAGAGCTTGTCCCATTTAAGCCCCATCTTTTCAACTGCCTCTGACACAGCTTCAAAAATATCTCTACCTGTCGTTGTGCCTTTTAGGCTCTTCATATCAAGCAGCTCCTCCGTACAGCAAAAATTATCATCTACTCCCCGCAAAAAAATTAACAGCTGCGCGGTGTCTGTAGCATCCGTGCTCTCATCGCATGCAATCGAGTAAAAATCAAAAGCACAAGCTTTGTCTCTCAGCTGAAGTTTCAAGTTAGCAGACAAGTCCTCGATTCTCCGCACTATAGTATTTCTGGATAAGCTCACGTTGTTGAAATCCTGCACTTTCTCCGGGCACATTATTTCTGTGACTTTGATGAAGCACTGCTTTATGAAAGCACCATCTGAGAACGGTTTGCCGTGCTGGGCAATAAGTTTAGCGACTTCATAGCTTGCTGTTGTGGCGTTTTCTTGTATTTTGTTAGCACGGAAAAAAAACTGTTGTTGAGCTTGCAGGCTAGCTGCCATTTGTTTGACTTTCTGCGTTCGTTCGGCACCGGTGTACGATGTGTAGCTTTGATGTTTGGTTTCATAGTGCCGACGGACATTATACTCTTTCATCACAGCAACATCTTCATTGCAAATCAAACAGACACACTTTCCGTTGATTTCTTTGAAAAAATAGTCATTTTCCCACCTTGTTTGAAATCTTCTACACTCATTTGCTATTTTTCGTTTCTTGGGTGCTGCCATTTCTGGTGACTCGCGGTAAAAGTTTTTCTACTAGCTACGAGAGGCACCGTTTCTGTGGTGGGCTGCCTGGCTCCATCTAGTGTTAAAACTGAGAAGTGCAGAGAACAGTTGAGCTCAAGTTTCTTGTGTGGGCCATATTCAATTATATTTTCAGAATTTGCTGCGGGCCAATAAAAACTGGGCCGCGGGCCGCAGTTGGCCCGCGGGCCGTAGTTTAGACACCCCTACTCTAGCCCCTTCCAGAGCTGAGATATCGAAAATCAAAATTTCGACCCGAAAAAAAAACGACAGTGTTACCCCTTACGTTTTTTTTTTTGGGCGAAAAATTAAGTATCCCCAATCTTCTCGAAACTCTGGATTCTGATAGAGGGCACTGAGACTTACACCTGAGTGCAAAAATGGAGGCTCTAGACCCTTCCAGAGCTGAGATATCGAAACTCAAAATTTCGACCCGAAAAAAAAAAACGACAGTGTTACCCCTTACGTTTTTTTTTTTGGGCGAAAAATTAAGTATCCCCAATCTTCTCGAAACTCTGGATTCTGATAGAGGGCACTGAGACTTACACCTGAGTGCAAAAATAAAGGCTCTAGACCCTTCCAGAGCTGAGATATCGAAACTCAAAATTTCGACCCGAAAAAAAAACGACAGTGTTACCCCTTACGTTTTTTTTTTTTGGGCGAAAAATTAAGTATCCCCAATCTTCTCGAAACTCTGGATTCTGATAGAGGGCCATGAGACTTAGACCTGAGTGCAAAAATGGAGGCTCTAGACCCTCCCAGAGCTGAGATATCGAAACTCAAAATTTCGACCCGAAAAAAAAAACGACAGTGTTACCCCTTACGTTTTTTTTTTTGGGCGAAAAATTAAGTATCCCCAATCTTCTCGAAACTCTGGATTCTGATAGAGGGCCATGAGACTTAGACCTGAGTGCAAAAATGGAGGCTCTAGCCCCTTCCAGAGCTAAAATATATCGAAACTCAAAAATTCGGCCCGAAAAAAAAAAACGACAGTGGTACCCCTTACGTTTTTTTTTTTTGGGCGAAAAATTAAGTTTCTCCAATCTTCCCAAAACTCTGGATTCTTATAGAGGGCCATGAGACTTACACCTGAGTGCAAAAATGGAGGCTCTAGCCCCTTCCAGAGCTGAGATATCGAAACTCAAAAATTCGGCCCGAAAAAAAACCGACAGTGGTACCCCTTACGGTTTTTTTTTTTTGGGCGAAAAATTAAGTTTCTCCAATCTTCCCAAAACTCTGGATTCTGATAGAGGGCCATGAGACTTAGACCTGAGTGCAAAAATGGAGGCTCTAGCCCCTTCCAGAGCTGAGATATCGAAAATCTAAATTTCGACCCGAAAAAAAAAACGACAGTGTTACCCCTTACGTTTTTTTTTTTGGGCGAAAAATTAAGTATCCCCAATCTTCTCGAAACTCTGGATTCTGATAGAGGGCACTGAGACTTACACCTGAGTGCAAAAATGGAGGCTCTAGACCCTTCCAGAGCTGAGATATCGAAACTCAAAATTTCGACCGGAAAAAAAAACGACAGTGTTACCCCTTACGTTTTTTTTTTTGGGCGAAAAATTAAGTATCCCCAATCTTCTCGAAACTCTGGATTCTGATAGAGGGCCATGAGACTTAGACCTGAGTGCAAAAATGGAGGCTCTAGCCCCTTCCAGAGCTGAGATATCGAAACTCAAAAATTCGGCCCGAAAAAAAAACGACAGTGGTACCCCTTACGTTTTTTTTTTTTGGGCGAAAAATTAAGTTTCTCCAATCTTCCCATAACTCTGGATTCTGATAGAGGGCCATGAGACTTAGACCTGAGTGCAAAAATGGAGGCTCTAGCCCCTTCCAGAGCTGAGATATCGAAACTCAAAAATTCGGCCCGAAAAAAAAAAAACGACAGTGGTACCCCTTACGTTTTTTTTTTTTGGGCGAAAAATTAAGTTTCTCCAATCTTCCCAAAACTCTGGATTCTGATAGAGGGCCATGAGACTTACACCTGAGTGCAAAAATGGAGGCTCTAGCCCCTTCCAGAGCTGAGATATCGAAACTCAAAAATTCTGCCCGAAAAAAACCCGACAGTGGTACCCCTTACGTTTTTTTTTTTTGGGCGAAAAATTAAGTTTCTCCAATCTTCCCAAAACTCTGGATTCTGATAGAGGGCCATGAGACTTAGACCTGAGTGCAAAAATGGAGGCTCTAGCCCCTTCCAGAGCTGAGATATCGAAACTCAAAAATTCGGCCCGAAAAAAAACCGACAGTGGTACCCCTTACGTTTTTTTTTTTGCTCGAAAAATTAAGTTTCTCCAATCTTCCCAAAACTCTGGATTCTGATAGAGGGCCATGAGACTTATACCTGAGTGCAAAAATGGAGGCTCTAGCCCCTTCCAGAGCTGAGATATCGAAACTCAAAAATTCGGCCCGAATAAAAAAAACGACAGTGGTACCCCTTACGGTTTTTTTTTTTTTGGGCGAAAAATTAAGTTTCTCCAATCTTCCCAAAACTCTGGATTCTGATAGAGGGCCATGAGACTTAGACCTGAGTGCAAAAATGGAGGCTCTAGCCCCTTCGTGAGCTGAGATATCGAAACTCAAAAATTCGGCCCGAAAAAAAACCGACAGTGTTACCCCTTACGTTTTTTTTTTTAGCGAAAAATTAAGTATCCCCAATCTTCTCGAAACTCTGGATTCTGATAGAGGGCACTGAGACTTACACCTGAGTGCAAAAATGGAGGCTCTAGACCCTTCCAGAGCTGAGATATCGAAAATCAAAATTTCGACCCGAAAAAAAAACCGACAGTGTTACCCCTTACGTTTTTTTTTTGGGCGAAAAATTAAGTATCCCCAATCTTCTCGAAACTCTGGATTCTGATAGAGGGCACTGAGACTCACACCTGAGTGCAAAAATGGAGGCTCTAGACCCTCCCAGAGCTGAGATATCGAAACTCAAAATTTCGACCCGAAAAAAAAACGACAGTGTTACCCCTTACGTTTTTTTTTTTTGGGCGAAAAATTAAGTATCCCCAATCTTCTCGAAACTCTGGATTCTGATAGAGGGCACTGAGACTTACACCTGAGTGCAAAAATGGAGGCTCTAGACCCTTCCAGAGCTGAGATATCGAAACTCAAAATTTCGACCCGAAAAAAAAAACGACAGTGTTACCCCTTACGTTTTTTTTTTTTGGGCGAAAAATTAAGTATCCCCAATCTTCTCGAAACTCTGGATTATGATAGAGGGCACTGAGACTTACACCTGAGTGCAAAAATGGAGGCTCTAGACCCTTCCAGAGCTGAGATATCAAAACTCAAAATTTCGACCCGAAAAAAAAAACGACAGTGGTACCCCTTACGTTTTTTTTTTTTTGGGAGAAAAATTAAGTATCCCCAATCTTCTCGAAACTCTGGATTATGATAGAGGGCCATGAGACTTAGAACTGAGTGCAAAAATGGAGGCTCTAGCCCCTTCCAGAGCTGAGATATCGAAACTCAAAATTTCGACCCGAAAAAAAAAACGACAGTGGTACCCCTTACGTTTTTTTTTTTTGGCGAAAAATTAAGTATCCCCAATCTTCTCGAAACTCTGGATTCTGATAGAGGGCCATGAGACTTAGACCTGAGTGCAAAAATGGAGGCTCTAGCCCCTTCCAGAGCTGAGATATCGAAACTCAAAAATTCGGCCCGAAAAAAAAAACGACAGTGGTACCCCTTACGGTTTTTTTTTTTGGGCGAAAAATTAAGTTTCTCCAATCTTCCCAAAACTCTGGATTCTGATAGAGGGCCATGAGACTTAGACCTGAGTGCAAAAATGGAGGCTCTAGCCCCTTCCAGAGCTGAGATATCGAAACTCAAAAATTCGGCCCGAAAAAAAAACGACAGTGGTACCCCTTACGTTTTTTTTTTTGGGGCGAAAAATTAAGTTTCTCCAATCTTCCCAAAACTCTGGATTCTGATAGAGGGCCATGAGACTTAGACCTGAGTGCAAAATGGAGGCTCTAGCCCCTTCCAGAGCTGAGACATCGAAACTCAAAAATTCGGCCCGAAAAAAAAACGACAGTGGTACCCCTTACGGTTTTTTTTTTGGGCGAAAAATTAAGTTTCTCCAATCTTCCCAAAACTCTGGATTCTGATAGAGGGCCATGAGACTTAGACCTGAGTGCAAAAATGGAGGCTCTAGCCCCTTCCAGAGCTGAGATATCGAAACTCAAAAATTCGGCCCGAAAAAAAAACGACAGTGGTACCCCTTACGTTTTTTTTTTTTGGGCGAAAAATTAAGTTTCTCCAATCTTCCCAAAACTCTGGATTCTGATAGAGGGCCATGAGACTTAGACCTGAGTGCAAAAATGGAGGCTCTAGCCCCTTCCAGAGCTGAGATATCGAAACTCAAAAATTCGGCCCGAAAAAAAAAACGACAGTGGTACCCCTTACGTTTTTTTTTTTTGGGCGAAAAATTAAGTTTCTCCAATCTTCCCAAAACTCTGGATTCTGATAGAGGGCCATGAGACGTAGACCTGAGTGCAAAAATGGAGGCTCTAGCCCCTTCCAGAGCTGAGATATCGAAACTAAAAAATTCGGCCCGAAAAAAAACCGACAGTGGTACCCCTTACGTTTTTTTTTTTGCTCGAAAAATAAAGTTTCTCCAATCTTCCCAAAACTCTGGATTCTGATAGAGGGCCATGAGACTTAGACCTGAGTGCAAAAATGGAGGCTCTAGCCCCTTCCAGAGCTGAGATATCGAAACTCAAAAATTCGGCCCGAATAAAAAAAACGACAGTGGTACCCCTTACGGTTTTTTTTTTTTGGGCAAAAAATTACGTTTCTCCAATCTTCCCAAAACTCTGGATTCTGATAGAGGGCCATGAGACTTAGACCTGAGTGCAAAAATGGAGGCTCTAGCCCCTTCCAGAGCTGAGATATCGAAAATCAAAATTTCGACCCGAAAAAAAAACGACAGTGTTACCCCTTACGTTTTTTTTTTTGGGCGAAAAATTAAGTATCCCCAATCTTCTCGAAACTCTGGATTCTGATAGAGGGCACTGAGACTTACACCTGAGTGCAAAAATGGAGGCTCTAGACCCTTCCAGAGCTGAGATATCGAAACTCAAAATTTCGACCCGAAAAAAAAAAACGACAGTGTTACCCCTTACGTTTTTTTTTTTGGGCGAAAAATTAAGTATCCCCAATCTTCTCGAAACTCTGGATTCTGATAGAGGGCACTGAGACTTACACCTGAGTGCAAAAATGGAGGCTCTAGACCCTCCCAGAGCTGAGATAGCGAAACTCAAAATTTCGACCCAAAAAAAAAAAACGACAGTGTTACCCCTTACGTTTTTTTTTTTGGGCGAAAAATTAAGTATCCCCAATCTTCTCGAAACTCTGGATTCTGATAGAGGGCACTGAGACTTACACCTGAGTGCAAAAATGGAGGCTCTAGACCCTTCCAGAGCTGAGATATCGAAACTCAAAATTTCGACCCGAAAAAAAAAAACGACAGTGTTACCCCTTACGTTTTTTTTTTTGGGCGAAAAATTAAGTATCCCCAATCTTCTCGAAACTCTGGATTCTGATAGAGGGCCATGAGACTTAGACCTGAGTGCAAAAATGGAGGCTCTAGCCCCTTCCAGAGCTGAGATATCGAAACTCAAAAATTCGGCCCGAAAAAAAAAACGACAGTGGTACCCCTTACGTTTTTTTTTTTTGGGCGAAAAATTAAGTTTCTCCAATCTTCCCAAAACTCTGGATTCTGATAGAGGGCCATGAGACTTAGACCTGAGTGCAAAAATGGAGGCTCTAGCCCCTTCCAGAGCTGAGATATCGAAACTCAAAAATTCGGCCCGAATAAAAAAAACGACAGTGGTACCCCTTACGGTTTTTTTTTTTTGGGCAAAAAATTAAGTTTCTCCAATCTTCCCAAAACTCTGGATTCTGATAGAGGGCCATGAGACTTAGACCTGAGTGCAAAAATGGAGGCTCTAGCCCCTTCCAGAGCTGAGATATCGAAAATCAAAATTTCGACCCGAAAAAAAAACGACAGTGTTACCCCTTACGTTTTTTTTTTTGGGCGAAAAATTAAGTATCCCCAATCTTCTCGAAACTCTGGATTCTGATAGAGGGCACTGAGACTTACACCTGAGTGCAAAAATGGAGGCTCTAGACCCTTCCAGAGCTGAGATATCGAAACTCAAAATTTCGACCCGAAAAAAAAAAACGACAGTGTTACCCCTTACGTTTTTTTTTTTGGGCGAAAAATTAAGTATCCCCAATCTTCTCGAAACTCTGGATTCTGATAGAGGGCACTGAGACTTACACCTGAGTGCAAAAATGGAGGCTCTAGACCCTCCCAGAGCTGAGATAGCGAAACTCAAAATTTCGACCCAAAAAAAAAAAACGACAGTGTTACCCCTTACGTTTTTTTTTTGGGGGCGAAAAATTAAGTATCCCCAATCTTCTCGAAACTCTGGATTCTGATAGAGGGCACTGAGACTTACACTTGAGTGCAAAAATGGAGGCTCTAGACCCTTCCAGAGCTGAGATATCGAAACTCAAAATTTCGACCCGAAAAAAAAACGACAGTGTTACCCCTTACGTTTTTTTTTTTTTGGGCGAAAAATTGAGTATCCCCAATCTTCTCGAAACTATGGATTCTGATAGAGGGCACTGAGACTTACACCTGAGTGCAAAAATGGAGGCTCTGGACCCTTCCAGAGCTGAGATATCAAAACTCAAAATTTCGACCCGAAAAAAAAAACGACAGTGTTACCCCTTACGTTTTTTTTTTTTTTGGGAGAACAATTAAGTATCCCCAATCTTCTCGAAACTCTGGATTATGATAGAGGGCCATGAGACTTAGAACTGAGTGCAAAAATGGAGGCTCTAGCCCCTTCCAGAGCTGAGATATCGAAACTCAAAAATTCGGCCCGAAAAAAAAAAAAAACGACAGTGGTACCCCTTACGTTTTTTTTTTTTTGGGAGAAAAATTAAGTATCCCCAATCTTCTCGAAACTCTGGATTATGATAGAGGGCCATGAGACTTAGAACTGAGTACAAAAATGGAGGCTCTAGCCCCTTCCAGAGCTGAGATATCGAAACTCAAAAATTCGGCCCGAAAAAAAAAACGACAGTGGTACCCCTTACGTTTTTTTTTTTTGGGCGAAAAATTAAGTTTCTCCAATCTTCCCAAAACTCTGGATTCTGATAGAGGGCCATGAGACTTAGACCTGAGTGCAAAAATGGAGGCTCTAGCCCCTTCCAGAGCTGTGATATAGAAACTCAAAAATTCGGCCCGAATAAAAAAAACGACAGTGGTAGCCCTTACGTTTTTTTTTTTGGGCGAAAAATTAAGTTTCTCCAATCTTCCCAAAACTCTGGATTCTGATAGAGGGCCATGAGACTTAGACCTGAGTGCAAAAATGGAGGCTCTAGCCCCTTCCAGAGCTGAGATATCGAAACTCAAAAATTCGGCCCGAAAAAAAAACGACAGTGGTACCCCTTACGTTTTTTTTTTTTGGACGAAAAATTAAGTTTCTCCAATCTTCCCAAAACTCTGGATTCTGATAGAGGGCCATGAGACTTAGACCTGAGTGCAAAATTGGAGGCTCTAGCCCCTTCCAGAGCTGAGATATCGAAAATCAAAATTTCCACCCGAAAAAAAAAACAACAGTGTTACCCCTTACGTTTTTTTTTTTTGGCGAAAAATTAAGTATCCCCAATCTTCTCGAAACTCTGGATTCTGATAGAGGGCACTGAGACTTACACCTGAGTGCAAAAATGGAGGCTCTAGACCCTTCCAGAGCTGAGATATCGATACTCAAAATTTCGACCCGAAAAAAAAACGACAGTGGTACCCCTTAGGTTTTTTTTTTTTTTTTGCGAAAAATTAAGTATCCCCAATCTTCTCGAAACTCTGGATTCTGATAGAGGGCCATGAGACTTAGACCTGAGTGCAAAAATGGAGGCTCTAGCCCCTTCCAGAGCTGAGATATCGAAACTCAAAAATTCGGCCCGAAAAAAAAACGACAGTGGTACCCCTTACGGTTTTTTTTTGGGGCGAAAAATTAAGTTTCTCCAATCTTCCCAAAACTCTGGATTCTGATAGAGGGCCATGAGACTTAGACCTGAGTGCAAAATGGAGGCTCTAGCCCCTTCCAGAGCTGAGACATCGAAACTCAAAAATTCGGCCCGAAAAAAAAACGACAGTGGTACCCCTTACGTTTTTTTTTTTGGGGCGAAAAATTAAGTTTCTCCAATCTTCCCAAAACTCTGGATTCTGATAGAGGGCCACGAGACTTAGACCTGAGTGCAAAAATGGAGGCTCTAGCCCCTTCCAGAGCTGAGATATCGAAACTCAAAAATTCGGCCCGAAAAAAAAACGACAGTGGTACCCCTTACGTTTTTTTTTTTGGGCGAAAAATTAAGTTTCTCCAATCTTCCCAAAACTCTGGATTCTGATAGAGGGCCATGAGACTTAGACCTGAGTGCAAAAATGGAGGCTCTAGCCCCTTCCAGAGCTGAGATATCGAAACTCAAAAATTCGGCCCGAAAAAAAACCGACAGTGGTACCCCTTACGTTTTTTTTTTTGCTCGAAAAATTAAGTTTCTCCAATCTTCCCAAAACTCTGGATTCTGATAGAGGGCCATGAGACTTATACCTGAGTGCAAAAATGGAGGCTCTAGCCCCTTCCAGAGCTGAGATATCGAAACTCAAAAATTCGGCCCGAATAAAAAAAACGACAGTGGTACCCCTTACGGTTTTTTTTTTTTGGGCGAAAAATTAAGTTTCTCCAATCTTCCCAAAACTCTGGATTCTGATAGAGGGCCATGAGACTTATACCTGAGTGCAAAAATGGAGGCTCTAGCCCCTTCGTGAGCTGAGATATCGAAACTCAAAAATTCGGCCCGAAAAAAAACCGACAGTGTTACCCCTTACGTTTTTTTTTTTTAGCGAAAAATTAAGTATCCCCAATCTTCTCGAAACTCTGGATTCTGATAGAGGGCACTGAGACTTACACCTGAGTGCAAAAATGGAGGCTCTAGACCCTTCCAGAGCTGAGATATCGAAAATCAAAATTTCGACCCGAAAAAAAAACCGACAGTGTTACCCCTTACGTTTTTTTTTTGGGCGAAAAATTAAGTATCCCCAATCTTCTCGAAACTCTGGATTCTGATAGAGGGCACTGAGACTTACACCTGAGTGCAAAAATAGAGGCTCTAGACCCTTCCAGAGCTGAGATATCGAAACTCAAAATTTCGACCCGAAAAAAAAAAAGACAGTATCACCCCTTACGTTTTTTTTTGGGGGCGAAAAATTAAGTATCCCCAATCTTCTCGAAACTCTGGATTCTGATAGAGGGCACTGAGACTCACACCTGAGTGCAAAAATGGAGGCTCTAGACCCTCCCAGAGCTGAGATATCGAAACTCAAAATTTCGACCCGAAAAAAAAACGACAGTGTTACCCCTTACGTTTTTTTTTTTTGGGCGAAAAATTAAGTATCCCCAATCTTCTCGAAACTCTGGATTCTGATAGAGGGCACTGAGACTTACACCTGAGTGCAAAAATGGAGGCTCTAGACCCTTCCAGAGCTGAGATATCGAAACTCAAAATTTCGACCCGAAAAAAAAAACGACAGTGTTACCCCTTACGTTTTTTTTTTTTGGGCGAAAAATTAAGTATCCCCAATCTTCTCGAAACTCTGGATTATGATAGAGGGCACTGAGACTTACACCTGAGTGCAAAAATGGAGGCTCTAGACCCTTCCAGAGCTGAGATATCAAAACTCAAAATTTCGACCCGAAAAAAAAAACGACAGTGGTACCCCTTACGTTTTTTTTTTTTTGGGAGAAAAATTAAGTATCCCCAATCTTCTCGAAACTCTGGATTATGATAGAGGGCCATGAGACTTAGAACTGAGTGCAAAAATGGAGGCTCTAGCCCCTTCCAGAGCTGAGATATCGAAACTCAAAATTTCGACCCGAAAAAAAAACGACAGTAGTACCCCTTACGTTTTTTTTTTTGGGCGAAAAATTAAGTATCCCCAATCTTCTCGAAACTCTGGATTCTGATAGAGGGCCATGAGACTTAGACCTGAGTGCAAAAATGGAGGCTCTAGCCCCTTCCAGAGCTGAGATATCGAAACTCAAAAATTCGGCCCGAAAAAAAAAACGACAGTGGTACCCCTTACGTTTTTTTTTTTGGGCGAAAAATTAAGTTTCTCCAATCTTCCCAAAACTCTGGATTCTGATAGAGGGCCATGAGACTTAGACCTGAGTGCAAAAATGGAGGCTCTAGCCCCTTCCAGAGCTGAGATATCGAAACTCAAAAATTCGGCCCGAAAAAAAAACGACAGTGGTACCCCTTACGTTTTTTTTTTTGGGGCGAAAAATTAAGTTTCTCCAATCTTCCCAAAACTCTGGATTCTGATAGAGGGCCATGAGACTTAGACCTGAGTGCAAAATGGAGGCTCTAGCCCCTTCCAGAGCTGAGACATCGAAACTCAAAAATTCGGCCCGAAAAAAAAACGACAGTGGTACCCCTTACGTTTTTTTTTTTGGGCGAAAAATTAAGTTTCTCCAATCTTCCCAAAACTCTGGATTCTGATAGAGGGCCATGAGACTTAGACCTGAGTGCAAAAATGGAGGCTCTAGCCCCTTCCAGAGCTGAGATATCGAAACTCAAAAATTCGGCCCGAAAAAAAAACGACAGTGGTACCCCTTACGTTTTTTTTATTTGGGCGAAAAATTAAGTTTCTCCAATCTTCCCAAAACTCTGGATTCTGATAGAGGGCCATGAGACTTAGACCTGAGTGCAAAAATGGAGGCTCTAGCCCCTTCCAGAGCTGAGATATCGAAACTCAAAAATTCGGCCCGAAAAAAAAACGACAGTGGTACCCCTTACGTTTTTTTTTTTGCTCGAAAAATTAAGTTTCTCCAATCTTCCCAAAACTCTGGATTCTGATAGAGGGCCATGAGACTTATACCTGAGTGCAAAAATGGAGGCTCTAGCCCCTTCCAGAGCTGAGATATCGAAACTCAAAAATTCGGCCCGAATAAAAAAAACGACAGTGGTACCCCTTACGGTTTTTTTTTTTTGGGCGAAAAATTAAGTTTCTCCAATCTTCCCAAAACTCTGGATTCTGATAGAGGGCCATGAGACTTAGACCTGAGTGCAAAAATGGAGGCTCTAGCCCCTTCCAGAGCTGAGATATCGAAAATCAAAATTTCGACCCGAAAAAAAAACGACAGTGTTACCCCTTACGTTTTTTTTTTGGGCAAAAAATTAAGTATCCCCAATCTTCTCGAAACTCTGGATTCTGATAGAGGGCACTGAGACTTACACCTGAGTGCAAAAATGGAGGCTCTAGACCCTTCCAGAGCTGAGATATCGAAACTCAAAATTTCGACCCGAAAAAAAAAAACGACAGTGTTACCCCTTATGTTTTTTTTTTTGGGCGAAAAATTAAGTATCCCCATTCTTCTCGAAACTCTGGATTCTGATAGAGGGCACTGAGACTTACACCTGAGTGCAAAAATAGAGGCTCGTCTAGACCCTTCCAGAGCTGAGATATCGAAACTCAAAATTTCGACCCAAAAAAAAAAATTACAGTATTACCCCTTACGTTTTTTTTGGGGGGCGAAAAATTAAGTATCCCCAATCTTCTCGAAACTCTGGATTCTGATAGAGGGCACTGAGACTTACACCTGAGTGCAAAAATGGAGGCTCTAGACCCTCCCAGAGCCTAGATAGCGAAACTCAAAATTTCGACCCAAAAAAAAAAACGACAGTGTTACCCCTTACGTTTTTTTTTGGGGGCGAAAAATTAAGTATCCCCAATCTTCTCGAAACTCTGGATTCTGATAGAGGGCACTGAGACTTACACTTGAGTGCAAAAATGGAGGCTCTAGACCCTTCCAGAGCTGAGATATCGAAACTCAAAATTTCGACCCGAAAAAAAAACGACAGTGTTACCCCTTACGTTTTTTTTTTTTTGGGCGAAAAATTGAGTATCCCCAATCTTCTCGAAACTATGGATTCTGATAGAGGGCACTGAGACTTACACCTGAGTGCAAAAATGGAGGCTCTAGACCCTTCCAGAGCTGAGATATCAAAACTCAAAATTTCGACCCGAAAAAAAAAACGACAGTGTTACCCCTTACGTTTTTTTTTTTTTGGGGAGAAAAATTAAGTATCCCCAATCTTCTCGAAACTCTGGATTATGATAGAGGGCCATGAGACTTAGAACTGAGTGCAAAAATGGAGGCTCTAGCCCCTTCCAGAGCTGAGATATCGAAACTCAAAAATTCGGCCCGAAAAAAAAAACGACAGTGGTACCCCTTACGTTTTTTTTTTTTTGGGAGAAAAATTAAGTATCCCCAATCTTCTCGAAACTCTGGATTATGATAGAGGGCCATGAGACTTAGAACTGAGTACAAAAATGGAGGCTCTAGCCCCTTCCAGAGCTGAGATATCGAAACTCAAAAATTCGGCCCGAAAAAAAAAACGACAGTGGTACCCCTTACGTTTTTTTTTTTTTGGGCGAAAAATTAAGTTTCTCCAATCTTCCCAAAACTCTGGATTCTGATAGAGGGCCATGAGACTTAGACCTGAGTGCAAAAATGGAGGCTCTAGCCCCTTCCAGAGCTGTGATATAGAAACTCAAAAATTCGGCCCGAATAAAAAAAACGACAGTGGTAGCCCTTACGTTTTTTTTTTTGGGCGAAAAATTAAGTTTCTCCAATCTTCCCAAAACTCTGGATTCTGATAGAGGGCCATGAGACTTATACCTGAGTGCAAAAATGGAGGCTCTAGCCCCTTCCAGAGCTGAGATATCGAAACTCAAAAATTCGGCCCGAAAAAAAAACGACAGTGGTACCCCTTACGTTTTTTTTTTTTGGACGAAAAATTAAGTTTCTCCAATCTTCCCAAAACTCTGGATTCTGATAGAGGGCCATGAGACTTAGACCTGAGTGCAAAAATGGAGGCTCTAGCCCCTTCCAGAGCTGAGATATCGAAAATCAAAATTTCCACCCGAAAAAAAAACGACAGTGTTACCCCTTACGTTTTTTTTTTCTTGGCGAAAAATTAAGTATCCCCAATCTTCTCGAAACTCTGGATTCTGATAGAGGGCACTGAGACTTACACCTGAGTGCAAAAATGGAGGCTCTAGACCCTTCCAGAGCTGAGATATCGAAACTCAAAATTTCGACCCGAAAAAAAAACGACAGTGGTACCCCTTACGTTTTTTTTTTTGGGCGAAAAATTAAGTTTCTCCAATCTTCCCAAAACTCTGGATTCTGATAGAGGGCCATGAGACTTAGACCTGAGTGCAAAAATGGAGGCTCTAGCCCCTTCCAGAGCTGAGATATCGAAACTCAAAAATTCGGCCCGAAAAAAAAACGACAGTGGTACCCCTTACGTTTTTTTTTTTTGGGCGAAAAATTAAGTTTCTCTAATCTTCCCAAAACTCTGGATTCTGATAGAGGGCCATGAGACTTAGACCTGAGTGCAAAAATGGAGGCTCTAGCCCCTTCCAGAGCTGAGATATCGAAACTCAAAAATTCGGCCCGAAAAAAAACCGACAGTGGTACCCCTTACGTTTTTTTTTTTGCTCGAAAAATTAAGTTTCTCCAATCTTCCCAAAACTCTGGATTCTGATAGAGGGCCATGAGACTTAGACCTGAGTGCAAAAATGGAGGCTCTAGCCCCTTCCAGAGCTGAGATATCGAAACTCAAAAATTCGGCCCGAATAAAAAAAACGACAGTGGTACCCCTTACGGTTTTTTTTTTTTGGGCAAAAAATTAAGTTTCTCCAATCTTCCCAAAACTCTGGATTCTGATAGAGGGCCATGAGACTTAGACCTGAGTGCAAAAATGGAGGCTCTAGCCCCTTCCAGAGCTGAGATATCGAAAATCAAAATTTCGACCCGAAAAAAAAACGACAGTGTTACCCCTTACGTTTTTTTTTTGGGCGAAAAATTAAGTATCCCCAATCTTCTCGAAACTCTGGATTCTGATAGAGGGCACTGAGACTTACACCTGAGTGCAAAAATGGAGGCTCTAGACCCTTCCAGAGCTGAGATATCGAAACTCAAAATTTCGACCCGAAAAAAAAAAACGACAGTGTTACCCCTTACGTTTTTTTTTTTGGGCGAAAAATTAAGTATCCCCAATCTTCTCGAAACTCTGGATTCTGATAGAGGGCACTGAGACTTACACCTGAGTGCAAAAATAGAGGCTCGTCTAGACCCTTCCAGAGCTGAGATATCGAAACTCAAAATTTCGACCCAAAAAAAAAAATTACAGTATTACCCCTTACGTTTTTTTTGGGGGGCGAAAAATTAAGTATCCCCAATCTTCTCGAAACTCTGGATTCTGATAGAGGGCACTGAGACTTACACTTGAGTGCAAAAATGGAGGCTCTAGACCCTTCCAGAGCTGAGATATCGAAACTCAAAATTTCGACCCGAAAAAAAAACGACAGTGTTACCCCTTACGTTTTTTTTTTTTTGGGCGAAAAATTGAGTATCCCCAATCTTCTCGAAACTATGGATTCTGATAGAGGGCACTGAGACTTACACCTGAGTGCAAAAATGGAGGCTCTAGACCCTTCCAGAGCTGAGATATCAAAACTCAAAATTTCGACCCGAAAAAAAAAACGACAGTGTTACCCCTTACGTTTTTTTTTTTTTTTGGGAGAAAAATTAAGTATCCCCAATCTTCTCGAAACTCTGGATTATGATAGAGGGCCATGAGACTTAGAACTGAGTGCAAAAATGGAGGCTCTAGCCCCTTCCAGAGCTGAGATATCGAAACTCAAAAATTCGGCCCGAAAAAAAAAAAAACGACAGTGGTACCCCTTACGTTTTTTTTTTTTTGGGAGAAAAATTAAGTATCCCCAATCTTCTCGAAACTCTGGATTATGATAGAGGGCCATGAGACTTAGAACTGAGTACAAAAATGGAGGCTCTAGCCCCTTCCAGAGCTGAGATATCGAAACTCAAAAATTCGGCCCGAAAAAAAAAACGACAGTGGTACCCCTTACGTTTTTTTTTTTTGGGCGAAAAATTAAGTTTCTCCAATCTTCCCAAAACTCTGGATTCTGATAGAGGGCCATGAGACTTAGACCTGAGTGCAAAAATGGAGGCTCTAGCCCCTTCCAGAGCTGTGATATAGAAACTCAAAAATTCGGCCCGAATAAAAAAAACGACAGTGGTAGCCCTTACGTTGTTTTTTTTTGGGCGAAAAATTAAGTTTCTCCAATCTTCCCAAAACTCTGGATTCTGATAGAGGGCCATGAGACTTAGACCTGAGTGCAAAAATGGAGGCTCTAGCCCCTTCCAGAGCTGAGATATCGAAACTCAAAAATTCAGCCCGAAAAAAAAACGACAGTGGTACCCCATACGTTTTTTTTTTTTTGGACGAAATGACTTAGACCTGAGTGCAAAATTGGAGGCTCTAGCCCCTTCCAGAGCTGAGATATCGAAAATCAAAATTTCCACCCGAAAAAAAAACGACAGTGTTACCCCTTACGTTTTTTTTTTTTGGCGAAAAATTAAGTATCCCCAATCTTCTCGAAACTCTGGATTCTGATAGAGGGCACTGAGACTTACACCTGAGTGCAAAAATGGAGGCTCTAGACCCTTCCAGAGCTGAGATATCGATACTCAAAATTTCGACCCGAAAAAAAAACGACAGTGGTACCCCTTACGTTTTTTTTTTTTGGGCGAAAAATTAAGTATCCCCAATCTTCTCGAAACTCTGGATTCTGATAGAGGGCCATGAGACTTAGACCTGAGTGCAAAAATGGAGGCTCTAGCCCCTTCCAGAGCTGAGATATCGAAACTCAAAAATTCGGCCCGAAAAAAAAAACGACAGTGGTACCCCTTACGTTTTTTTTTTTGCTCGAAAAATTAAGTTTCTCCAATCTTCCCAAAACTCTGGATTCTGATAGAGGGCCATGAGACTTATACCTGAGTGCAAAAATGGAGGCTCTAGCCCCTTCCAGAGCTGAGATATCGAAACTCAAAAATTCGGCCCGAATAAAAAAAACGACAGTGGTACCCCTTACGGTTTTTTTTTTTTGGGCGAAAAATTAAGTTTCTCCAATCTTCCCAAAACTCTGGATTCTGATAGAGGGCCATGAGACTTAGACCTGAGTGCAAAAATGGAGGCTCTAGCCCCTTCGTGAGCTGAGATATCGAAACTCAAAAATTCGGCCCGAAAAAAAACCGACAGTGTTACCCCTTACGTTTTTTTTTTTTAGCGAAAAATTAAGTATCCCCAATCTTCTCGAAACTCTGGATTCTGATAGAGGGCACTGAGACTTACACCTGAGTGCAAAAATGGAGGCTCTAGACCCTTCCAGAGCTGAGATATCGAAAATCAAAATTTCGACCCGAAAAAAAAAACGACAGTGGTACCCCTTACGTTTTTTTTTTTTTGGGAGAAAAATTAAGTATCCCCAATCTTCTCGAAACTCTGGATTATGATAGAGGGCCATGAGACTTAGAACTGAGTGCAAAAATGGAGGCTCTAGCCCCTTCCAGAGCTGAGATATCGAAACTCAAAATTTCGACCCGAAAAAAAAACGACAGTGGTACCCCTTACGTTTTTTTTTTTGGGCGAAAAATTAAGTTTCTCCAATCTTCCCAAAACTCTGGATTCTGATAGAGGGCCATGAGACTTAGACCTGAGTGCAAAAATGGAGGCTCTAGCCCCTTCCAGAGCTGAGATATCGAAACTCAAAAATTCGGCCCGAAAAAAAAACGACAGTGGTACCCCTTACGTTTTTTTTTTTTTGGGCGAAAAATTAAGTTTCTCTAATCTTCCCAAAACTCTGGATTCTGATAGAGGGCCATGAGACTTAGACCTGAGTGCAAAAATGGAGGCTCTAGCCCCTTCCAGAGCTGAGATATCGAAACTCAAAAATTCGGCCCGAAAAAAAACGACAGTGGTACCCCTTACGTTTTTTTTTTTTGGGCGAAAAATTAAGTTTCTCCAATCTTCCCAAAACTCTGGATTCTGATAGAGGGCCATGAGACTTAGACCTGAGTGCAAAAATGGAGGCTCTAGCCCCTTCCAGAGCTGAGATATCGAAACTCAAAATTTCGACTTGAAAAAAAAAATGACAGTGTTACCCCTTACGTTTTTTTTTGGGGCGAAAAATTAAGTTTCTCCAATCTTCCCAAAACTCTGGATTCTGATAGAGGGCCATGAGACTTAGACCTGAGTGCAAAAATGGAGGCTCTAGCCCCTTCCAGAGCTGAGATATCGAAACTCAAAAATTCGGCCCGAAAAAAAACCGACAGTGGTACCCCTTACGTTTTTTTTTTTTGGGCGAAAAATTAAGTTTCTCCAATCTTCCCAAAACTCTGGATTCTGATAGAGGGCCATGAGACTTAGACCTGAGTGCAAAAATGGAGGCTCTAGCCCCTTCCAGAGCTGAGATATCGAAAATCTAAATTTCGACCCGAAAAAAAAACGACAGTGTTACCCCTTACGTTTTTTTTTTTTTGGGCGAAAAATTAAGTATCCCCAATCTTCTCGAAACTCTGGATTCTGATAGAGGGCACTGAGACTTACACCTGAGTGCAAAAATGGAGGCTCTAGATCCTTCCAGAGCTGAGATATCGAAACTCAAAATTTCGACCGAAAAAAAAAACGACAGTGTTACCCCTTACGTTTTTTTTTTTTGGGCGAAAAATTAAGTATCCCCAATCTTCTCGAAACTCTGGATTCTGATAGAGGGCACTGAGACTTACACCTGAGTGCAAAAATAGAGGCTCTAGACCCTTCCAGAGCTGAGATATCGAAACTCAAAATTTCGACCCGAAAAAAAAAACGACAGTGTTACCCCTTACGTTTTTTTTTTTGGGCGAAAAATTAAGTATCCCCAATCTTCTCGAAACTCTGGATTCTGATAGAGGGCCATGAGACTTAGACCTGAGTGCAAAAATGGAGGCTCTAGACCCTCCCAGAGCTGAGATATCGAAACTCAAAATTTCGACCCGAAAAAAAAACGACAGTGTTACCCCTTACGTTTTTTTTTTTGGGCGAAAAATTAAGTATCCCCAATCTTCTCGAAACTCTGGATTCTGATAGAGGGCCATGAGACTTAGACCTGAGTGCAAAAATGGAGGCTCTAGCCCCTTCCAGAGCTAAAATATATCGAAACTCAAAAATTCGGCCCGAAAAAAAAAACGACAGTGGTACCCCTTACGTTGTTTTTTTTTTGGGCGAAAAATTAAGTTTCTCCAATCTTCCCAAAACTCTGGATTCTTATAGAGGGCCATGAGACTTACACCTGAGTGCAAAAATGGAGGCTCTAGACCCTTCCAGAGCTGAGATATCGTAACTCAAAATTTCGACCCGAAAAAAAAAAAGACAGTGTTACCCCTTACGTTTTTTTTTGGGCGAAAAATTAAGTATCCCCAATCTTCTCGAAACTCTGGATTCTGATAGAGGGCACTGAGACTTACACCTGAGTGCAAAAATAGAGGCTCTAGCCCCTTCCAGAGCTGAGATATCGCAAATCAAAATTTCGACCCGAAAAAAAAACTACAGTGTTACCCCTTACGTTTTTTTTTTTTGGGCGAAAAATTAAGTATCCCCAATCTTCTCGAAACTCTGGATTCTGATAGAGGGCACTGAGACTTACACCTGAGTGCAAAAATGGAGGCTCTAGACCCTTCCAGAGCTGAGATATCGAAACTCAAAATTTCGACCCGAAAAAAAAAACGACAGTGTTACCCCTTACGTTTTTTTTTGGGCGAAAAATTAAGTATCCCCAATCTTCTCGAAACTCTGGATTCTGATAGAGGGCACTGAGACTTACACCTGAGTGCAAAAATAGAGGCTCTAGACCCTTCCAGAGCTGAGATATCGAAACTCAAAATTTCGACTTGAAAAAAAAATGACAGTGTTACCCCTTACGTTTTTTTTTTGGGGCGAAAAATTAAGTATCCCCAATCTTCTCGAAACTCTGGATTCTGATAGAGGGCACTGAGACTTACACCTGAGTGCAAAAATGGAGGCTCTAGACCCTTCCAGAGCTATCGAAACTCAAAATTTCGACCCGAAAAAAAAACGACAGTGTTACCCCTTACGTTTTTTTTTTTTTGGGCGAAAAATTAAGTATCCCCAATCTTCTCGAAACTCTGGATTCTGATAGAGGGCACTGAGACTTACACCTGAGTGCAAAAATGGAGGCTCTAGACCCTTCCAGAGCTGAGATATCGAAACTCAAAATTTCGACCCGAAAAAAAAACGACAGTGTTACCCCTTACGTTTTTTTTTTGGGCGAAAAATTAAGTATCCCCAATCTTCTCGAAACTCTGGATTATGATAGAGGGCACTGAGACTTACACCTGAGTGCAAAAATGGAGGCTCTAGACCCTTCCAGAGCTGAGATATCAAAACTCAAAATTTCGACCCGAAAAAAAAACGACAGTGTTACACCTTACGTTTTTTTTTTTTTGGGAGAAAAATTAAGTATCCCCAATCTTCTCGAAACTCTGGATTATGATAGAGGGCCATGAGACTTAGAACTGAGTGCAAAAATGGAGGCTCTAGCCCCTTCCAGAGCTGAGATATCGAAACTCAAAAATTCGGCCCGAAAAAAAAACGACAGTGGTACCCCTTACGTTTTTTTTTTTGGCGAAAAATTAAGTTTCTCCAATCTTCCCAAAACTCTGGATTCTGATAGAGGGCCATGAGACTTAGACCTGAGTGCAAAAATGGAGGCTCTAGCCCCTTCCAGAGCTGAGATATCGAAACTCAAAAATTCGGCCCGAAAAAAAAAACGACAGTGGTACCCCTTACGTTTTTTTTTTTTTGGGCGAAAAATTAAGTTTCTCCAATCTTCCCAAAACTCTGGATTCTGATAGAGGGCCATGAGACTTAGACCTGAGTGCAAAAATGGAGGCTCTAGCCCCTTCCAGAGCTGTGATATAGAAACTCAAAAATTCGGCCCGAATAAAAAAAACGACAGTGGTAGCCCTTACGTTTTTTTTTTTGGGCGAAAAATTAAGTTTCTCCAATCTTCCCAAAACTCTGGATTCTGATAGAGGGCCATGAGACTTAGACCTGAGTGCAAAAATGGAGGCTCTAGCCCCTTCCAGAGCTGAGATATCGAAACTCAAAAATTCGGCCCGAAAAAAAAACGACAGTGGTACCCCTTACGTTTTTTTTTTTTGGACGAAAAATTAAGTTTCTCCAATCTTCCCAAAACTCTGGATTCTGATAGAGGGCCATGAGACTTAGACCTGAGTGCAAAATTGGAGGCTCTAGCCCCTTCCAGAGCTGAGATATCGAAAATCAAAATTTCCACCCGAAAAAAAAACGACAGTGTTACCCCTTACGTTTTTTTTTTCTTGGCGAAAAATTAAGTATCCCCAATCTTCTCGAAACTCTGGATTCTGATAGAGGGCACTGAGACTTACACCTGAGTGCAAAAATGGAGGCTCTAGACCCTTCCAGAGCTGAGATATCGATACTCAAAATTTCGACCCGAAAAAAAAACGACAGTGGTACCCCTTACGTTTTTTTTTTTTGGGCGAAAAATTAAGTATCCCCAATCTTCTCGAAACTCTGGATTCTGATAGAGGGCCATGAGACTTAGACCTGAGTGCAAAAATGGAGGCTCTAGCCCCTTCCAGAGCTGAGATATCGAAACTCAAAAATTCGGCCCGAAAAAAAAAACGACAGTGGTACCCCTTACGTTTTTTTTTTTGCTCGAAAAATTAAGTTTCTCCAATCTTCCCAAAACTCTGGATTCTGATAGAGGGCCATGAGACTTATACCTGAGTGCAAAAATGGAGGCTCTAGCCCCTTCCAGAGCTGAGATATCGAAACTCAAAAATTCGGCCCGAATAAAAAAAACGACAGTGGTACCCCTTACGGTTTTTTTTTTTTTGGGCGAAAAATTAAGTTTCTCCAATCTTCCCAAAACTCTGGATTCTGATAGAGGGCCATGAGACTTAGACCTGAGTGCAAAAATGGAGGCTCTAGCCCCTTCGTGAGCTGAGATATCGAAACTCAAAAATTCGGCCCGAAAAAAAACCGACAGTGTTACCCCTTACGTTTTTTTTTTTTAGCGAAAAATTAAGTATCCCCAATCTTCTCGAAACTCTGGATTCTGATAGAGGGCACTGAGACTTACACCTGAGTGCAAAAATGGAGGCTCTAGACCCTTCCAGAGCTGAGATATCGAAAATCAAAATTTCGACCCGAAAAAAAAAACGACAGTGGTACCCCTTACGTTTTTTTTTTTTTGGGAGAAAAATTAAGTATCCCCAATCTTCTCGAAACTCTGGATTATGATAGAGGGCCATGAGACTTAGAACTGAGTGCAAAAATGGAGGCTCTAGCCCCTTCCAGAGCTGAGATATCGAAACTCAAAATTTCGACCCGAAAAAAAAACGACAGTGGTACCCCTTACGTTTTTTTTTTTGGGCGAAAAATTAAGTTTCTCCAATCTTCCCAAAACTCTGGATTCTGATAGAGGGCCATGAGACTTAGACCTGAGTGCAAAAATGGAGGCTCTAGCCCCTTCCAGAGCTGAGATATCGAAACTCAAAAATTCGGCCCGAAAAAAAAACGACAGTGGTACCCCTTACGTTTTTTTTTTTTTGGGCGAAAAATTAAGTTTCTCTAATCTTCCCAAAACTCTGGATTCTGATAGAGGGCCATGAGACTTAGACCTGAGTGCAAAAATGGAGGCTCTAGCCCCTTCCAGAGCTGAGATATCGAAACTCAAAAATTCGGCCCGAAAAAAAACCGACAGTGGTACCCCTTACGTTTTTTTTTTTTTGCTCGAAAAATTAAGTTTCTCCAATCTTCCCAAAACTCTGGATTCTGATAGAGGGCCATGAGACTTAGACCTGAGTGCAAAAATGGAGGCTCTAGCCCCTTCCAGAGCTGAGATATCGAAACTCAAAAATTCGGCCCGAATAAAAAAAACGACAGTGGTACCCCTTACGGTTTTTTTTTTTTGGGCAAAAAATTAAGTTTCTCCAATCTTCCCAAAACTCTGGATTCTGATAGA
Organism: Pimephales promelas; assembly: GCF_988280905.1. Taxonomy (NCBI): domain Eukaryota; kingdom Metazoa; phylum Chordata; class Actinopteri; order Cypriniformes; family Leuciscidae; genus Pimephales; species Pimephales promelas. The sequence goes on from NC_142788.1 coordinate 659,666, forward strand.
GAGCCATGAGACTTAGACCTGAGTGCAAAAATGGAGGCTCTAGCCCCTTCCAGAGCTGAGATATCGAAAATCAAAATTTCGACCCGAAAAAAAAACGACAGTGTTACCCCTTACGTTTTTTTTTTGGGCGAAAAATTAAGTATCCCCAATCTTCTCGAAACTCTGGATTCTGATAGAGGGCACTGAGACTTACACCTGAGTGCAAAAATGGAGGCTCTAGACCCTTCCAGAGCTGAGATATCGAAACTCAAAATTTCGACCCGAAAAAAAAAAACGACAGTGTTACCCCTTACGTTTTTTTTTTGGGCGAAAAATTAAGTATCCCCAATCTTCTCGAAACTCTGGATTCTGATAGAGGGCACTGAGACTTACACCTGAGTGCAAAAATAGAGGCTCGTCTAGACCCTTCCAGAGCTGAGATATCGAAACTCAAAATTTCGACCCCAAAAAAAAAATTACAGTATTACCCCTTACGTTTTTTTTGGGGGGCGAAAAATTAAGTATCCCCAATCTTCTCGAAACTCTGGATTCTGATAGAGGGCACTGAGACTTACACCTGAGTGCAAAAATGGAGGCTCTAGACCCTCCCAGAGCTGAGATAGCGAAACTCAAAATTTCGACCCAAAAAAAAAAACGACAGTGTTACCCCTTACGTTTTTTTTGGGGGGGCGAAAAATTAAGTATCCCCAATCTTCTCGAAACTCTGGATTCTGATAGAGGGCACTGAGACTTACACTTGAGTGCAAAAATGGAGGCTCTAGACCCTTCCAGAGCTGAGATATCGAAACTCAAAATTTCGACCCGAAAAAAAAACGACAGTGTTACCCCTTACGTTTTTTTTTTTTTGGGCGAAAAATTGAGTATCCCCAATCTTCTCGAAACTATGGATTCTGATAGAGGGCACTGAGACTTACACCTGAGTGCAAAAATGGAGGCTCTAGACCCTTCCAGAGCTGAGATATCAAAACTCAAAATTTCGACCCGAAAAAAAAAACGACAGTGTTACCCCTTACGTTTTTTTTTTTTGGGAGAAAAATTAAGTATCCCCAATCTTCTCGAAACTCTGGATTATGATAGAGGGCCATGAGACTTAGAACTGAGTGCAAAAATGGAGGCTCTAGCCCCTTCCAGAGCTGAGATATCGAAACTCAAAAATTCGGCCCGAAAAAAAAAAAACGACAGTGGTACCCCTTACGTTTTTTTTTTTTTTGGGAGAAAAATTAAGTATCCCCAATCTTCTCGAAACTCTGGATTATGATAGAGGGCCATGAGACTTAGAACTGAGTACAAAAATGGAGGCTCTAGCCCCTTCCAGAGCTGAGATATCGAAACTCAAAAATTCGGCCCGAAAAAAAAAACGACAGTGGTACCCCTTACGTTTTTTTTTTTTGGGCGAAAAATTAAGTTTCTCCAATCTTCCCAAAACTCTGGATTCTGATAGAGGGCCATGAGACTTAGACCTGAGTGCAAAAATGGAGGCTCTAGCCCCTTCCAGAGCTGTGATATAGAAACTCAAAAATTCGGCCCGAATAAAAAAAACGACAGTGGTAGCCCTTACGTTTTTTTTTTGGGCGAAAAATTAAGTTTCTCCAATCTTCCCAAAACTCTGGATTCTGATAGAGGGCCATGAGACTTAGACCTGAGTGCAAAAATGGAGGCTCTAGCCCCTTCCAGAGCTGAGATATCGAAACTCAAAATTTCGACCCGAAAAAAAAAAACGACAGTGTTACCCCTTACGTTTTTTTTTTGGGCGAAAAATTAAGTATCCCCAATCTTCTTGAAACTCTGGATTCTGATAGAGGGCACTGAGACTTACACCTGAGTGCAAAAATGGAGGCTCTAGACCCTTCCAGAGCTGAGATATCGATACTCAAAATTTCGACCCGAAAAAAAAACGACAGTGGTACCCCTTACGTTTTTTTTTTTTGGGCGAAAAATTAAGTATCCCCAATCTTCTCGAAACTCTGGATTCTGATAGAGGGCCATGAGACTTAGACCTGAGTGCAAAAATGGAGGCTCTAGCCCCTTCCAGAGCTGAGATATCGAAACTCAAAAATTCGGCCCGAAAAAAAAACGACAGTGGTACCCCTTACGTTTTTTTTTTTGCTCGAAAAATTAAGTTTCTCCAATCTTCCCAAAACTCTGGATTCTGATAGAGGGCCATGAGACTTATACCTGAGTGCAAAAATGGAGGCTCTAGACCCTTCCAGAGCTGAGATATCGAAACTCAAAATTTCGACCCGAAAAAAAAAAACGACAGTGTTACCCCTTACGTTTTTTTTTTTGGGCGAAAAATTAAGTATCCCCAATCTTCTTGAAACTCTGGATTCTGATAGAGGGCACTGAGACTTACACCTGAGTGCAAAAATAGAGGCTCTAGACCCTTCCAGAGCTGAGATATCGAAACTCAAAATTTCGACCCGAAAAAAAAAATGACAGTGTTACCCCTTACGTTTTTTTTTTTTGGGGCGAAAAATTAAGTATCCCCAATCTTCTCGAAACTCTGGATTCTGATAGAGGGCACTGAGACTTACACCTGAGTGCAAAAATGGAGGCTCTAGAACCTCCCAGAGCTGAGATATCGAAACTCAAAATTTCGACCCGAAAAAAAAACGACAGTGTTACCCCTTACGTTTTTTTTTGGGGGCGAAAAATTAAGTATCCCCAATCTTCTCGAAACTCTGGATTCTGATAGAGGGCACTGAGACTTACACCTGAGTGCAAAAATGGAGGCTCTAGACCCTTCCAGAGCTGAGATATCGATACTCAAAATTTCGACCCGAAAAAAAAACGACAGTGGTACCCCTTACATTTTTTTTGGGGGGCGAAAAATTAAGTTTCTCCAATCTTCCCAAAACTCTGGATTCTGATAGAGGGCCATGAGACTTAGACCTGAGTGCAAAAATGGAGGCTCTAGCCCCTTCCAGAGCTGAGATATCGAAACTCAAAAATTCGGCCCGAAAAAAAAACGACAGTGGTACCCCTTACGTTTTGTTTTTTTTTGGGCGAAAAATTAAGTTTCTCCAATCTTCCCAAAACTCTGAATTCTGATAGAGGGCCACGAGACTTAGACCTGAGTGCAAAAATGGAGGCTCTAGCCCCTTCCAGAGCTGAGATATCGAAACTCAAAAATTCGGCCCGAATAAAAAAAACGACAGTGGTACCCCTTACGGTTTTTTTTTTGGTCGAAAAATTAAGTTTCTCCAATCTTCCCAAAACTCTGGATTCTGATAGAGGGCCATGAGACTTAGACCTGAGTGCAAAAATGGAGGCTCTAGCCCCTTCCAGAGCTGAGATATCGAAACTCAAAAATTCGGCCCGAAAAAAAAAACGACAGTGGTACCCCTTACGTTTTTTTTTTTTTGGGAGAAAAATTAAGTATCCCCAATCTTCTCGAAACTCTGGATTATGATAGAGGGCCATGAGACTTAGAACTGAGTACAAAAATGGAGGCTCTAGCCCCTTCCAGAGCTGAGATATCGAAACTCAAAAATTCGGCCCGAAAAAAAAAACGACAGTGGTACCCCTTACGTTTTTTTTTTTTGGGCGAAAAATTAAGTTTCTCCAATCTTCCCAAAACTCTGGATTCTGATAGAGGGCCATGAGACTTAGACCTGAGTGCAAAAATGGAGGCTCTAGCCCCTTCCAGAGCTGTGATATAGAAACTCAAAAATTCGGCCCGAATAAAAAAAACGACAGTGGTAGCCCTTACGTTTTTTTTTTTGGGCGAAAAATTAAGTTTCTCCAATCTTCCCAAAACTCTGGATTCTGATAGAGGGCCATGAGACTTAGACCTGAGTGCAAAAATGGAGGCTCTAGCCCCTTCCAGAGCTGAGATATCGAAACTCAAAAATTCAGCCCGAAAAAAAAACGACAGTGGTACCCCATACGTTTTTTTTTTTTGGACGAAAAATTAAGTTTCTCCAATCTTCCCAAAACTCTGGATTCTGATAGAGGGCCATGAGACTTAGACCTGAGTGCAAAATTGGAGGCTCTAGACCCTTCCAGAGCTGAGATATCGAAACTCAAAATTTCGACCCGAAAAAAAAAAACGACAGTGTTACCCCTTACGTTTTTTTTTGGGCGAAAAATTAAGTATCCCCAATCTTCTTGAAACTCTGGATTCTGATAGAGGGCACTGAGACTTACACCTGAGTGCAAAAATGGAGGCTCTAGACCCTTCCAGAGCTGAGATATCGATACTCAAAATTTCGACCCGAAAAAAAAACGACAGTGGTACCCCTTACGTTTTTTTTTTTTGGGCGAAAAATTAAGTATCCCCAATCTTCTCGAAACTCTGGATTCTGATAGAGGGCCATGAGACTTAGACCTGAGTGCAAAAATGGAGGCTCTAGCCCCTTCCAGAGCTGAGATATCGAAACTCAAAAATTCGGCCCGAAAAAAAAACGACAGTGGTACCCCTTACGTTTTTTTTTTTGCTCGAAAAATTAAGTTTCTCCAATCTTCCCAAAACTCTGGATTCTGATAGAGGGCCATGAGACTTATACCTGAGTGCAAAAATGGAGGCTCTAGACCCTTCCAGAGCTGAGATATCGAAACTCAAAATTTCGACCCGAAAAAAAAAAACGACAGTGTTACCCCTTACGTTTTTTTTTTTGGGCGAAAAATTAAGTATCCCCAATCTTCTTGAAACTCTGGATTCTGATAGAGGGCACTGAGACTTACACCTGAGTGCAAAAATAGAGGCTCTAGACCCTTCCAGAGCTGAGATATCGAAACTCAAAATTTCGACCCGAAAAAAAAAATGACAGTGTTACCCCTTACGTTTTTTTTTTTTGGGGCGAAAAATTAAGTATCCCCAATCTTCTCGAAACTCTGGATTCTGATAGAGGGCACTGAGACTTACACCTGAGTGCAAAAATGGAGGCTCTAGAACCTCCCAGAGCTGAGATATCGAAACTCAAAATTTCGACCCGAAAAAAAAACGACAGTGTTACCCCTTACGTTTTTTTTTGGGGGCGAAAAATTAAGTATCCCCAATCTTCTCGAAACTCTGGATTCTGATAGAGGGCACTGAGACTTACACCTGAGTGCAAAAATGGAGGCTCTAGACCCTTCCAGAGCTGAGATATCGATACTCAAAATTTCGACCCGAAAAAAAAACGACAGTGGTACCCCTTACATTTTTTTTGGGGGGCGAAAAATTAAGTTTCTCCAATCTTCCCAAAACTCTGGATTCTGATAGAGGGCCATGAGACTTAGACCTGAGTGCAAAAATGGAGGCTCTAGCCCCTTCCAGAGCTGAGATATCGAAACTCAAAAATTCGGCCCGAAAAAAAAACGACAGTGGTACCCCTTACGTTTTGTTTTTTTTTGGGCGAAAAATTAAGTTTCTCCAATCTTCCCAAAACTCTGAATTCTGATAGAGGGCCACGAGACTTAGACCTGAGTGCAAAAATGGAGGCTCTAGCCCCTTCCAGAGCTGAGATATCGAAACTCAAAAATTCGGCCCGAATAAAAAAAACGACAGTGGTACCCCTTACGGTTTTTTTTTTGGTCGAAAAATTAAGTTTCTCCAATCTTCCCAAAACTCTGGATTCTGATAGAGGGCCATGAGACTTAGACCTGAGTGCAAAAATGGAGGCTCTAGCCCCTTCCAGAGCTGAGATATCGAAACTCAAAAATTCGGCCCGAAAAAAAAAACGACAGTGGTACCCCTTACGTTTTTTTTTGGGCGAAAAATTAAGTATCCCCAATCTTCTCGAAACTCTGGATTCTGATAGAGGGCACTGAGACTTACACCTGAGTGCAAAAATAGAGGCTCTAGACCCTTCCAGAGCTGAGATATCGAAACTCAAAATTTCGACCCGAAAAAAAAAATGACAGTGTTACCCCTTACGTTTTTTTTTTGGGGCGAAAAATTAAGTATCCCCAATCTTCTCGAAACTCTGGATTCTGATAGAGGGCACTGAGACTTACACCTGAGTGCAAAAATGGAGGCTCTAGACCCTTCCAGAGCTGAGATATCGATACTCAAAATTTCGACCCGAAAAAAAAACGACAGTGGTACCCCTTACGTTTTTTTTTTTGGGCGAAAAATTAAGTTTCTCCAATCTTCCCAAAACTCTGGATTCTGATAGAGGGCCATGAGACTTAGACCTGAGTGCAAAAATGGAGGCACTAGCCCCTTCCAGAGCTGAGATATCGAAACTCAAAAATTCGGCCCGAAAAAAAAACGACAGTGGTACCCCTTACGTTTTTTTTTTTGGGCGAAAATTTAAGTTTCTCCAATCTTCCCAAAACTCTGGATTCTGATAGAGGGCCATGAGACTTAGACCTGAGTGCAAAAATGGAGGCTCTAGCCCCTTCCAGAGCTGAGATATCGAAACTCAAAAATTCGGCCCGAAAAAAAAACGACAGTGGTACCCCTTACGTTTTTTTTTTTTGGGCGAAAAATTAAGTTTCTCCAATCTTCCCAAAACTCTGGATTCTGATAGAGGGCCATGAGACTTAGACCTGAGTGCAAAAATGGAGGCTCTAGCCCCTTCCAGAGCTGAGATATCGAAAATCAAAATTTCGACCCGAAAAAAAAAACGACAGTGTTACCCCTTACGTTTTTGTTTTTGGGCGAAAAATTAAGTATCCCCAATCTTCTCGAAACTCTGGATTCTGATATAGGGCACTGAGACTTACACCTGAGTGCAAAAATGGAGGCTCTAGACCCTTCCAGAGCTGAGATATCGAAACTCAAAATTTCGACCCGAAAAAAAAAAGACAGTGTTACCCCTTACGTTTTTTTTTGGGCGAAAAATTAAGTATCCCCAATCTTCTCGAAACTCTGGATTCTGATAGAGGGCACTGAGACTTACACCTGAGTGCAAAAATAGAGGCTCTAGACCCTTCCAGAGCTGAGATATCGAAACTCAAAATTTCGACTTGAAAAAAAAAATGACAGTGTTACCCCTTACGTTTTTTTTTTGGGGCGAAAAATTAAGTATCCCCAATCTTCTCGAAACTCTGGATTCTGATAGAGGGCACTGAGACTTACACCTGAGTGCAAAAATGGAGGCTCTAGACCAGGGTTCCTCAATTAATTTTTACCAAGGGCCAAATTCTGCTGACAATACAGAGCCAAGGGCCACCAACCACAATGTTATGACCTCAATGTTTGCTCTGCTATTTTTGTTGTTGTTGTTTTCTTAAAAATAGTCACAAATCACCACATAGCCCAATTATTCTGATTTTATTTATTTTTATTTATTATTTTCTTTTTTTAACTAGTCTGTTTTATTCAAGAAATTTTGAGCAGATGTATTCAGATACAGAAAACTTAAGAACTTTGCATGGTGGATATTAAAAACAAATTAACAACAACTCTGGATCTCCATGTCTGCATGGGAGTCGACTGATCCTGGATCATCCTGCTCATCACAACACTGGATCTCTTCTCATCAATTTCCCTAATAGCAGATTAAATTATTAGACCTATCAGCCTTAATATTTTATAGTTCTTACTTGGATCAAACTATTAACTGTCATGTACTCACCATTCAATGAGAGAAGTGACAACGAGAGGCTGAAGCAATGCCTCTGATGTTAGGGCTGTATTCTGTTGTAGCAATTCTGAGACACTGATCAAGATGCACACTGGACAGTCTGTTTCTATCCTGGTTCTTGATTATGTTCATTATAGAAAACGAAGACTCACAGATGTAAGTGGATGGAAATATTGAAAGAAGGAACATTGCAATAATCCTGCTGTTCTTGAACTTAGCTTGAGAAACCACTTTTGTCCAAAAGTCGCTCACACTAGCCTCCTTGTGTTGCTCTCTGATCAAATCAGACTTTGACATTTCCAAAATCTCCAAAATGCTTCATCTAAAGAGGAAACCAGGCGTTTGGCCTCAGCAGTCCATTGTCCATCTGCTGGGACTGAAAATGGCTGTCTTAGGAAGAGAAGGAGTTCACTTGACAGGTTAAAGCTCTGAAATCGCTCTTTGAAATTATCTGCCAGTCTCATCACAAAGTCGCGCATTAACGGGTCCTCTGGCACTGTGTCGCTCGCAATGCTGTTGTAAATACGGAAAGTGCAGCTTTCTCCCTTGAAGATCCCGCTCAAAAAGCGTCAGCTTTAAACGAAAAGCTTCAACCGCTTCGTACATGTCAGCAATAGTGTGGTTCTTGCCTTGCAATTGCAAATTAAGCTGATTCAGGTGAGACATGATATCGCACAAAAAATGCACGAATGCCATCTCTGTGTTGTCTTTCAAAAAACTCAGAAATGTCTCTGCCTTTTGGCTTTGAAGGCTGCTTAAAAATGTACAAAGTTCATTTTGAAGTTCACACACTCTTTCCAGCACACGACCCTTGCTCAGCCATCGGACATCATTGTGCAGCAAAAGATCATGCCGTTCTGCAGACATTTCCTCCAGCAAGGCTCGGAAAAGGCGATGTTGCAGACCAGAACTCGCGCGAATAAAGTTTACCAGCCTCATCACAGTATCCATTGTCTCTTTCATTTTTCCAGACAATTTGGCGCATAACACCGATTTATGAATAATGCAGTGAAATGTTATGAGATTTGGATTGACAGCAGCTAACCTGCTTATCAGGCCTCTGTGATGTCCAACCATTGACGGAGCCCCGTCAGTGACAACTGACACAACTTTGCTTAAATCTAATCCATTCGTTTCAAAGAATTGCATCAGTTCGTTAAAAATTATTTCTCCGGTTGCGCGTCCTTGTATTGGCAACAAACAAAGCAGCTCTTCGCGGAAACCTTTCCATCAAAAAATCTGACGAACACTGACAGCTGTTCAATGTCGGTTCGGTCGCAAGACGAGTCTATTGCAAGTGACATGACTTCAGCTTTCTTTATGTCGGATAAAAGATTGGACAGACACTCACCCGCCAGTGTTTCTACTCTTCTTGTTGCCGTGCAATCAGATAACGGCACCTTCTGTAATAGTTCCACAACCATTTTCTTCGTTTTCTCATCGTGGTTTAAAACTTCTTCCACCATGTCAATCGCACAGGTTTTAATTAATTCGCCATCCGAGAACGGCTTTTTGGCCTTTGCCAGATTCCAAGCCACACGTAAGGATGCTGCGGTGGCATTCTCCTGAATGGATGTAGTTTTATGAATAACAGCAACTGACTGCTTGTAAGCTGCTGCCAATTGTGATACCTTCTGTTTGCGACTCTCAGAATGTTCAGGAAAATTGCTGTTAAAATTGCTGTGCAATGAGTTAAAATGGCGTTTGATATTGTCAGACTTACAGACAGCCACGGTCTGCGTGCATAGCAAACACGTTGGCTTTGCGTTGTGGTGGTCAGGCAAAATAAAACAAAATTGTTCAGTCCATTCAGATTTGAATCGTCTGTTTTCTGTGTCCACTTTTCTTTTCTTCACACTTGCCATATTTCTGTTGCGCGCGAATGCCTAGCCCTAGATACTGCGTTTGAATTTTTGCTTACACTGATGTTACCATGACAACCTGGAAATGAGCGCGGGCCAAACATTTTCCTTTCGCGGGCCGGATGTGGCCCGCGGGCCGCCTATTGAGGAACCCTGCTCTAGACCCTTCCAGAGCTGAGATATCGAAACTCAAAATTTCGACCCGAAAAAAAAACGACAGTGTTACCCCTTACGTTTTTTTTTTTTGGGCGAAAAATTAAGTATCCCCAATCTTCTCGAAACTCTGGATTCTGATAGAGGGCACTGAGACTTACACCTGAGTGCAAAAATGGAGGCTCTAGACCCTTCCAGAGCTGAGATATCAAAACTCAAAATTTCGACCCGAAAAAAAAACGACAGTGTTACACCTTACGTTTTTTTTTTTTGGGAGAAAAATTAAGTATCCCCAATCTTCTCGAAACTCTGGATTATGATAGAGGGCCATGAGACTTAGAACTGAGTGCAAAAATGGAGGCTCTAGCCCCTTCCAGAGCTGAGATATCGAAACTCAAAAATTCGGCCCGAAAAAAAAACGACAGTGGTACCCCTTACGTTTTTTTTTTTGGCGAAAAATTAAGTTTCTCCAATCTACCCAAAACTCTGGATTCTGATAGAGGGCCATGAGACTTAGACCTGATTGCAAAAATGGAGGCTCTAGCCCCTTCCAGAGCTGAGATATCGAAACTCAAAAATTCGGCCCGAAAAAAAAAACGACAGTGGTACCCCTTACGTTTTTTTTTTTTGGGCGAAAATTTAAGTTTCTCCAATCTTCCCAAAACTCTGGATTCTGATAGAGGGCCATGAAACTTAGACCTGAGTGCAAAAATGGAGGCTCTAGCCCCTTCCAGAGCTGAGATATCGAAACTCAAAAATTCGGCCCGAAAAAAAAACGACAGTGGTACCCCTTACGTTTTTTTTTTTTGGGCGAAAAATTAAGTTTCTCCAATCTTTCCAAAACTCTGGATTCTGATAGAGGGCCATGAGACTTAGACCTGAGTGCAAAAATGGAGGCTCTAGCCCCTTCCAGAGCTGAGATATCGAAACTCAAAAATTCGGCCCGAAAAAAAAACGACAGTGGTACCCCTTACGTTTTTTTTTTTTGGGCGAAAATTTAAGTTTCTCCAATCTTCCCAAAACTCTGGATTCTGATAGAGGGCCATGAAACTTAGACCTGAGTGCAAAAATGGAGGCTCTAGCCCCTTCCAGAGCTGAGATATCGAAACTCAAAATTTCGACCCGAAAAAAAAAAATGACAGTGTTACCCCTTACGTTTTTTTTTTTGGGGCGAAAAATTAACTATCCCCAATCTTCTCGAAACTCTGGATTCTGATAGAGGGCACTGAGACTTACACCTGAGTGCAAAAATGGAGGCTCTAGAACCTCCCAGAGCTGAGATATCGAAACTCAAAATTTCGACCCGAAAAAAAAACGACAGTGTTACCCCTTACGTTTTTTTTTTGGGGCGAAAAATTAAGTATGCCCAATCTTCTCGAAACTCTGGATTCTGATAGAGGGCACTGAGACTTACACCTGAGTGCAAAAATGGAGGCTCTAGACCCTTCCAGAGCTGAGATATTGATACTCAAAATTTCGACCCGAAAAAAAAACGACAGTGTTACCCCTTACGTTTTTTTTTTTTGGGAGAAAAATTAAGTATCCCCAATCTTCTCGAAACTCTGGATTATGATAGAGGGCCATGAGACTTAGAACTGAGTGCAAAAATGGAGGCTCTAGCCCCTTCCAGAGCTGAGATATCGAAAATCAAAATTTCGACCCGAAAAAAAAACGACAGTGTTACCCCTTACATTTTTTTTGGGGGGGCGAAAAATTAAGTTTCTCCAATCTTCCCAAAACTCTGGATTCTGATAGAGGGCCATGAGACTTAGACCTGAGTGCAAAAATGGAGGCTCTAGCCCCTTCCAGAGCCGAGATATCGAAACTCAAAAATTCGGCCCGAAAAAAAAACGACAGTGGTACCCCTTACGTTTTTTTTTTTGGGCGAAAAATTAAGTTTCTCCAATCTTCCCAAAACTCTGGATTCTGATAGAGGGCCATGAGACTTAGACCTGAGTGCAAAAATGGAGGCTCTAGCCCCTTCCAGAGCTGAGATATCGAAAATCAAAATTTCGACCCGAAAAAAAAACGACAGTGTTACCCCTTACGTTTTTTTTTTTGGGCGAAAAATTAAGTATCCCCAATCTTCTCGAAACTCTGGATTCTGATAGAGGGCACTGAGACTTACACCTGAGTGCAAAAATGGAGGCTCTAGACCCTTCCAGAGCTGAGATATCGAAACTCAAAATTTCGACCCGAAAAAAAAACACGACAGTGTTACCCCTTACGTTTTTTTTTTGGGCGAAAAATTAAGTATCCCCAATCTTCTTGAAACTCTGGATTCTGATAGAGGGCACTGAGACTTACACCTGAGTGCAAAAATAGAGGCTCTAGACCCTTCCAGAGCTGAGATATCGAAACTCAAAATTTCGACCCGAAAAAAAAAATGACAGTGTTACCCCTTACGTTTTTTTTTTTGGGGCGAAAAATTAAGTATCCCCAATCTTCTCGAAACTCTGGATTCTGATAGAGGGCACTGAGACTTACACCTGAGTGCAAAAATGGAGGCTCTAGAACCTCCCAGAGCTGAGATATCGAAACTCAAAATTTCGACCCGAAAAAAAAACGACAGTGTTACCCCTTACGTTTTTTTTTGGGGGCGAAAAATTAAGTATCCCCAATCTTCTCGAAACTCTGGATTCTGATAGAGGGCACTGAGACTTACACCTGAGTGCAAAAATGGAGGCTCTAGACCCTTCCAGAGCTGAGATATCGATACTCAAAATTTCGACCCGAAAAAAAAACGACAGTGGTACCCCTTACGTTTTGTTTTTTTTTGGGCGAAAAATTAAGTTTCTCCAATCTTCCCAAAACTCTGAATTCTGATAGAGGTCCACGCGAGACTTAGACCTGAGTGCAAAAATGGAGGCTCTAGCCCCTTCCAGAGCTGAGATATCGAAACTCAAAAATTCGGCCCGAAAAAAAAACGACAGTGGTACCCCTTACGTTTTTTTTGGGGGGCGAAAAATTAAGTTTCTCCAATCTTCCCAAAACTCTGGATTCTGATAGAGGGCCATGAGACTTAGACCTGAGTGCAAAAATGGAGGCTCTAGCCCCTTCCAGAGCTGAGATATCGAAACTCAAAAATTCGGCCCGAAAAAAAAACGACAGTTGTACCCCTTACGTTTTGTTTTTTTTTGGGCGAAAAATTAAGTTTCTCCAATCTTCCCAAAACTCTGAATTCTGATAGAGGTCCACGCGAGACTTAGACCTGAGTGCAAAAATGGAGGCTCTAGCCCCTTCCAGAGCTGAGATATCGAAACTCAAAAATTCGGCCCGAATAAAAAAAACGACAGTGGTACCCCTTACGGTTTTTTTTTTGGTCGAAAAATTAAGTTTCTCCAATCTTCCCAAAACTCTGGATTCTGATAGAGGGCCATGAGACTTAGACCTGAGTGCAAAAATGGAGGCTCTAGCCCCTTCCAGAGCTGAGATATCGAAACTCAAAATTTCGACCCGAAAAAAAAAATGACAGTGTTACCCCTTACGTTTTTTTTTTGGGGCGAAAAATTAAGTATCCCCAATCTTCTCGAAACTCTGGATTCTGATAGAGGGCACTGAGACTTACACCTGAGTGCAAAAATGGAGGCTCTAGACCCTTCCAGAGCTGAGATATCGATACTCAAAATTTCGACCCGAAAAAAAAACGACAGTGGTACCCCTTACGTTTTTTTTTTTGGGCGAAAAATTAAGTTTCTCCAATCTTCCCAAAACTCTGGATTCTGATAGAGGGCCATGAGACTTAGACCTGAGTGCAAAAATGGAGGCACTAGCCCCTTCCAGAGCTGAGATATCGAAACTCAAAAATTCGGCCCGAAAAAAAAACGACAGTGGTACCCCTTACGTTTTTTTTTTTTGGGCGAAAATTTAAGTTTCTCCAATCTTCCCAAAACTCTGGATTCTGATAGAGGGCCATGAGACTTAGACCTGAGTGCAAAAATGGAGGCTCTAGCCCCTTCCAGAGCTGAGATATCGAAAATCAAAATTTCGACCCGAAAAAAAAACGACAGTGTTACCCCTTACGTTTTTGTTTTTGGGCGAAAAATTAAGTATCCCCAATCTTCTCGAAACTCTGGATTCTGATAGAGGGCACTGAGACTTACACCTGAGTGCAAAAATGGAGGCTCTAGACCCTTCCAGAGCTGAGATATCGAAACTCAAAATTTCGACCCGAAAAAAAAAAACGACAGTGTTACCCCTTACGTTTTTTTTTTGGCGAAAAATTAAGTATCCCCAATCTTCTTGAAACTCTGGATTCTGATAGAGGGCACTGAGACTTACACCTGAGTGCAAAAATAGAGGCTCTAGACCCTTCCAGAGCTGAGATATCGAAACTCAAAATTTCGACCCGAAAAAAAAAAATGACAGTGTTACCCCTTACGTTTTTTTTTTTGGGGCGAAAAATTAAGTATCCCCAATCTTCTCGAAACTCTGGATTCTGATAGAGGGCACTGAGACTTACACCTGAGTGCAAAAATGGAGGCTCTAGAACCTCCCAGAGCTGAGATATCGAAACTCAAAATTTCGACCCGAAAAAAAAACGACAGTGTTACCCCTTACGTTTTTTTTTTGGGGCGAAAAATTAAGTATCCCCAATCTTCTCGAAACTCTGGATTCTGATAGAGGGCACTGAGACTTACACCTGAGTGCAAAAATGGAGGCTCTAGACCCTCCCAGAGCTGAGATATCGATACTCAAAATTTCGACCCGAAAAAAAAACGACAGTGTTACCCCTTACATTTTTTTTGGGGGGGCGAAAAATTAAGTTTCTCCAATCTTCCCAAAACTCTGGATTCTGATAGAGGGCCATGAGACTTAGACCTGAGTGCAAAAATGGAGGCTCTAGCCCCTTCCAGAGCTGAGATATCGAAACTCAAAAATTCGGCCCGAAAAAAAAACGACAGTGGTACCCCTAACGTTTTTTTTTTTTGGGCGAAAAATTAAGTTTCTCCAATCTTCCCAAAACTCTGGATTCTGATAGAGGGCCATGAGACTTAGACCTGAGTGCAAAAATGGAGGCTCTAGCCCCTTCCAGAGCTGAGATATCAAAAATCAAAATTTCGACCCGAAAAAAAAACGACAGTGTTACCCCTTACGTTTTTTTTTTTGGGCGAAAAATTAAGTATCCCCAATCTTCTCGAAACTCTGGATTCTGATAGAGGGCACTGAGACTTACACCTGAGTGCAAAAATGGAGGCTCTAGACCCTTCCAGAGCTGAGATATCGAAACTCAAAATTTCGACCCGAAAAAAAAAAACGACAGTGTTACCCCTTACGTTTTTTTTTGGGCGAAAAATTAAGTATCCCCAATCTTCTTGAAACTCTGGATTCTGATAGAGGGCACTGAGACTTACACCTGAGTGCAAAAATAGAGGCTCTAGACCCTTCCAGAGCTGAGATATCGAAACTCAAAATTTCGACCCGAAAAAAAAAATGACAGTGTTACCCCTTACGTTTTTTTTTTTGGGGCGAAAAATTAAGTATCCCCAATCTTCTCGAAACTCTGGATTCTGATAGAGGGCACTGAGACTTACACCTGAGTGCAAAAATGGAGGCTCTAGAACCTCCCAGAGCTGAGATATCGAAACTCAAAATTTCGACCCGAAAAAAAAAAACGACAGTGTTACCCCTTACGTTTTTTTTTTGGCGAAAAATTAAGTATCCCCAATCTTCTTGAAACTCTGGATTCTGATAGAGGGCACTGAGACTTACACCTGAGTGCAAAAATAGAGGCTCTAGACCCTTCCAGAGCTGAGATATCGAAACTCAAAATTTCAACCCGAAAAAAAAAAATGACAGTGTTACCCCTTACGTTTTTTTTTTGGGGCGAAAAATTAAGTATCCCCAATCTTCTCGAAACTCTGGATTCTGATAGAGGGCACTGAGACTTACACCTGAGTGCAAAAATGGAGGCTCTAGAACCTCCCAGAGCTGGGATATCGAAACTCAAAATTTCGACCCGAAAAAAAAACGACAGTGTTACCCCTTACGTTTTTTTTTTGGGGCGAAAAATTAAGTATCCCCAATCTTCTCGAAACTCTGGATTCTGATAGAGGGCACTGAGACTTACACCTGAGTGCAAAAAATGGAGGCTCTAGACCCTCCCAGAGCTGAGATATCGATACTCAAAATTTCGACCCGAAAAAAAAACGACAGTGTTACCCCTTACGTTTTTTTTTTTTGGGAGAAAAATTAAGTATCCCCAATCTTCTCGAAACTCTGGATTATGATAGAGGGCCATGAGACTTAGAACTGAGTGCAAAAATGGAGGCTCTAGCCCCTTCCAGAGCTGAGATATCGAAAATCAAAATTTCGACCCGAAAAAAAATAAGTTTCTCCAATCTTCCCAAAACTCTGGATTCTGATAGAGGGCCATGAGACTTAGACCTGAGTGCAAAAATGGAGGCTCTAGCCCCTTCCAGAGCTGAGATATCGAAACTCAAAAATTCGGCCCGAAAAAAAAACGACAGTGGTACCCCTTACGTTTTTTTTTTTTGGGCGAAAATTTAAGTTTCTCCAATCTTCCCAAAACTCTGGATTCTGATAGAGGGCCATGAGACTTAGACCTGAGTGCAAAAATGGAGGCTCTAGCCCCTTCCAGAGCTGAGATATCGAAAATCAAAATTTCGACCCGAAAAAAAAACGACAGTGTTACCCCTTACGTTTTTGTTTTTGGGCGAAAAATTAAGTATCCCCAATCTTCTCGAAACTCTGGATTCTGATAGAGGGCACTGAGACTTACACCTGAGTGCAAAAATGGAGGCTCTAGACCCTTCCAGAGCTGAGATATCGAAACTCAAAATTTCGACCCGAAAAAAAAAAACGACAGTGTTACCCCTTACGTTTTTTTTTTGGCGAAAAATTAAGTATCCCCAATCTTCTTGAAACTCTGGATTCTGATAGAGGGCACTGAGACTTACACCTGAGTGCAAAAATAGAGGCTCTAGACCCTTCCAGAGCTGAGATATCGAAACTCAAAATTTCGACCCGAAAAAAAAAAATGACAGTGTTACCCCTTACGTTTTTTTTTTTGGGGCGAAAAATTAAGTATCCCCAATCTTCTCGAAACTCTGGATTCTGATAGAGGGCACTGAGACTTACACCTGAGTGCAAAAATGGAGGCTCTAGAACCTCCCAGAGCTGAGATATCGAAACTCAAAATTTCGACCCGAAAAAAAAACGACAGTGTTACCCCTTACGTTTTTTTTTTGGGGCGAAAAATTAAGTATCCCCAATCTTCTCGAAACTCTGGATTCTGATAGAGGGCACTGAGACTTACACCTGAGTGCAAAAATGGAGGCTCTAGACCCTCCCAGAGCTGAGATATCGATACTCAAAATTTCGACCCGAAAAAAAAACGACAGTGTTACCCCTTACATTTTTTTTGGGGGGGCGAAAAATTAAGTTTCTCCAATCTTCCCAAAACTCTGGATTCTGATAGAGGGCCATGAGACTTAGACCTGAGTGCAAAAATGGAGGCTCTAGCCCCTTCCAGAGCTGAGATATCGAAACTCAAAAATTCGGCCCGAAAAAAAAACGACAGTGGTACCCCTAACGTTTTTTTTTTTTGGGCGAAAAATTAAGTTTCTCCAATCTTCCCAAAACTCTGGATTCTGATAGAGGGCCATGAGACTTAGACCTGAGTGCAAAAATGGAGGCTCTAGCCCCTTCCAGAGCTGAGATATCAAAAATCAAAATTTCGACCCGAAAAAAAAACGACAGTGTTACCCCTTACGTTTTTTTTTTTGGGCGAAAAATTAAGTATCCCCAATCTTCTCGAAACTCTGGATTCTGATAGAGGGCACTGAGACTTACACCTGAGTGCAAAAATGGAGGCTCTAGACCCTTCCAGAGCTGAGATATCGAAACTCAAAATTTCGACCCGAAAAAAAAAAACGACAGTGTTACCCCTTACGTTTTTTTTTGGGCGAAAAATTAAGTATCCCCAATCTTCTTGAAACTCTGGATTCTGATAGAGGGCACTGAGACTTACACCTGAGTGCAAAAATAGAGGCTCTAGACCCTTCCAGAGCTGAGATATCGAAACTCAAAATTTCGACCCGAAAAAAAAAATGACAGTGTTACCCCTTACGTTTTTTTTTTTGGGGCGAAAAATTAAGTATCCCCAATCTTCTCGAAACTCTGGATTCTGATAGAGGGCACTGAGACTTACACCTGAGTGCAAAAATGGAGGCTCTAGAACCTCCCAGAGCTGAGATATCGAAACTCAAAATTTCGACCCGAAAAAAAAAAACGACAGTGTTACCCCTTACGTTTTTTTTTTGGCGAAAAATTAAGTATCCCCAATCTTCTTGAAACTCTGGATTCTGATAGAGGGCACTGAGACTTACACCTGAGTGCAAAAATAGAGGCTCTAGACCCTTCCAGAGCTGAGATATCGAAACTCAAAATTTCAACCCGAAAAAAAAAAATGACAGTGTTACCCCTTACGTTTTTTTTTTGGGGCGAAAAATTAAGTATCCCCAATCTTCTCGAAACTCTGGATTCTGATAGAGGGCACTGAGACTTACACCTGAGTGCAAAAATGGAGGCTCTAGAACCTCCCAGAGCTGGGATATCGAAACTCAAAATTTCGACCCGAAAAAAAAACGACAGTGTTACCCCTTACGTTTTTTTTTTGGGGCGAAAAATTAAGTATCCCCAATCTTCTCGAAACTCTGGATTCTGATAGAGGGCACTGAGACTTACACCTGAGTGCAAAAAATGGAGGCTCTAGACCCTCCCAGAGCTGAGATATCGATACTCAAAATTTCGACCCGAAAAAAAAACGACAGTGTTACCCCTTACGTTTTTTTTTTTTGGGAGAAAAATTAAGTATCCCCAATCTTCTCGAAACTCTGGATTATGATAGAGGGCCATGAGACTTAGAACTGAGTGCAAAAATGGAGGCTCTAGCCCCTTCCAGAGCTGAGATATCGAAAATCAAAATTTCGACCCGAAAAAAAATAAGTTTCTCCAATCTTCCCAAAACTCTGGATTCTGATAGAGGGCCATGAGACTTAGACCTGAGTGCAAAAATGGAGGCTCTAGCCCCTTCCAGAGCTGAGATATCGAAACTCAAAAATTCGGCCCGAAAAAAAAACGACAGTGGTACCCCTTACGTTTTTTTTTTTGGGCGAAAAATTAAGTTTCTCCAATCTTCCCAAAACTCTGGATTCTGATAGAGGGCCATGAGACTTAGACCTGAGTGCAAAAATGGAGGCTCTAGCCCCTTCCAGAGCTGAGATATCGAAAATCAAAATTTCGACCCGAAAAAAAAACGACAGTGTTACCCCTTACGTTTTTTTTTTGGGCGAAAAATTAAGTATCCCCAATCTTCTCGAAACTCTGGATTCTGATAGAGGGCACTGAGACTTACACCTGAGTGCAAAAATGGAGGCTCTAGACCCTTCCAGAGCTGAGATATCGAAACTCAAAATTTCGACCCGAAAAAAAAAAACGACAGTGTTACCCCTTACGTTTTTTTTTTGGGCGAAAAATTAAGTATCCCCAATCTTCTTGAAACTCTGGATTCTGATAGAGGGCACTGAGACTTACACCTGAGTGCAAAAATAGAGGCTCTAGACCCTTCCAGAGCTGAGATATCGAAACTCAAAATTTCGACCCGAAAAAAAAAATGACAGTGTTACCCCTTACGTTTTTTTTTTTTGGGGCGAAAAATTAAGTATCCCCAATCTTCTCGAAACTCTGGATTCTGATAGAGGGCACTGAGACTTACACCTGAGTGCAAAAATGGAGGCTCTAGAACCTCCCAGAGCTGAGATATCGAAACTCAAAATTTCGACCCGAAAAAAAAACGACAGTGTTACCCCTTACGTTTTTTTTTGGGGGGCGAAAAATTAAGTATCCCCAATCTTCTCGAAACTCTGGATTCTGATAGAGGGCACTGAGACTTACACCTGAGTGCAAAAATGGAGGCTCTAGACCCTTCCAGAGCTGAGATATCGATACTCAAAATTTCGACCCGAAAAAAAAACGACAGTGGTACCCCTTACATTTTTTTTGGGGGGCGAAAAATTAAGTTTCTCCAATCTTCCCAAAACTCTGGATTCTGATAGAGGGCCATGAGACTTAGACCTGAGTGCAAAAATGGAGGCTCTAGCCCCTTCCAGAGCTGAGATATCGAAACTCAAAAATTCGGCCCGAAAAAAAAACGACAGTGGTACCCCTTACGTTTTGTTTTTTTTTGGGCGAAAAATTAAGTTTCTCCAATCTTCCCAAAACTCTGAATTCTGATAGAGGGCCACGAGACTTAGACCTGAGTGCAAAAATGGAGGCTCTAGCCCCTTCCAGAGCTGAGATATCGAAACTCAAAAATTCGGCCCGAATAAAAAAAACGACAGTGGTACCCCTTACGGTTTTTTTTTTGGTCGAAAAATTAAGTTTCTCCAATCTTCCCAAAACTCTGGATTCTGATAGAGGGCCATGAGACTTAGACCTGAGTGCAAAAATGGAGGCTCTAGCCCCTTCCAGAGCTGAGATATCGAAACTCAAAAATTCGGCCCGAAAAAAAACCGACAGTGTTACCCCTTACGTTTTATTTTTTTGGGCGAAAAATTAAGTATCCCCAATCTTCTCGAAACTATGGATTCTGATAGAGGGCACTGAGACTTACACCTGAGTGCAAAAATGGAGGCTCTAGACCCTTCCAGAGCTGAGATATCGAAACTCAAAATTTCGACCCGAAAAAAAAAAACGACAGTGTTACCCCTTACGTTTTTTTTTTGGGCGAAAAATTAAGTATCCCCAATCTTCTTGAAACTCTGGATTCTGATAGAGGGCACTGAGACTTACACCTGAGTGCAAAAATAGAGGCTCTAGACCCTTCCAGAGCTGAGATATCGAAACTCAAAATTTCGACCCGAAAAAAAAAAAATGACAGTGTTACCCCTTACGGTTTTTTTTGGGGCGAAAAATTAAGTATCCCCAATCTTCTCGAAACTCTGGATTCTGATAGAGGGCACTGAGACTTACACCTGAGTGCAAAAATGGAGGCTCTAGAACCTCCCAGAGCTGAGATATCGAAACTCAAAATTTCGACCCGAAAAAAAAACGACAGTGTTACCCCTTACGGTTTTTTTTTGGGGCGAAAAATTAAGTATCCCCAATCTTCTCGAAACTCTGGATTCTGATAGAGGGCACTGAGACTTACACCTGAGTGCAAAAATGGAGGCTCTAGACCCTTCCAGAGCTGAGATATCGATACTCAAAATTTCGACCCGAAAAAAAAACGACAGTGGTACCCCTTACATTTTTTTTGGGGGGGCGAAAAATTAAGTTTCTCCAATCTTCCCAAAACTCTGGATTCTGATAGAGGGCCATGAGACTTAGACCAGAGTGCAAAAATGGAGGCTCTAGCCCCTTCCAGAGCTGAGATATCGAAACTCAAAAATTCGGCCCGAAAAAAAAACGACAGTGGTACCCCTTACGGTTTTTTTTTTGGGCGAAAAATTAAGTTTCTCCAATCTTCCCAAAACTCTGGATTCTGATAGAGGGCCATGAGACTTAGACCTGAGTGCAAAAATGGAGGCTCTAGCCCCTTCCAGAGCTGAGATATCGAAACTCAAAAATTCGGCCCAAAAAAAAAACGACAGTGGTACCCCTTACAATTTTTTTTTGGGCAAAAAATTAAGTTTCTCCAATCTTCCCAAAACTCTGGATTCTGATAGAGGGCCATGAGACTTAGACCTGAGTGCAAAAATGGAGGCTCTAGCCCCTTCCAGAGCTGAGATATCGAAAATCAAAATTTCGACCCGAAAAAAAAAACGACAGTGTTACCCCTTACGTTTTTTTTTTTTGGGCGAAAAATTAAGTATCCCCAATCTTCTCGAAACTCTGGATTCTGATAGAGGGCACTGAGACTTACACCTGAGTGCAAAAATGGAGGCTCTAGACCCTTCCAGAGCTGAGATATCGAAACTCAAAATTTCGACCCGAAAAAAAAAAACGACAGTGTTACCCCTTACGTTTTTTTTTTTGGGCGAAAAATTAAGTATCCCCAATCTTCTTGAAACTCTGGATTCTGATAGAGGGCACTGAGACTTACACCTGAGTGCAAAAATAGAGGCTCTAGACCCTTCCAGAGCTGAGATATCGAAACTCAAAATTTCGACCCGGAAAAAAAAATGACAGTGTTACCCCTTACGTTTTTTTTTTGGGAGAAAAATTAAGTATCCCCAATCTTCTCGAAACTCTGGATTCAGATAGAGGGCCATGAGACTTAGACCTAAGTGCAAAAATGGAGGCTCTAGCCCCTTCCAGAGCTGAGATATCGAAACTCAAAAATTCGCCCGAAAAAAAACCGACAGTGGTACCCCTTACGTTTTTTTTTTGGGCGAAAAATTAAGTTTCTCCAATCTTCCCAAAACTCTGGATTCAGATAGAGGGCCATGAGACTTAGACCTGAGTGCAAAAATGGAGGCTCTAGCCCCTTCCAGAGCTGAGATATCGAAAATCAAAATTTCGACCCGAAAAAAAAACGACAGTGTTACCCCTTACGTTTTTGTTTTTGGGCGAAAAATTAAGTATCCCCAATCTTCTCGAAACTCTGGATTCTGATAGAGGGCACTGAGACTTACACCTGAGTGCAAAAATGGAGGCTCTAGCCCCTTCCAGAGCTGAGATATCAAAACTCAAAAATTCGGCCCGAAAAAAAAACGACAGTGGTACCCCTTACGTTTTTTTTTTTTGGGCGAAAAATTAAGTTTCTCCAATCTTCCCAAAACTCTGGATTCTGATAGAGGGCCATGAGACTTAGACCTGAGTGCAAAAATGGAGGCTCTAGACCCTTCCAGAGCTGAGATATCGAAACTCAAAAATTCGGCCCGAAAAAAAACCGACAGTGGTACCCCTTACGTTTTTTTTTTTGGGCGAAAAATTAAGTTTCTCCAATCTTCCCAAAACTCTGGATTCTGATAGAGGGCCATGAGACTTAGACCTGAGTGCAAAAATGGAGGCTCTAGCCCCTTCCAGAGCTGAGATATCGAAAATCAAAATTTCGACCCGAAAAAAAAACTACAGTGTTACCCCTTACGTTTTTTTTTTGGGCGAAAAATTAAGTATCCCCAATCTTCTCGAAACTCTGGATTCTGATAGAGGGCACTGAGACTTACACCTGAGTGCAAAAATGGAGGCTCTAGACCCTTCCAGAGCTGAGATATCGAAACTCAAAATTTCGACCCGAAAAAAAAACGACAGTGTTACCCCTTACGTTTTTTTTTTTTTTGGGAGAAAAATTAAGTATCCCCAATCTTCTCGAAACTCTGGATTATGATAGAGGGCCATGAGACTTAGAACTGAGTGCAAAAATGGAGGCTCTAGCCCCTTCCAGAGCTGAGATATCGAAAATCAAAATTTCGACCCGAAAAAAAAACGACAGTGTTACCCCTTACATTTTTTTTGGGGGGGCGAAAAATTAAGTTTCTCCAATCTTCCCAAAACTCTGGATTCTGATAGAGGGCCATGAGACTTAGACCTGAGTGCAAAAATGGAGGCTCTAGCCCCTTCCAGAGCTGAGATATCGAAACTCAAAAATTCGGCCCGAAAAAAAAACGACAGTGGTACCCCTTACGTTTTTTTTTTTTGGGCGAAAAATTAAGTTTCTCCAATCTTCCCAAAACTCTGGATTCTGATAGAGGGCCATGAGACTTAGACCTGAGTGCAAAAATGGAGGCTCTAGCCCCTTCCAGAGCTGAGATATCAAAAATCAAAATTTCGACCCGAAAAAAAAACGACAGTGTTACCCCTTACGTTTTTTTTTTTGGGCGAAAAATTAAGTATCCCCAATCTTCTCGAAACTCTGGATTCTGATAGAGGGCACTGAGACTTACACCTGAGTGCAAAAATGGAGGCTCTAGACCCTTCCAGAGCTGAGATATCGAAACTCAAAATTTCGACCCGAAAAAAAAAAACGACAGTGTTACCCCTTACGTTTTTTTTTTGGGCGAAAAATTAAGTATCCCCAATCTTCTTGAAACTCTGGATTCTGATAGAGGGCACTGAGACTTACACCTGAGTGCAAAAATAGAGGCTCTAGACCCTTCCAGAGCTGAGATATCGAAACTCAAAATTTCGACCCGAAAAAAAAAATGACAGTGTTACCCCTTACGTTTTTTTTTTTGGGGCGAAAAATTAAGTATCCCCAATCTTCTCGAAACTCTGGATTCTGATAGAGGGCACTGAGACTTACACCTGAGTGCAAAAATGGAGGCTCTAGAACCTCCCAGAGCTGAGATATCGAAACTCAAAATTTCGACCCGAAAAAAAAAAACGACAGTGTTACCCCTTACGTTTTTTTTTTGGCGAAAAATTAAGTATCCCCAATCTTCTTGAAACTCTGGATTCTGATAGAGGGCACTGAGACTTACACCTGAGTGCAAAAATAGAGGCTCTAGACCCTTCCAGAGCTGAGATATCGAAACTCAAAATTTCGACCCGAAAAAAAAAAATGACAGTGTTACCCCTTACGTTTTTTTTTTTGGGGCGAAAAATTAAGTATCCCCAATCTTCTCGAAACTCTGGATTCTGATAGAGGGCACTGAGACTTACACCTGAGTGCAAAAATGGAGGCTCTAGAACCTCCCAGAGCTGAGATATCGAAACTCAAAATTTCGACCCGAAAAAAAAACGACAGTGTTACCCCTTACGTTTTTTTTTTGGGGCGAAAAATTAAGTATCCCCAATCTTCTCGAAACTCTGGATTCTGATAGAGGGCACTGAGACTTACACCTGAGTGCAAAAATGGAGGCTCTAGACCCTCCCAGAGCTGAGATATCGATACTCAAAATTTCGACCCGAAAAAAAAACGACAGTGTTACCCCTTACGTTTTTTTTTTTTGGGAGAAAAATTAAGTATCCCCAATCTTCTCGAAACTCTGGATTATGATAGAGGGCCATGAGACTTAGAACTGAGTGCAAAAATGGAGGCTCTAGCCCCTTCCAGAGCTGAGATATCGAAAATCAAAATTTCGACCCGAAAAAAAATAAGTTTCTCCAATCTTCCCAAAACTCTGGATTCTGATAGAGGGCCATGAGACTTAGACCTGAGTGCAAAAATGGAGGCTCTAGCCCCTTCCAGAGCTGAGATATCGAAACTCAAAAATTCGGCCCGAAAAAAAAACGACAGTGGTACCCCTTACGTTTTTTTTTTTTGGGCGAAAAATTAAGTTTCTCCAATCTTCCCAAAACTCTGGATTCTGATAGAGGGCCATGAGACTTAGACCTGAGTGCAAAAATGGAGGCTCTAGCCCCTTCCAGAGCTGAGATATCGAAAATCAAAATTTCGACCCGAAAAAAAAACGACAGTGTTACCCCTTACGTTTTTTTTTTTGGGCGAAAAATTAAGTATCCCCAATCTTCTCGAAACTCTGGATTCTGATAGAGGGCACTGAGACTTACACCTGAGTGCAAAAATGGAGGCTCTAGACCCTTCCAGAGCTGAGATATCGAAACTCAAAATTTCGACCCGAAAAAAAAAAACGACAGTGTTACCCCTTACGTTTTTTTTTTGGGCGAAAAATTAAGTATCCCCAATCTTCTTGAAACTCTGGATTCTGATAGAGGGCACTGAGACTTACACCTGAGTGCAAAAATAGAGGCTCTAGACCCTTCCAGAGCTGAGATATCGAAACTCAAAATTTCGACCCGAAAAAAAAAATGACAGTGTTACCCCTTACGTTTTTTTTTTTTGGGGCGAAAAATTAAGTATCCCCAATCTTCTCGAAACTCTGGATTCTGATAGAGGGCACTGAGACTTACACCTGAGTGCAAAAATGGAGGCTCTAGAACCTCCCAGAGCTGAGATATCGAAACTCAAAATTTCGACCCGAAAAAAAAAACGACAGTGTTACCCCTTACGTTTTTTTTTGGGGGCGAAAAATTAAGTATCCCCAATCTTCTCGAAACTCTGGATTCTGATAGAGGGCACTGAGACTTACACCTGAGTGCAAAAATGGAGGCTCTAGACCCTTCCAGAGCTGAGATATCGATACTCAAAATTTCGACCCGAAAAAAAAACGACAGTGGTACCCCTTACATTTTTTTTGGGGGGCGAAAAATTAAGTTTCTCCAATCTTCCCAAAACTCTGGATTCTGATAGAGGGCCATGAGACTTAGACCTGAGTGCAAAAATGGAGGCTCTAGCCCCTTCCAGAGCTGAGATATCGAAACTCAAAAATTCGGCCCGAAAAAAAAACGACAGTGGTACCCCTTACGTTTTGTTTTTTTTTGGGCGAAAAATTAAGTTTCTCCAATCTTCCCAAAACTCTGAATTCTGATAGAGGGCCACGAGACTTAGACCTGAGTGCAAAAATGGAGGCTCTAGCCCCTTCCAGAGCTGAGATATCGAAACTCAAAAATTCGGCCCGAATAAAAAAAACGACAGTGGTACCCCTTACGGTTTTTTTTTTGGTCGAAAAATTAAGTTTCTCCAATCTTCCCAAAACTCTGGATTCTGATAGAGGGCCATGAGACTTAGACCTGAGTGCAAAAATGGAGGCTCTAGCCCCTTCCAGAGCTGAGATATCGAAACTCAAAAATTCGGCCCGAAAAAAAACCGACAGTGTTACCCCTTACGTTTTATTTTTTTGGGCGAAAAATTAAGTATCCCCAATCTTCTCGAAACTATGGATTCTGATAGAGGGCACTGAGACTTACACCTGAGTGCAAAAATGGAGGCTCTAGACCCTTCCAGAGCTGAGATATCGAAACTCAAAATTTCGACCCGAAAAAAAAAAACGACAGTGTTACCCCTTACGTTTTTTTTTGGGCGAAAAATTAAGTATCCCCAATCTTCTTGAAACTCTGGATTCTGATAGAGGGCACTGAGACTTACACCTGAGTGCAAAAATAGAGGCTCTAGACCCTTCCAGAGCTGAGATATCGAAACTCAAAATTTCGACCCGAAAAAAAAAAAATGACAGTGTTACCCCTTACGGTTTTTTTTGGGGCGAAAAATTAAGTATCCCCAATCTTCTCGAAACTCTGGATTCTGATAGAGGGCACTGAGACTTACACCTGAGTGCAAAAATGGAGGCTCTAGAACCTCCCAGAGCTGAGATATCGAAACTCAAAATTTCGACCCGAAAAAAAAACGACAGTGTTACCCCTTACGGTTTTTTTTTGGGGCGAAAAATTAAGTATCCCCAATCTTCTCGAAACTCTGGATTCTGATAGAGGGCACTGAGACTTACACCTGAGTGCAAAAATGGAGGCTCTAGACCCTTCCAGAGCTGAGATATCGATACTCAAAATTTCGACCCGAAAAAAAAACGACAGTGGTACCCCTTACATTTTTTTGGGGGGGGCGAAAAATTAAGTTTCTCCAATCTTCCCAAAACTCTGGATTCTGATAGAGGGCCATGAGACTTAGACCAGAGTGCAAAAATGGAGGCTCTAGCCCCTTCCAGAGCTGAGATATCGAAACTCAAAAATTCGGCCCGAAAAAAAAACGACAGTGGTACCCCTTACGGTTTTTTTTTTGGGCGAAAAATTAAGTTTCTCCAATCTTCCCAAAACTCTGGATTCTGATAGAGGGCCATGAGACTTAGACCTGAGTGCAAAAATGGAGGCTCTAGCCCCTTCCAGAGCTGAGATATCGAAACTCAAAAATTCGGCCCAAAAAAAAACGACAGTGGTACCCCTTACAATTTTTTTTTTGGGCAAAAAATTAAGTTTCTCCAATCTTCCCAAAACTCTGGATTCTGATAGAGGGCCATGAGACTTAGACCTGAGTGCAAAAATGGAGGCTCTAGCCCCTTCCAGAGCTGAGATATCGAAAATCAAAATTTCGACCCGAAAAAAAAACGACAGTGTTACCCCTTACGTTTTTTTTTTTTGGGCGAAAAATTAAGTATCCCCAATCTTCTCGAAACTCTGGATTCTGATAGAGGGCACTGAGACTTACACCTGAGTGCAAAAATGGAGGCTCTAGACCCTTCCAGAGCTGAGATATCGAAACTCAAAATTTCGACCCGAAAAAAAAAAACGACAGTGTTACCCCTTACGTTTTTTTTTTTGGGCGAAAAATTAAGTATCCCCAATCTTCTTGAAACTCTGGATTCTGATAGAGGGCACTGAGACTTACACCTGAGTGCAAAAATAGAGGCTCTAGACCCTTCCAGAGCTGAGATATCGAAACTCAAAATTTCGACCCGAAAAAAAAAATGACAGTGTTACCCCTTACGTTTTTTTTTTGGGGCGAAAAATTAAGTATCCCCAATCTTCTCGAAACTCTGGATTCTGATAGAGGGCACTGAGACTTACACCTGAGTGCAAAAATGGAGGCTCTAGAACCTCCCAGAGCTGAGATATCGAAACTCAAAATTTCGACCCGAAAAAAAAACGACAGTGTTACCCCTTACGTTTTTTTTTTTGGGGCGAAAAATTAAGTATCCCCAATCTTCTCGAAACTCTGGATTCTGATAGAGGGCACTGAGACTTACACCTGAGTGCAAAAATGGAGGCTCTAGACCCTTCCAGAGCTGAGATATCGATACTCAAAATTTCGACCCGAAAAAAAAACGACAGTGGTACCCCTTACATTTTTTTTTGAGGGGCGAAAAATTAAGTTTCTCCAATCTTCCCAAAACTCTGGATTCTGATAGAGGGCCATGAGACTTAGACCTGAGTGCAAAAATGGAGGCTCTAGACCCTTCCAGAGCTCAGATATCAAAACTCAAAATTTCGACCCGAAAAAAAACGACAGTGTTACCCCTTACGTTTTTTTTTGGGGGGCGAAAAATTAAGTTTCTGCAATCTTCTCGAAACTCTGGATTCTGATAGAGGGCACTGAGACTTACACCTGAGTGCAAAATTGGAGGCTCTAGACCCTTCCAGAGCTGAGATATCAAAACTTAAAATCTCGACCCGAAAAAAAAACCGACAGTGTTACCCCTTACGTTTTTTTTTTTTGGGCGAAAAATTAAGTATCCCCAATCTTCTCGAAACTCTGGATTCTGATAGAGGGCACTGAGACTTACACCTGAGTGCAAAAATGGAGGCTCTAGACCCTTCCAGAGCTGAGATATCGAAACTCAAAATTTCGACCCGAAAAAAAAACGACACTTTCACCCCTTACGTTTTTTTTTTTTGGGCGAAAAATTAAGTATCCCCAATCTTCCCAAAACTCTGGATTCTGATAGAGGGCCATGAGACTTAGACCTGAGTGCAAAAATGGAGGCTCTAGCCCCTTCCAGAGCTGAGATATCGAAACTCAAAAATTCGGCCCGAAAAAAAAACGACAGTGGTACCCCTTACGTTTTTTTTTTTGGGCGAAAAATTAAGTTTCTCCAATCTTCCCAAAACTCTGGATTCTGATAGAGGGCCATGAGACTTAGACCTGAGTGCAAAAATGGAGGCTCTAGCCCCTTCCAGAGCTGAGATATCGAAACTCAAAAATTCAGCCCGAATAAAAAAAACGACAGTGGTACCCCTTACGTTTTTTTTTTTGGGCGAAAAATTAAGTTTCTCCAATCTTCCCAAAACTCTGGATTCTGATAGAGGGCCATGAGACTTAGACCTGAGTGCAAAAATGGAGGCTCTAGCCCCTTCCAGAGCTGAGATATCGAAACTCAAAAATTCGGCCCGAATAAAAGAAACGACAGTGGTACCCCTTACGTTTTTTTTTTTGGGCGAAAAATTAAGTTTCTCCAATCTTCCCAAAACTCTGGATTCTGATAGAGGGCCATGAGACTTAGACCTGAGTGCAAAAATGGAGGCTCTAGCCCCTTCCAGAGCTGAGATATCGAAACTCAAAAATTCGGCCCGAAAAAAATCGACAGTGTTACCCCTTACGTTTTTTTTTTGGGCGAAAAATTAAGTATCCCCAATCTTCTCGAAACTCTGGATTCTGATAGAGGGCACTGAGACTTACACCTGAGTGCAAAAATGGAGGCTCTAGACCCTTCCAGAGCTGAGATATCGAAACTCAAAATTTCGACCCGAAAAAAAAAACGACAGTGTTACCCCTTACGTTTTTTTTTTGGGCGAAAAATTAAGTATCCCCAATCTTCTCGAAACTCTGGATTCTGATAGAGGGCACTGAGACTTACACCTGAGTGCAAAAATGGAGGCTCTAGCCCCTTCCAGAGCTGAGATATCGAAACTCAAAAATTCGACCCGAAAAAAAAACGACAGTGTTACCCCTTACGTTTTTTTTTTTTGGGCGAAAAATTAAGTATCCCCAATCTTCTCGAAACTCTGGATTCTGATAGAGGGCACTGAGACTTACACCTGAGTGCAAAAATGGAGGCTCTAGACCCTTCCAGAGCTGAGATATCGAAACTCAAAATTTCGACCCGAAAAAAAAAAACGACAGTGTTACCCCTTACGGTTTTTTTTTTGGGCGAAAAATTAAGTATCCCCAATCTTCTCGAAACTCTGGATTCTGATAGAGGGCACTGAGACTTAGACCTGAGTGCAAAAATAGAGGCTCTAGACCCTTCCAGAGCTGAAATATCGAAACTCAAAATTTCGACCTGAAAAAAAAAATGACAGTGTTACCCCTTACGTTTTTTTTTTTGGGGCGAAAAATTAAGTATCCCCAATCTTCTCGAAACTCTGGATTCTGATAGAGGGCACTGAGACTTACACCTGAGTGCAAAAATGGAGGCTCTAGACCCTTCCAGAGCTGAGATATCGATACTCAAAATTTCGACCCGAAAAAAAACCGACAGTGGTACCCCTTACATTTTTTTTGGGGGGCGAAAAATTAAGTTTCTCCAATCTTCCCAAAACTCTGGATTCTGATAGAGGGCCATGAGACTTAGACCTGAGTGCAAAAATGGAGGCTCTAGCCCCTTCCAGAGCTGAGATATCGAAACTCAAAAATTCGGCCCGAAAAAAAAACGACAGTGGTACCCCTTACGTTTTGTTTTTTTTTGGGCGAAAAATTAAGTTTCTCCAATCTTCCCAAAACACTGAATTCTGATAGAGGGCCACGAGACTTAGACCTGAGTGCAAAAATGGAGGCTCTAGCCCCTTCCAGAGCTGAGATATCGAAACTCAAAAATTCGGCCCGAATAAAAAAAACGACAGTGGTACCCCTTACGGGTTTTTTTTTGGGCGAAAAATTAAGTTTCTCCAATCTTCCCAAAACTCTGGATTCTGATAGAGGGCCATGAGACTTAGACCTGAGTGCAAAAATGGAGGCTCTAGCCCCTTCCAGAGCTGAGATATCGAAACTCAAAAATTCGGCCCGAAAAAAAACCGACAGTGTTACCCCTTACGTTTTATTTTTTTGGGCGAAAAATTAAGTATCCCCAATCTTCTCGAAACTCTGGATTCTGATAGAGGGCACTGAGACTTACACCTGAGTGCAAAAATGGAGGCTCTAGACCCTTCCAGAGCTGAGATATCGAAACTCAAAATTTCGACCCGAAAAAAAAAAACGACAGTGTTACCCCTTACGTTTTTTTTTTGGGCGAAAAATTAAGTATCCCCAATCTTCTTGAAACTCTGGATTCTGATAGAGGGCACTGAGACTTACACCTGAGTGCAAAAATAGAGGCTCTAGACCCTTCCAGAGCTGAGATATCGAAACTCAAAATTTCGACCCGAAAAAAAAAAATGACAGTGTTACCCCTTACGTTTTTTTTTTGGGGCGAAAAATTAAGTATCCCCAATCTTCTCGAAACTCTGGATTCTGATAGAGGGCACTGAGACTTACACCTGAGTGCAAAAATGGAGGCTCTAGAACCTCCCAGAGCTGAGATATCGAAACTCAAAATTTCGACCCGAAAAAAAAACGACAGTGTTACCCCTTACGTTTTTTTTTTGGGGCGAAAAATTAAGTATCCCCAATCTTCTCGAAACTCTGGATTCTGATAGAGGGCACTGAGACTTACACCTGAGTGCAAAAATGGAGGCTCTAGACCCTTCCAGAGCTGAGATATCGATACTCAAAATTTCGACCCGAAAAAAAAACGACAGTGGTACCCCTTACATTTTTTTTGGGGGGGCGAAAAATTAAGTTTCTCCAATCTTCCCAAAACTCTGGATTCTGATAGAGGGCCATGAGACTTAGACCTGAGTGCAAAAATGGAGGCTCTAGCCCCTTCCAGAGCTGAGATATCGAAACTCAAAAATTCGGCCCGAAAAAAAAACGACAGTGGTACCCCTTACGGTTTTTTTTTTGGGCGAAAAATTAAGTTTCTCCAATCTTCCAAAAACTCTGGATTCTGATAGAGGGCCATGAGACTTAGACCTGAGTGCAAAAATGGAGGCTCTAGCCCCTTCCAGAGCTGAGATATCGAAACTCAAAAATTCGGCCCAAAAAAAAAACGACAGTGGTACCCCTTACAATTTTTTTTTTGGGCAAAAAATTAAGTTTCTCCAATCTTCCCAAAACTCTGGATTCTGATAGAGGGCCATGAGACTTAGACCTGAGTGCAAAAATGGAGGCTCTAGCCCCTTCCAGAGCTGAGATATCGAAAATCAAAATTTCGACCCGAAAAAAAAACGACAGTGTTACCCCTTACGTTTTTTTTTTTGGGCGAAAAATTAAGTATCCCCAATCTTCTCGAAACTCTGGATTCTGATAGAGGGCACTGAGACTTACACCTGAGTGCAAAAATGGAGGCTCTAGACCCTTCCAGAGCTGAGATATCGAAACTCAAAATTTCGACCCGAAAAAAAAAAACGACAGTGTTACCCCTTACGTTTTTTTTTTTGGGCGAAAAATTAAGTATCCCCAATCTTCTTGAAACTCTGGATTCTGATAGAGGGCACTGAGACTTACACCTGAGTGCAAAAATAGAGGCTCTAGACCCTTCCAGAGCTGAGATATCGAAACTCAAAATTTCGACCCGAAAAAAAAAATGACAGTGTTACCCCTTACGTTTTTTTTTTTTGGGCGAAAAATTAAGTTTCTCCAATCTTCCCAAAACTCTGGATTCTGATAGAGGGCCATGAGACTTAGACCTGAGTGCAAAAATGGAGGCTCTAGCCCCTTCCAAAGCTGAGATATCGAAAATCAAAATTTCGACCCGAAAAAAAAACGACAGTGTTACCCCTTACGTTTTTTTTTTTGGGCGAAAAATTAAGTATCCCCAATCTTCTCGAAACTCTGGATTCTGATAGAGGGCACTGAGACTTACACCTGAGTGCAAAAATGGAGGCTCTAGACCCTTCCAGAGCTGAGATATCGAAACTCAAAATTTCGACCCGAAAAAAAAAAACGACAGTGTTACCCCTTACGTTTTTTTTTTGGGCGAAAAATTAAGTATCCCCAATCTTCTTGAAACTCTGGATTCTGATAGAGGGCACTGAGACTTACACCTGAGTGCAAAAATAGAGGCTCTAGACCCTTCCAGAGCTGAGATATCGAAACTCAAAATTTCGACCCGAAAAAAAAAATGACAGTGTTACCCCTTACGTTTTTTTTTTTGGGGCGAAAAATTAAGTATCCCCAATCTTCTCGAAACTCTGGATTCTGATAGAGGGCACTGAGACTTACACCTGAGTGCAAAAATGGAGGCTCTAGAACCTCCCAGAGCTGAGATATCGAAACTCAAAATTTCGACCCGAAAAAAAAACGACAGTGTTACCCCTTACGTTTTTTTTTGGGGGCGAAAAATTAAGTATCCCCAATCTTCTCGAAACTCTGGATTCTGATAGAGGGCACTGAGACTTACACCTGAGTGCAAAAATGGAGGCTCTAGACCCTTCCAGAGCTGAGATATCGATACTCAAAATTTCGACCCGAAAAAAAAACGACAGTGGTACCCCTTACATTTTTTTTGGGGGGCGAAAAATTAAGTTTCTCCAATCTTCCCAAAACTCTGGATTCTGATAGAGGGCCATGAGACTTAGACCTGAGTGCAAAAATGGAGGCTCTAGCCCCTTCCAGAGCTGAGATATCGAAACTCAAAAATTCGGCCCGAAAAAAAAACGACAGTGGTACCCCTTACGTTTTGTTTTTTTTTGGGCGAAAAATTAAGTTTCTCCAATCTTCCCAAAACTCTGAATTCTGATAGAGGGCCACGAGACTTAGACCTGAGTGCAAAAATGGAGGCTCTAGCCCCTTCCAGAGCTGAGATATCGAAACTCAAAAATTCGGCCCGAATAAAAAAAACGACAGTGGTACCCCTTACGGTTTTTTTTTTGGTCGAAAAATTAAGTTTCTCCAATCTTCCCAAAACTCTGGATTCTGATAGAGGGCCATGAGACTTAGACCTGAGTGCAAAAATGGAGGCTCTAGCCCCTTCCAGAGCTGAGATATCGAAACTCAAAAATTCGGCCCGAAAAAAAACCGACAGTGTTACCCCTTACGTTTTATTTTTTTGGGCGAAAAATTAAGTATCCCCAATCTTCTCGAAACTATGGATTCTGATAGAGGGCACTGAGACTTACACCTGAGTGCAAAAATGGAGGCTCTAGACCCTTCCAGAGCTGAGATATCGAAACTCAAAATTTCGACCCGAAAAAAAAAAACGACAGTGTTACCCCTTACGTTTTTTTTTTGGGCGAAAAATTAAGTATCCCCAATCTTCTTGAAACTCTGGATTCTGATAGAGGGCACTGAGACTTACACCTGAGTGCAAAAATAGAGGCTCTAGACCCTTCCAGAGCTGAGATATCGAAACTCAAAATTTCGACCCGAAAAAAAAAAAATGACAGTGTTACCCCTTACGGTTTTTTTTGGGGCGAAAAATTAAGTATCCCCAATCTTCTCGAAACTCTGGATTCTGATAGAGGGCACTGAGACTTACACCTGAGTGCAAAAATGGAGGCTCTAGAACCTCCCAGAGCTGAGATATCGAAACTCAAAATTTCGACCCGAAAAAAAAACGACAGTGTTACCCCTTACGGTTTTTTTTTGGGGCGAAAAATTAAGTATCCCCAATCTTCTCGAAACTCTGGATTCTGATAGAGGGCACTGAGACTTACACCTGAGTGCAAAAATGGAGGCTCTAGACCCTTCCAGAGCTGAGATATCGATACTCAAAATTTCGACCCGAAAAAAAAACGACAGTGGTACCCCTTACATTTTTTTTGGGGGGGCGAAAAATTAAGTTTCTCCAATCTTCCCAAAACTCTGGATTCTGATAGAGGGCCATGAGACTTAGACCAGAGTGCAAAAATGGAGGCTCTAGCCCCTTCCAGAGCTGAGATATCGAAACTCAAAAATTCGGCCCGAAAAAAAAACGACAGTGGTACCCCTTACGGTTTTTTTTTTGGGCGAAAAATTAAGTTTCTCCAATCTTCCCAAAACTCTGGATTCTGATAGAGGGCCATGAGACTTAGACCTGAGTGCAAAAATGGAGGCTCTAGCCCCTTCCAGAGCTGAGATATCGAAACTCAAAAATTCGGCCCAAAAAAAAAACGACAGTGGTACCCCTTACAATTTTTTTTTTGGGCAAAAAATTAAGTTTCTCCAATCTTCCCAAAACTCTGGATTCTGATAGAGGGCCATGAGACTTAGACCTGAGTGCAAAAATGGAGGCTCTAGCCCCTTCCAGAGCTGAGATATCGAAAATCAAAATTTCGACCCGAAAAAAAAACGACAGTGTTACCCCTTACGTTTTTTTTTTTTGGGCGAAAAATTAAGTATCCCCAATCTTCTCGAAACTCTGGATTCTGATAGAGGGCACTGAGACTTACACCTGAGTGCAAAAATGGAGGCTCTAGACCCTTCCAGAGCTGAGATATCGAAACTCAAAATTTCGACCCGAGAAAAAAAAACGACAGTGTTACCCCTTACGTTTTTTTTTTTGGGCGAAAAATTAAGTATCCCCAATCTTCTTGAAACTCTGGATTCTGATAGAGGGCACTGAGACTTACACCTGAGTGCAAAAATAGAGGCTCTAGACCCTTCCAGAGCTGAGATATCGAAACTCAAAATTTCGACCCGAAAAAAAAAAATGACAGTGTTACCCCTTACGTTTTTTTTTTGGGGCGAAAAATTAAGTATCCCCAATCTTCTCGAAACTCTGGATTCTGATAGAGGGCACTGAGACTTACACCTGAGTGCAAAAATGGAGGCTCTAGAACCTCCCAGAGCTGAGATATCGAAACTCAAAATTTCGACCCGAAAAAAAAACGACAGTGTTACCCCTTACGTTTTTTTTTGGGGCGAAAAATTAAGTATCCCCAATCTTCTCGAAACTCTGGATTCTGATAGAGGGCACTGAGACTTACACCTGAGTGCAAAAATGGAGGCTCTAGACCCTTCCAGAGCTGAGATATCGATACTCAAAATTTCGACCCGAAAAAAAAACGACAGTGGTACCCCTTACATTTTTTTTTGAGGGGCGAAAAATTAAGTTTCTCCAATCTTCCCAAAACTCTGGATTCTGATAGAGGGCCATGAGACTTAGACCTGAGTGCAAAAATGGAGGCTCTAGACCCTTCCAGAGCTCAGATATCAAAACTCAAAATTTCGACCCGAAAAAAAACGACAGTGTTACCCCTTACGTTTTTTTTTGGGGGGCGAAAAATTAAGTTTCTGCAATCTTCTCGAAACTCTGGATTCTGATAGAGGGCACTGAGACTTACACCTGAGTGCAAAATTGGAGGCTCTAGACCCTTCCAGAGCTGAGATATCAAAACTTAAAATCTCGACCCGAAAAAAAAAACGACAGTGTTACCCCTTACGTTTTTTTTTTTTGGGCGAAAAATTAAGTATCCCCAATCTTCTCGAAACTCTGGATTCTGATAGAGGGCACTGAGACTTACACCTGAGTGCAAAAATGGAGGCTCTAGACCCTTCCAGAGCTGAGATATCGAAACTCAAAATTTCGACCCGAAAAAAAAAACGACACTGTCACCCCTTACGTTTTTTTTTTTTGGGCGAAAAATTAAGTATCCCCAATCTTCCCAAAACTCTGGATTCTGATAGAGGGCCATGAGACTTAGACCTGAGTGCAAAAATGGAGGCTCTAGCCCCTTCCAGAGCTGAGATATCGAAACTCAAAAATTCGGCCCGAAAAAAAAAACGACAGTGGTACCCCTTACGTTTTTTTTTTTGGGCGAAAAATTAAGTTTCTCCAATCTTCCCAAAACTCTGGATTCTGATAGAGGGCCATGAGACTTAGACCTGAGTGCAAAAATGGAGGCTCTAGCCCCTTCCAGAGCTGAGATATCGAAACTCAAAAATTCAGCCCGAATAAAAAAAACGACAGTGGTACCCCTTACGTTTTTTTTTTTGGGCGAAAAATTAAGTTTCTCCAATCTTCCCAAAACTCTGGATTCTGATAGAGGGCCATGAGACTTAGACCTGAGTGCAAAAATGGAGGCTCTAGCCCCTTCCAGAGCTGAGATATCGAAACTCAAAAATTCGGCCCGAATAAAAGAAACGACAGTGGTACCCCTTACGTTTTTTTTTTTGGGCGAAAAATTAAGTTTCTCCAATCTTCCCAAAACTCTGGATTCTGATAGAGGGCCATGAGACTTAGACCTGAGTGCAAAAATGGAGGCTCTAGCCCCTTCCAGAGCTGAGATATCGAAACTCAAAAATTCGGCCCGAAAAAAATCGACAGTGTTACCCCTTACGTTTTTTTTTGGGCGAAAAATTAAGTATCCCCAATCTTCTCGAAACTCTGGATTCTGATAGAGGGCACTGAGACTTACACCTGAGTGCAAAAATGGAGGCTCTAGACCCTTCCAGAGCTGAGATATCGAAACTCAAAATTTCGACCCGAAAAAAAAAACGACAGTGTTACCCCTTACGTTTTTTTTTTGGGCGAAAAATTAAGTATCCCCAATCTTCTCGAAACTCTGGATTCTGATAGAGGGCACTGAGACTTACACCTGAGTGCAAAAATGGAGGCTCTAGCCCCTTCCAGAGCTGAGATATCGAAACTCAAAAATTCGACCCGAAAAAAAAACGACAGTGTTACCCCTTACGTTTTTTTTTTTTGGGCGAAAAATTAAGTATCCCCAATCTTCTCGAAACTCTGGATTCTGATAGAGGGCACTGAGACTTACACCTGAGTGCAAAAATGGAGGCTCTAGACCCTTCCAGAGCTGAGATATCGAAACTCAAAATTTCGACCCGAAAAAAAAAAACGACAGTGTTACCCCTTACGTTTTTTTTTTTGGGCGAAAAATTAAGTATCCCCAATCTTCTCGAAACTCTGGATTCTGATAGAGGGCACTGAGACTTAGACCTGAGTGCAAAAATAGAGGCTCTAGACCCTTCCAGAGCTGAAATATCGAAACTCAAAATTTCGACCCGAAAAAAAAAATGACAGTGTTACCCCTTACGTTTTTTTTTTTGGGGCGAAAAATTAAGTATCCCGAATCTTCTCGAAACTCTGGATTCTGATAGAGGGCACTGAGACTTACACCTGAGTGCAAAAATGGAGGCTCTAGACCCTTCCAGAGCTGAGATATCGATACTCAAAATTTCGACCCGAAAAAAAACCGACAGTGGTACCCCTTACATTTTTTTTGGGGGGCGAAAAATTAAGTTTCTCCAATCTTCCCAAAACTCTGGATTCTGATAGAGGGCCATGAGACTTAGACCTGAGTGCAAAAATGGAGGCTCTAGCCCCTTCCAGAGCTGAGATATCGAAACTCAAAAATTCGGCCCGAAAAAAAAACGACAGTGGTACCCCTTACGTTTTGTTTTTTTTTGGGCGAAAAATTAAGTTTCTCCAATCTTCCCAAAACTCTGGATTCTGATAGAGGGCACTGAGACTTACACCTGAGTGCAAAAATGGAGGCTCTAGAACCTCCCAGAGCTGAGATATCGAAACTCAAAATTTCGACCCGAAAAAAAAACGACAGTGTTACCCCTTACGTTTTTTTTTGGGGCGAAAAATTAAGTATCCCCAATCTTCTCGAAACTCTGGATTCTGATAGAGGGCACTGAGACTTACACCTGAGTGCAAAAATGGAGGCTCTAGACCCTTCCAGAGCTGAGATATCGATACTCAAAATTTCGACCCGAAAAAAAAACGACAGTGGTACCCCTTACATTTTTTTTTGAGGGGCGAAAAATTAAGTTTCTCCAATCTTCCCAAAACTCTGGATTCTGATAGAGGGCCATGAGACTTAGACCTGAGTGCAAAAATGGAGGCTCTAGACCCTTCCAGAGCTCAGATATCAAAACTCAAAATTTCGACCCGAAAAAAAACGACAGTGTTACCCCTTACGTTTTTTTTTGGGGGGCGAAAAATTAAGTTTC
Organism: Pimephales promelas; assembly: GCF_988280905.1. Taxonomy (NCBI): domain Eukaryota; kingdom Metazoa; phylum Chordata; class Actinopteri; order Cypriniformes; family Leuciscidae; genus Pimephales; species Pimephales promelas. The sequence continues at coordinate 698,347 of NC_142788.1, forward strand.
TGCAATCTTCTCGAAACTCTGGATTCTGATAGAGGGCACTGAGACTTACACCTGAGTGCAAAATTGGAGGCTCTAGACCCTTCCAGAGCTGAGATATCAAAACTTAAAATCTCGACCCGAAAAAAAAAACGACAGTGTTACCCCTTACGTTTTTTTTTTTTGGGCGAAAAATTAAGTATCCCCAATCTTCTCGAAACTCTGGATTCTGATAGAGGGCACTGAGACTTACACCTGAGTGCAAAAATGGAGGCTCTAGACCCTTCCAGAGCTGAGATATCGAAACTCAAAATTTCGACCCGAAAAAAAAACGACACTGTCACCCCTTACGTTTTTTTTTTTTGGGCGAAAAATTAAGTATCCCCAATCTTCCCAAAACTCTGGATTCTGATAGAGGGCCATGAGACTTAGACCTGAGTGCAAAAATGGAGGCTCTAGCCCCTTCCAGAGCTGAGATATCGAAACTCAAAAATTCGGCCCGAAAAAAAAACGACAGTGGTACCCCTTACGTTTTTTTTTTTGGGCGAAAAATTAAGTTTCTCCAATCTTCCCAAAACTCTGGATTCTGATAGAGGGCCATGAGACTTAGACCTGAGTGCAAAAATGGAGGCTCTAGCCCCTTCCAGAGCTGAGATATCGAAACTCAAAAATTCAGCCCGAATAAAAAAAACGACAGTGGTACCCCTTACGTTTTTTTTTTTGGGCGAAAAATTAAGTTTCTCCAATCTTCCCAAAACTCTGGATTCTGATAGAGGGCCATGAGACTTAGACCTGAGTGCAAAAATGGAGGCTCTAGCCCCTTCCAGAGCTGAGATATCGAAACTCAAAAATTCGGCCCGAATAAAAGAAACGACAGTGGTACCCCTTACGTTTTTTTTTTTGGGCGAAAAATTAAGTTTCTCCAATCTTCCCAAAACTCTGGATTCTGATAGAGGGCCATGAGACTTAGACCTGAGTGCAAAAATGGAGGCTCTAGCCCCTTCCAGAGCTGAGATATCGAAACTCAAAAATTCGGCCCGAAAAAAATCGACAGTGTTACCCCTTACGTTTTTTTTTGGGCGAAAAATTAAGTATCCCCAATCTTCTCGAAACTCTGGATTCTGATAGAGGGCACTGAGACTTACACCTGAGTGCAAAAATGGAGGCTCTAGACCCTTCCAGAGCTGAGATATCGAAACTCAAAATTTCGACCCGAAAAAAAAAACGACAGTGTTACCCCTTACGTTTTTTTTTTGGGCGAAAAATTAAGTATCCCCAATCTTCTCGAAACTCTGGATTCTGATAGAGGGCACTGAGACTTACACCTGAGTGCAAAAATGGAGGCTCTAGCCCCTTCCAGAGCTGAGATATCGAAACTCAAAAATTCGACCCGAAAAAAAAACGACAGTGTTACCCCTTACGTTTTTTTTTTTTTGGGCGAAAAATTAAGTATCCCCAATCTTCTCGAAACTCTGGATTCTGATAGAGGGCACTGAGACTTACACCTGAGTGCAAAAATGGAGGCTCTAGACCCTTCCAGAGCTGAGATATCGAAACTCAAAATTTCGACCCGAAAAAAAAAAACGACAGTGTTACCCCTTACGGTTTTTTTTTTGGGCGAAAAATTAAGTATCCCCAATCTTCTCGAAACTCTGGATTCTGATAGAGGGCACTGAGACTTAGACCTGAGTGCAAAAATAGAGGCTCTAGACCCTTCCAGAGCTGAAATATCGAAACTCAAAATTTCGACCCGAAAAAAAAAATGACAGTGTTACCCCTTACGTTTTTTTTTTTGGGGCGAAAAATTAAGTATCCCCAATCTTCTCGAAACTCTGGATTCTGATAGAGGGCACTGAGACTTACACCTGAGTGCAAAAATGGAGGCTCTAGACCCTTCCAGAGCTGAGATATCGATACTCAAAATTTCGACCCGAAAAAAAACCGACAGTGGTACCCCTTACATTTTTTTTGGGGGGCGAAAAATTAAGTTTCTCCAATCTTCCCAAAACTCTGGATTCTGATAGAGGGCCATGAGACTTAGACCTGAGTGCAAAAATGGAGGCTCTAGCCCCTTCCAGAGCTGAGATATCGAAACTCAAAAATTCGGCCCGAAAAAAAAACGACAGTGGTACCCCTTACGTTTTGTTTTTTTTTGGGCGAAAAATTAAGTTTCTCCAATCTTCCCAAAACTCTGAATTCTGATAGAGGGCCACGAGACTTAGACCTGAGTGCAAAAATGGAGGCTCTAGCCCCTTCCAGAGCTGAGATATCGAAACTCAAAAATTCGGCCCGAATAAAAAAAACGACAGTGGTACCCCTTACGGGTTTTTTTTTGGGCGAAAAATTAAGTTTCTCCAATCTTCCCAAAACTCTGGATTCTGATAGAGGGCCATGAAACTTAGACCTGAGTGCAAAAATGGAGGCTCTAGCCCCTTCCAGAGCTGAGATATCGAAACTCAAAAATTCGGCCCGAAAAAAAAACGACAGTGTTACCCCTTACGTTTTTTTTTTGGGCGAAAAATTAAGTATCCCCAATCTTCTTGAAACTCTGGATTCTGATAGAGGGCACTGAGACTTACACCTGAGTGCAAAAATAGAGGCTCTAGACCCTTCCAGAGCTGAGATATCGAAACTCAAAATTTCGACCCGAAAAAAAAAAATGACAGTGTTACCCCTTACGTTTTTTTTTTGGGGCGAAAAATTAAGTATCCCCAATCTTCTCGAAACTCTGGATTCTGATAGAGGGCACTGAGACTTACACCTGAGTGCAAAAATGGAGGCTCTAGAACCTCCCAGAGCTGAGATATCGAAACTCAAAATTTCGACCCGAAAAAAAAACGACAGTGTTACCCCTTACGTTTTTTTTTTGGGGCGAAAAATTAAGTATCCCCAATCTTCTCGAAACTCTGGATTCTGATAGAGGGCACTGAGACTTACACCTGAGTGCAAAAATGGAGGCTCTAGACCCTTCCAGAGCTGAGATATCGATACTCAAAATTTCGACCCGAAAAAAAACGACAGTGGTACCCCTTACATTTTTTTTGGGGGGGCGAAAAATTAAGTTTCTCCAATCTTCCCAAAACTCTGGATTCTGATAGAGGGCCATGAGACTTAGACCTGAGTGCAAAAATGGAGGCTCTAGCCCCTTCCAGAGCTGAGATATCGAAACTCAAAAATTCGGCCCGAAAAAAAAACGACAGTGGTACCCCTTACGGTTTTTTTTTTGGGCGAAAAATTAAGTTTCTCCAATCTTCCAAAAACTCTGGATTCTGATAGAGGGCCATGAGACTTAGACCTGAGTGCAAAAATGGAGGCTCTAGCCCCTTCCAGAGCTGAGATATCGAAACTCAAAAATTCGGCCCAAAAAAAAAACGACAGTGGTACCCCTTACAATTTTTTTTTTGGGCAAAAAATTAAGTTTCTCCAATCTTCCCAAAACTCTGGATTCTGATAGAGGGCCATGAGACTTAGACCTGAGTGCAAAAATGGAGGCTCTAGCCCCTTCCAGAGCTGAGATATCGAAAATCAAAATTTCGACCCGAAAAAAAAAAACGACAGTGTTACCCCTTACGTTTTTTTTTTTTGGGCGAAAAATTAAGTATCCCCAATCTTCTCGAAACTCTGGATTCTGATAGAGGGCACTGAGACTTACACCTGAGTGCAAAAATGGAGGCTCTAGACCCTTCCAGAGCTGAGATATCGAAACTCAAAATTTCGACCCGAAAAAAAAAAACGACAGTGTTACCCCTTACGTTTTTTTTTTTGGGCGAAAAATTAAGTATCCCCAATCTTCTTGAAACTCTGGATTCTGATAGAGGGCACTGAGACTTACACCTGAGTGCAAAAATAGAGGCTCTAGACCCTTCCAGAGCTGAGATATCGAAACTCAAAATTTCGACCCGGAAAAAAAAATGACAGTGTTACCCCTTACGTTTTTTTTTTGGGGCGAAAAATTAAGTATCCCCAATCTTCTCGAAACTCTGGATTCAGATAGAGGGCCATGAGACTTAGACCTAAGTGCAAAAATGGAGGCTCTAGCCCCTTCCAGAGCTGAGATATCGAAACTCAAAAATTCGCCCGAAAAAAAACCGACAGTGGTACCCCTTACGTTTTTTTTTTGGGCGAAAAATTAAGTTTCTCCAATCTTCCCAAAACTCTGGATTCAGATAGAGGGCCATGAGACTTAGACCTGAGTGCAAAAATGGAGGCTCTAGCCCCTTCCAGAGCTGAGATATCGAAAATCAAAATTTCGACCCGAAAAAAAAACGACAGTGTTACCCCTTACGTTTTTGTTTTTGGGCGAAAAATTAAGTATCCCCAATCTTCTCGAAACTCTGGATTCTGATAGAGGGCACTGAGACTTACACCTGAGTGCAAAAATGGAGGCTCTAGCCCCTTCCAGAGCTGAGATATCGAAACTCAAAAATTCGGCCCGAAAAAAAAACGACAGTGGTACCCCTTACGTTTTTTTTTTTTGGGCGAAAAATTAAGTTTCTCCAATCTTCCCAAAACTCTGGATTCTGATAGAGGGCCATGAGACTTAGACCTGAGTGCAAAAATGGAGGCTCTAGCCCCTTCCAGAGCTGAGATATCGAAACTCAAAAATTCGGCCCGAAAAAAAAACGACAGTGGTACCCCTTACGTTTTTTTTTTTTGGGCGAAAATTTAAGTTTCTCCAATCTTCCCAAAACTCTGGATTCTGATAGAGGGCCATGAGACTTAGACCTGAGTGCAAAAATGGAGGCTCTAGCCCCTTCCAGAGCTGAGATATCGAAACTCAAAAATTCGGCCCGAAAAAAAACCGACAGTGGTACCCCTTACGTTTTTTTTTTTGGGCGAAAAATTAAGTTTCTCCAATCTTCCCAAAACTCTGGATTCTGATAGAGGGCCATGAGACTTAGACCTGAGTGCAAAAATGGAGGCTCTAGCCCCTTCCAGAGCTGAGATATCGAAAATCAAAATTTCGACCCGAAAAAAAAACTACAGTGTTACCCCTTACGTTTTTTTTTTGGGCGAAAAATTAAGTATCCCCAATCTTCTCGAAACTCTGGATTCTGATAGAGGGCACTGAGACTTACACCTGAGTGCAAAAATGGAGGCTCTAGACCCTTCCAGAGCTGAGATATCGAAACTCAAAATTTCGACCCGAAAAAAAAAACGACAGTGTTACCCCTTACGGTTTTTTTTGGGCGAAAAATTAAGTATCCCCAATCTTCTCGAAACTCTGGATTCTGATAGAGGGCACTGAGACTTACACCTGAGTGCAAAAATAGAGGCTCTAGACCCTTCCAGAGCTGAGATATCGAAACTCAAAATTTCAACCCGAAAAAAAAAATGACAGTGTTACCCCTTACGTTTTTTTTTTGGGGCGAAAAATTAAGTATCCCCAATCTTCTCGAAACTCTGGATTCTGATAGAGGGCACTGAGACTTACACCTGAGTGCAAAAATGGAGGCTCTAGACCCTTCCAGAGCTGAGATATCGATACTCAAAATTTCGACCCGAAAAAAAAACGACAGTGGTACCCCTTACGTTTTTTTTTTTGGGCGAAAAATTAAGTTTCTCCAATCTTCCCAAAACTCTGGATTCTGATAGAGGGCCATGAGACTTAGACCTGAGTGCAAAAATGGAGGCACTAGCCCCTTCCAGAGCTGAGATATCGAAACTCAAAAATTCGGCCCGAAAAAAAAACGACAGTGGTACCCCTTACGTTTTTTTTTTTTAGGCGAAAATTTAAGTTTCTCCAATCTTCCCAAAACTCTGGATTCTGATAGAGGGCCATGAGACTTAGACCTGAGTGCAAAAATGGAGGCTCTAGCCCCTTCCAGAGCTGAGATATCGAAACTCAAAAATTCGGCCCGAAAAAAAAACGACAGTGGTACCCCTTACGTTTTTTTTTTTTTGGGCGAAAAATTAAGTTTCTCCAATCCTCCCAAAACTCTGGATTCTGATAGAGGGCCATGAGACTTAGACCTGAGTGCAAAAATGGAGGCTCTAGCCCCTTCCAGAGCTGAGATATCGAAAATCAAAATTTCGACCCGAAAAAAAACGACAGTGTTACCCCTTACGTTTTTGTTTTTGGGCGAAAAATTAAGTATCCCCAATCTTCTCGAAACTCTGGATTCTGATAGAGGGCACTGAGACTTACACCTGAGTGCAAAAATGGAGGCTCTAGACCCTTCCAGAGCTGAGATATCGAAACTCAAAATTTCGACCCGAAAAAAAAAAACGACAGTGTTACCCCTTACGTTTTTTTTTTGGGCGAAAAATTAAGTATCCCCAATCTTCTTGAAACTCTGGATTCTGATAGAGGGCACTGAGACTTACACCTGAGTGCAAAAATAGAGGCTCTAGACCCTTCCAGAGCTGAGATATCGAAACTCAAAATTTCGACCCGAAAAAAAAAAATGACAGTGTTACCCCTTACGTTTTTTTTTTTGGGGCGAAAAATTAAGTATCCCCAATCTTCTCGAAACTCTGGATTCTGATAGAGGGCACTGAGACTTACACCTGAGTGCAAAAATGGAGGCTCTAGAACCTCCCAGAGCTGAGATATCGAAACTCAAAATTTCGACCCGAAAAAAAAACGACAGTGTTACCCCTTACGTTTTTTTTTTGGGGCGAAAAATTAAGTATCCCCAATCTTCTCGAAACTCTGGATTCTGATAGAGGGCACTGAGACTTACACCTGAGTGCAAAAATGGAGGCTCTAGACCCTTCCAGAGCTGAGATATCGATACTCAAAATTTCGACCCGAAAAAAAAAACGACAGTGTTACCCCTTACGTTTTTGTTTTTTTTTGGGAGAAAAATTAAGTATCCCCAATCTTGTCGAAACTCTGGATTATGATAGAGGGCCATGAGACTTTGAACTGAGTGCAAAAATGGAGGCTCTAGCCCCTTCCAGAGCTGAGATATCGAAAATCAAAATTTCGACCCGAAAAAAAAACGACAGTGTTACCCCTTACATTTTTTTTGGGGGGGCGAAAAATTAAGTTTCTCCAATCTTCCCAAAACTCTGGATTCTGATAGAGGGCCATGAGACTTAGACCTGAGTGCAAAAATGGAGGCTCTAGCCCCTTCCAGAGCTGAGATATCGAAAATCAAAATTTCGACCCGAAAAAAAAACGACAGTGTTACCCCTTATGTTTTTTTTTTGGGCGAAAAATTAAGTATCCCCAATCTTCTCGAAACTATGGATTCTGATAGAGGGCACTGAGACTTACACCTGAGTGCAAAAATGGAGGCTCTAGACCCTTCCAGAGCTGAGATATCGAAACTCAAAATTTCGACCCGAAAAAAAAAAACGACAGTGTTACCCCTTACGTTTTTTTTTTGGGCGAAAAATTAAGTATCCCCAATCTTCTTGAAACTCTGGATTCTGATAGAGGGCACTGAGACTTACACCTGAGTGCAAAAATAGAGGCTCTAGACCCTTCCAGAGCTGAGATATCGAAACTCAAAATTTCGACCCGAAAAAAAAAAATGACAGTGTTACCCCTTACGTTTTTTTTTGGGGCGAAAAATTAAGTATCCCCAATCTTCTCGAAACTCTGGATTCTGATAGAGGGCACTGAGACTTACACCTGAGTGCAAAAATGGAGGCTCTAGAACCTCCCAGAGCTGAGATATCGAAACTCAAAATTTCGACCCGAAAAAAAAACGACAGTGTTACCCCTTACGTTTTTTTTTTGGGGCGAAAAATTAAGTATCCCCAATCTTCTCGAAACTCTGGATTCTGATAGAGGGCACTGAGACTTACACCTGAGTGCAAAAATGGAGGCTCTAGACCCTCCCAGAGCTGAGATATCGATACTCAAAATTTCGACCCGAAAAAAAAACGACAGTGTTACCCCTTACGTTTTTTTTTTTTTTGGGAGAAAAATTAAGTATCCCCAATCTTCTCGAAACTCTGGATTATGATAGAGGGCCATGAGACTTAGAACTGAGTGCAAAAATGGAGGCTCTAGCCCCTTCCAGAGCTGAGATATCGAAAATCAAAATTTCGACCCGAAAAAAAAACGACAGTGTTACCCCTTACGTTTTTTTTTTGGGGCGAAAAATTAAGTATCCCCAATCTTCTCGAAACTCTGGATTCTGATAGAGGGCACTGAGACTTACACCTGAGTGCAAAAATGGAGGCTCTAGACCCTTCCAGAGCTGAGATATCGATACTCAAAATTTCGACCCGAAAAAAAAACGACAGTGGTACCCCTTACATTTTTTTTGGGGGGGCGAAAAATTAAGTTTCTCCAATCTTCCCAAAACTCTGGATTCTGATAGAGGGCCATGAGACTTAGACCTGAGTGCAAAAATGGAGGCTCTAGCCCCTTCCAGAGCTGAGATATCGAAACTCAAAAATTCGGCCCGAAAAAAAAACGACAGTGGTACCCCTTACGGTTTTTTTTTTGGGCGAAAAATTAAGTTTCTCCAATCTTCCAAAAACTCTGGATTCTGATAGAGGGCCATGAGACTTAGACCTGAGTGCAAAAATGGAGGCTCTAGCCCCTTCCAGAGCTGAGATATCGAAACTCAAAAATTCGGCCCAAAAAAAAAACGACAGTGGTACCCCTTACAATTTTTTTTTTGGGCAAAAAATTAAGTTTCTCCAATCTTCCCAAAACTCTGGATTCTGATAGAGGGCCATGAGACTTAGACCTGAGTGCAAAAATGGAGGCTCTAGCCCCTTCCAGAGCTGAGATATCGAAAATCAAAATTTCGACCCGAAAAAAAACCGACAGTGTTACCCCTTACGTTTTTTTTTTTTGGGCGAAAAATTAAGTATCCCCAATCTTCTCGAAACTCTGGATTCTGATAGAGGGCACTGAGACTTACACCTGAGTGCAAAAATGGAGGCTCTAGACCCTTCCAGAGCTGAGATATCGAAACTCAAAATTTCGACCCGAAAAAAAAAAACGACAGTGTTACCCCTTACGTTTTTTTTTTTGGGCGAAAAATTAAGTATCCCCAATCTTCTTGAAACTCTGGATTCTGATAGAGGGCACTGAGACTTACACCTGAGTGCAAAAATAGAGGCTCTAGACCCTTCCAGAGCTGAGATATCGAAACTCAAAATTTCGACCCGGAAAAAAAAATGACAGTGTTACCCCTTACGTTTTTTTTTTGGGGCGAAAAATTAAGTATCCCCAATCTTCTCGAAACTCTGGATTCAGATAGAGGGCCATGAGACTTAGACCTAAGTGCAAAAATGGAGGCTCTAGCCCCTTCCAGAGCTGAGATATCGAAACTCAAAAATTCGCCCGAAAAAAAACCGACAGTGGTACCCCTTACGTTTTTTTTTTGGGCGAAAAATTAAGTTTCTCCAATCTTCCCAAAACTCTGGATTCAGATAGAGGGCCATGAGACTTAGACCTGAGTGCAAAAATGGAGGCTCTAGCCCCTTCCAGAGCTGAGATATCGAAAATCAAAATTTCGACCCGAAAAAAAAACGACAGTGTTACCCCTTACGTTTTTGTTTTTGGGCGAAAAATTAAGTATCCCCAATCTTCTCGAAACTCTGGATTCTGATAGAGGGCACTGAGACTTACACCTGAGTGCAAAAATGGAGGCTCTAGCCCCTTCCAGAGCTGAGATATCGAAACTCAAAAATTCGGCCCGAAAAAAAAACGACAGTGGTACCCCTTACGTTTTTTTTTTTTTGGGCGAAAAATTAAGTTTCTCCAATCTTCCCAAAACTCTGGATTCTGATAGAGGGCCATGAGACTTAGACCTGAGTGCAAAAATGGAGGCTCTAGCCCCTTCCAGAGCTGAGATATCGAAACTCAAAAATTCGGCCCGAAAAAAAAACGACAGTGGTACCCCTTACGTTTTTTTTTTTTGGGCGAAAATTTAAGTTTCTCCAATCTTCCCAAAACTCTGGATTCTGATAGAGGGCCATGAGACTTAGACCTGAGTGCAAAAATGGAGGCTCTAGCCCCTTCCAGAGCTGAGATATCGAAACTCAAAAATTCGGCCCGAAAAAAAACCGACAGTGGTACCCCTTACGTTTTTTTTTTTGGGCGAAAAATTAAGTTTCTCCAATCTTCCCAAAACTCTGGATTCTGATAGAGGGCCATGAGACTTAGACCTGAGTGCAAAAATGGAGGCTCTAGCCCCTTCCAGAGCTGAGATATCGAAAATCAAAATTTCGACCCGAAAAAAAAACTACAGTGTTACCCCTTACGTTTTTTTTTTGGGCGAAAAATTAAGTATCCCCAATCTTCTCGAAACTCTGGATTCTGATAGAGGGCACTGAGACTTACACCTGAGTGCAAAAATGGAGGCTCTAGACCCTTCCAGAGCTGAGATATCGAAACTCAAAATTTCGACCCGAAAAAAAAAACGACAGTGTTACCCCTTACGGTTTTTTTTGGGCGAAAAATTAAGTATCCCCAATCTTCTCGAAACTCTGGATTCTGATAGAGGGCACTAAGACTTACACCTGAGTGCAAAAATAGAGGCTCTAGACCCTTCCAGAGCTGAGATATCGAAACTCAAAATTTCGACCCGAAAAAAAAAATGACAGTGTTACCCCTTACGTTTTTTTTTTGGGGCGAAAAATTAAGTATCCCCAATCTTCTCGAAACTCTGGATTCTGATAGAGGGCACTGAGACTTACACCTGAGTGCAAAAATGGAGGCTCTAGACCCTTCCAGAGCTGAGATATCGATACTCAAAATTTCGACCCGAAAAAAAAACGACAGTGGTACCCCTTACGTTTTTTTTTTTGGGCGAAAAATTAAGTTTCTCCAATCTTCCCAAAACTCTGGATTCTGATAGAGGGCCATGAGACTTAGACCTGAGTGCAAAAATGGAGGCACTAGCCCCTTCCAGAGCTGAGATATCGAAACTCAAAAATTCGGCCCGAAAAAAAAACGACAGTGGTACCCCTTACGTTTTTTTTTTTAGGCGAAAATTTAAGTTTCTCCAATCTTCCCAAAACTCTGGATTCTGATAGAGGGCCATGAGACTTAGACCTGAGTGCAAAAATGGAGGCTCTAGCCCCTTCCAGAGCTGAGATATCGAAACTCAAAAATTCAGCCCGAAAAAAAAACGACAGTGGTACCCCTTACGTTTTTTTTTTTTTGGGCGAAAAATTAAGTTTCTCCAATCTTCCCAAAACTCTGGATTCTGATAGAGGGCCATGAGACTTAGACCTGAGTGCAAAAATGGAGGCTCTAGCCCCTTCCAGAGCTGAGATATCGAAAATCAAAATTTCGACCCGAAAAAAAACGACAGTGTTACCCCTTACGTTTTTGTTTTTGGGCGAAAAATTAAGTATCCCCAATCTTCTCGAAACTCTGGATTCTGATAGAGGGCACTGAGACTTACACCTGAGTGCAAAAATGGAGGCTCTAGACCCTTCCAGAGCTGAGATATCGAAACTCAAAATTTCGACCCGAAAAAAAAAAACGACAGTGTTACCCCTTACGTTTTTTTTTTGGGCGAAAAATTAAGTATCCCCAATCTTCTTGAAACTCTGGATTCTGATAGAGGGCACTGAGACTTACACCTGAGTGCAAAAATAGAGGCTCTAGACCCTTCCAGAGCTGAGATATCGAAACTCAAAATTTCGACCCGAAAAAAAAAAATGACAGTGTTACCCCTTACGTTTTTTTTTTTGGGGCGAAAAATTAAGTATCCCCAATCTTCTCGAAACTCTGGATTCTGATAGAGGGCACTGAGACTTACACCTGAGTGCAAAAATGGAGGCTCTAGAACCTCCCAGAGCTGAGATATCGAAACTCAAAATTTCGACCCGAAAAAAAAACGACAGTGTTACCCCTTACGTTTTTTTTTTGGGGCGAAAAATTAAGTATCCCCAATCTTCTCGAAACTCTGGATTCTGATAGAGGGCACTGAGACTTACACCTGAGTGCAAAAATGGAGGCTCTAGACCCTTCCAGAGCTGAGATATCGATACTCAAAATTTCGACCCGAAAAAAAAACGACAGTGTTACCCCTTACGTTTTTGTTTTTTTTGGGAGAAAAATTAAGTATCCCCAATCTTGTCGAAACTCTGGATTATGATAGAGGGCCATGAGACTTTGAACTGAGTGCAAAAATGGAGGCTCTAGCCCCTTCCAGAGCTGAGATATCGAAAATCAAAATTTCGACCCGAAAAAAAAACGACAGTGTTACCCCTTACATTTTTTTTGGGGGGGCGAAAAATTAAGTTTCTCCAATCTTCCCAAAACTCTGGATTCTGATAGAGGGCCATGAGACTTAGACCTGAGTGCAAAAATGGAGGCTCTAGCCCCTTCCAGAGCTGAGATATCGAAAATCAAAATTTCGACCCGAAAAAAAAACGACAGTGTTACCCCTTATGTTTTTTTTTTGGGCGAAAAATTAAGTATCCCCAATCTTCTCGAAACTATGGATTCTGATAGAGGGCACTGAGACTTACACCTGAGTGCAAAAATGGAGGCTCTAGACCCTTCCAGAGCTGAGATATCGAAACTCAAAATTTCGACCCGAAAAAAAAAAACGACAGTGTTACCCCTTACGTTTTTTTTTTGGGCGAAAAATTAAGTATCCCCAATCTTCTTGAAACTCTGGATTCTGATAGAGGGCACTGAGACTTACACCTGAGTGCAAAAATAGAGGCTCTAGACCCTTCCAGAGCTGAGATATCGAAACTCAAAATTTCGACCCGAAAAAAAAAAATGACAGTGTTACCCCTTACGTTTTTTTTTGGGGCGAAAAATTAAGTATCCCCAATCTTCTCGAAACTCTGGATTCTGATAGAGGGCACTGAGACTTACACCTGAGTGCAAAAATGGAGGCTCTAGAACCTCCCAGAGCTGAGATATCGAAACTCAAAATTTCGACCCGAAAAAAAAACGACAGTGTTACCCCTTACGTTTTTTTTTTGGGGCGAAAAATTAAGTATCCCCAATCTTCTCGAAACTCTGGATTCTGATAGAGGGCACTGAGACTTACACCTGAGTGCAAAAATGGAGGCTCTAGACCCTCCCAGAGCTGAGATATCGATACTCAAAATTTCGACCCGAAAAAAAAACGACAGTGTTACCCCTTACGTTTTTTTTTTTTTGGGAGAAAAATTAAGTATCCCCAATCTTCTCGAAACTCTGGATTATGATAGAGGGCCATGAGACTTAGAACTGAGTGCAAAAATGGAGGCTCTAGCCCCTTCCAGAGCTGAGATATCGAAAATCAAAATTTCGACCCGAAAAAAAAACGACAGTGTTACCCCTTACATTTTTTTTGGGGGGGGCGAAAAATTAAGTTTCTCCAATCTTCCCAAAACTCTGGATTCTGATAGAGGGCCATGAGACTTAGACCTGAGTGCAAAAATGGAGGCTCTAGCCCCTTCCAGAGCTGAGATATCGAAACTCAAAAATTCGGCCCGAAAAAAAAACGACAGTGGTACCCCTTACGTTTTTTTTTTTGGGCGAAAAATTAAGTTTCTCCAATCTTCCCAAAACTCTGGATTCTGATAGAGGGCCATGAGACTTAGACCTGAGTGCAAAAATGGAGGCTCTAGCCCCTTCCAGAGCTGAGATATCAAAAATCAAAATTTCGACCCGAAAAAAAAACGACAGTGTTACCCCTTACGTTTTTTTTTTTGGGCGAAAAATTAAGTATCCCCAATCTTCTCGAAACTCTGGATTCTGATAGAGGGCACTGAGACTTACACCTGAGTGCAAAAATGGAGGCTCTAGACCCTTCCAGAGCTGAGATATCGAAACTCAAAATTTCGACCCGAAAAAAAAAAACGACAGTGTTACCCCTTACGTTTTTTTTTTGGGCGAAAAATTAAGTATCCCCAATCTTCTTGAAACTCTGGATTCTGATAGAGGGCACTGAGACTTACACCTGAGTGCAAAAATAGAGGCTCTAGACCCTTCCAGAGCTGAGATATCGAAACTCAAAATTTCGACCCGAAAAAAAAAATGACAGTGTTACCCCTTACGGTTTTTTTTTTTGGGGCGAAAAATTAAGTATCCCCAATCTTCTCGAAACTCTGGATTCTGATAGAGGGCACTGAGACTTACACCTGAGTGCAAAAATGGAGGCTCTAGAACCTCCCAGAGCTGAGATATCGAAACTCAAAATTTCGACCCGAAAAAAAAACGACAGTGTTACCCCTTACGTTTTTTTTTGGGGGCGAAAAATTAAGTATCCCCAATCTTCTCGAAACTCTGGATTCTTATAGAGGGCACTGAGACTTACACCTGAGTGCAAAAATGGAGGCTCTAGACCCTTCCAGAGCTGAGATATCGATACTCAAAATTTCGACCCGAAAAAAAAACGACAGTGGTACCCCTTACATTTTTTTTGGGGGGCGAAAAATTAAGTTTCTCCAATCTTCCCAAAACTCTGGATTCTGATAGAGGGCCATGAGACTTAGACCTGAGTGCAAAAATGGAGGCTCTAGCCCCTTCCAGAGCTGAGATATCGAAACTCAAAAATTCGGCCCGAAAAAAAAACGACAGTGGTACCCCTTACGTTTTGTTTTTTTTTGGGCGAAAAATTAAGTTTCTCCAATCTTCCCAAAACTCTGAATTCTGATAGAGGGCCACGAGACTTAGACCTGAGTGCAAAAATGGAGGCTCTAGCCCCTTCCAGAGCTGAGATATCGAAACTCAAAAATTCGGCCTGAATAAAAAAAACGACAGTGGTACCCCTTACGGTTTTTTTTTTGGTCGAAAAATTAAGTTTCTCCAATCTTCCCAAAACTCTGGATTCTGATAGAGGGCCATGAGACTTAGACCTGAGTGCAAAAATGGAGGCTCTAGCCCCTTCCAGAGCTGAGATATCGAAACTCAAAAATTCGGCCCGAAAAAAAACCGACAGTGTTACCCCTTACGTTTTATTTTTTTGGGCGAAAAATTAAGTATCCCCAATCTTCTCGAAACTATGGATTCTGATAGAGGGCACTGAGACTTACACCTGAGTGCAAAAATGGAGGCTCTAGACCCTTCCAGAGCTGAGATATCGAAACTCAAAATTTCGACCCAAAAAAAAAAACGACAGTGTTACCCCTTACGTTTTTTTTTTGGGCGAAAAATTAAGTATCCCCAATCTTCTTGAAACTCTGGATTCTGATAGAGGGCACTGAGACTTACACCTGAGTGCAAAAATAGAGGCTCTAGACCCTTCCAGAGCTGAGATATCGAAACTCAAAATTTCGACCCGAAAAAAAAAAATGACAGTGTTACCCCTTACGTTTTTTTTTGGGGCGAAAAATTAAGTATCCCCAATCTTCTCGAAACTCTGGATTCTGATAGAGGGCACTGAGACTTACACCTGAGTGCAAAAATGGAGGCTCTAGAACCTCCCAGAGCTGAGATATCGAAACTCAAAATTTCGACCCGAAAAAAAAACGACAGTGTTACCCCTTACGGTTTTTTTTTGGGGCGAAAAATTAAGTATCCCCAATCTTCTCGAAACTCTGGATTCTGATAGAGGGCACTGAGACTTACACCTGAGTGCAAAAATGGAGGCTCTAGACCCTTCCAGAGCTGAGATATCGATACTCAAAATTTCGACCCGAAAAAAAAACGACAGTGGTACCCCTTACATTTTTTTTGGGGGGGCGAAAAATTAAGTTTCTCCAATCTTCCCAAAACTCTGGATTCTGATAGAGGGCCATGAGACTTAGACCAGAGTGCAAAAATGGAGGCTCTAGCCCCTTCCAGAGCTGAGATATCGAAACTCAAAAATTCGGCCCGAAAAAAAAACGACAGTGGTACCCCTTACGGTTTTTTTTTTGGGCGAAAAATTAAGTTTCTCCAATCTTCCCAAAACTCTGGATTCTGATAGAGGGCCATGAGACTTAGACCTGAGTGCAAAAATGGAGGCTCTAGCCCCTTCCAGAGCTGAGATATCGAAACTCAAAAATTCGGCCCAAAAAAAAAACGACAGTGGTACCCCTTACAATTTTTTTTTTGGGCAAAAAATTAAGTTTCTCCAATCTTCCCAAAACTCTGGATTCTGATAGAGGGCCATGAGACTTAGACCTGAGTGCAAAAATGGAGGCTCTAGCCCCTTCCAGAGCTGAGATATCGAAAATCAAAATTTCGACCCGAAAAAAAAACGACAGTGTTACCCCTTACGTTTTTTTTTTTTGGGCGAAAAATTAAGTATCCCCAATCTTCTCGAAACTCTGGATTCTGATAGAGGGCACTGAGACTTACACCTGAGTGCAAAAATGGAGGCTCTAGACCCTTCCAGAGCTGAGATATCGAAACTCAAAATTTCGACCCGAAAAAAAAAAACGACAGTGTTACCCCTTACGTTTTTTTTTTTGGGCGAAAAATTAAGTATCCCCAATCTTCTTGAAACTCTGGATTCTGATAGAGGGCACTGAGACTTACACCTGAGTGCAAAAATAGAGGCTCTAGACCCTTCCAGAGCTGAGATATCGAAACTTAAAATTTCGACCCGAAAAAAAAAATGACAGTGTTACCCCTTACGTTTTTTTTTTGGGGCGAAAAATTAAGTATCCCCAATCTTCTCGAAACTCTGGATTCTGATAGAGGGCACTGAGACTTACACCTGAGTGCAAAAATGGAGGCTCTAGAACCTCCCAGAGCTGAGATATCGAAACTCAAAATTTCGACCCGAAAAAAAAACGACAGTGTTACCCCTTACGTTTTTTTTTTGGGGCGAAAAATTAAGTATCCCCAATCTTCTCGAAACTCTGGATTCTGATAGAGGGCACTGAGACTTACACCTGAGTGCAAAAATGGAGGCTCTAGACCCTTCCAGAGCTGAGATATCGATACTCAAAATTTCGACCCGAAAAAAAAACGACAGTGGTACCCCTTACATTTTTTTTTGAGGGGCGAAAAATTAAGTTTCTCCAATCTTCCCAAAACTCTGGATTCTGATAGAGGGCCATGAGACTTAGACCTGAGTGCAAAAATGGAGGCTCTAGACCCTTCCAGAGCTCAGATATCAAAACTCAAAATTTCGACCCGAAAAAAAACGACAGTGTTACCCCTTACGTTTTTTTGGGGGGGCGAAAAATTAAGTTTCTGCAATCTTCTCGAAACTCTGGATTCTGATAGAGGGCACTGAGACTTACACCTGAGTGCAAAATTGGAGGCTCTAGACCCTTCCAGAGCTGAGATATCAAAACTTAAAATTTCGACCCGAAAAAAAAAACGACAGTGTTACCCCTTACGTTTTTTTTTTTTGGGGCGAAAAATTAAGTATCCCCAATCTTCTCGAAACTCTGGATTCTGATAGAGGGCACTGAGACTTACACCTGAGTGCAAAAATGGAGGCTCTAGACCCTTCCAGAGCTGAGATATCGAAACTCAAAATTTCGACCCGAAAAAAAAACGACACTGTCACCCCTTACGTTTTTTTTTTTTGGGCGAAAAATTAAGTATCCCCAATCTTCCCAAAACTCTGGATTCTGATAGAGGGCCATGAGACTTAGACCTGAGTGCAAAAATGGAGGCTCTAGCCCCTTCCAGAGCTGAGATATCGAAACTCAAAAATTCGGCCCGAAAAAAAAACGACAGTGGTACCCCTTACGTTTTTTTTTTTGGGCGAAAAATTAAGTTTCTCCAATCTTCCCAAAACTCTGGATTCTGATAGAGGGCCATGAGACTTAGACCTGAGTGCAAAAATGGAGGCTCTAGCCCCTTCCAGAGCTGAGATATCGAAACTCAAAAATTCAGCCCGAATAAAAAAAACGACAGTGGTACCCCTTACGTTTTTTTTTTTTTGGGCGAAAAATTAAGTTTCTCCAATCTTCCCAAAACTCTGGATTCTGATAGAGGGCCATGAGACTTAGACCTGAGTGCAAAAATGGAGGCTCTAGCCCCTTCCAGAGCTGAGATATCGAAACTCAAAAATTCGGCCCGAATAAAAGAAACGACAGTGGTACCCCTTACGTTTTTTTTTTTGGGCGAAAAATTAAGTTTCTCCAATCTTCCCAAAACTCTGGATTCTGATAGAGGGCCATGAGACTTAGACCTGAGTGCAAAAATGGAGGCTCTAGCCCCTTCCAGAGCTGAGATATCGAAACTCAAAAATTCGGCCCGAAAAAAATCGACAGTGTTACCCCTTACGTTTTTTTGGGCGAAAAATTAAGTATCCCCAATCTTCTCGAAACTCTGGATTCTGATAGAGGGCACTGAGACTTACACCTGAGTGCAAAAATGGAGGCTCTAGACCCTTCCAGAGCTGAGATATCGAAACTCAAAATTTCGACCAGAAAAAAAAAACGACAGTGTTACCCCTTACGTTTTTTTTTTGGGCGAAAAATTAAGTATCCCCAATCTTCTCGAAACTCTGGATTCTGATAGAGGGCACTGAGACTTACACCTGAGTGCAAAAATGGAGGCTCTAGCCCCTTCCAGAGCTGAGATATCGAAACTCAAAAATTCGACCCGAAAAAAAAACGACAGTGTTACCCCTTACGTTTTTTTTTTTTTGGGCGAAAAATTAAGTATCCCCAATCTTCTCGAAACTCTGGATTCTGATAGAGGGCACTGAGACTTACACCTGAGTGCAAAAATGGAGGCTCTAGACCCTTCCAGAGCTGAGATATCGAAACTCAAAATTTCGACCCGAAAAAAAAAAACGACAGTGTTACCCCTTACGGTTTTTTTTTTTGGGCGAAAAATTAAGTATCCCCAATCTTCTCGAAACTCTGGATTCTGATAGAGGGCACTGAGACTTAGACCTGAGTGCAAAAATAGAGGCTCTAGACCCTTCCAGAGCTGAAATATCGAAACTCAAAATTTCGACCCGAAAAAAAAAATGACAGTGTTACCCCTTACGTTTTTTTTTTTGGGGCGAAAAATTAAGTATCCCCAATCTTCTCGAAACTCTGGATTCTGATAGAGGGCACTGAGACTTACACCTGAGTGCAAAAATGGAGGCTCTAGACCCTTCCAGAGCTGAGATATCGATACTCAAAATTTCGACCCGAAAAAAAAACGACAGTGGTACCCCTTACATTTTTTTTGGGGGGCGAAAAATTAAGTTTCTCCAATCTTCCCAAAACTCTGGATTCTGATAGAGGGCCATGAGACTTAGACCTGAGTGCAAAAATGGAGGCTCTAGCCCCTTCCAGAGCTGAGATATCGAAACTCAAAAATTCGGCCCGAAAAAAAAACGACAGTGGTACCCCTTACGTTTTGTTTTTTTTGGGCGAAAAATTAAGTTTCTCCAATCTTCCCAAAACTCTGGATTCTGATAGAGGGCCATGAGACTTAGACCTGAGTGCAAAAATGGAGGCTCTAGCCCCTTCCAGAGCTGAGATATCGAAACTCAAAAATTCGGCCCAAAAAAAAAACGACAGTGGTACCCCTTACAATTTTTTTTTTGGGCAAAAAATTAAGTTTCTCCAATCTTCCCAAAACTCTGGATTCTGATAGAGGGCCATGAGACTTAGACCTGAGTGCAAAAATGGAGGCTCTAGCCCCTTCCAGAGCTGAGATATCGAAAATCAAAATTTCGACCCGAAAAAAAAACGACAGTGTTACCCCTTACGTTTTTTTTTTTTGGGCGAAAAATTAAGTATCCCCAATCTTCTCGAAACTCTGGATTCTGATAGAGGGCACTGAGACTTACACCTGAGTGCAAAAATGGAGGCTCTAGACCCTTCCAGAGCTGAGATATCGAAACTCAAAATTTCGACCCGAAAAAAAAAAACGACAGTGTTACCCCTTACGTTTTTTTTTTTGGGCGAAAAATTAAGTATCCCCAATCTTCTTGAAACTCTGGATTCTGATAGAGGGCACTGAGACTTACACCTGAGTGCAAAAATAGAGGCTCTAGACCCTTCCAGAGCTGAGATATCGAAACTTAAAATTTCGACCCGAAAAAAAAAATGACAGTGTTACCCCTTACGTTTTTTTTTTGGGGCGAAAAATTAAGTATCCCCAATCTTCTCGAAACTCTGGATTCTGATAGAGGGCACTGAGACTTACACCTGAGTGCAAAAATGGAGGCTCTAGAACCTCCCAGAGCTGAGATATCGAAACTCAAAATTTCGACCCGAAAAAAAAACGACAGTGTTACCCCTTACGTTTTTTTTTTGGGGCGAAAAATTAAGTATCCCCAATCTTCTCGAAACTCTGGATTCTGATAGAGGGCACTGAGACTTACACCTGAGTGCAAAAATGGAGGCTCTAGACCCTTCCAGAGCTGAGATATCGATACTCAAAATTTCGACCCGAAAAAAAAACGACAGTGGTACCCCTTACATTTTTTTTTGAGGGGCGAAAAATTAAGTTTCTCCAATCTTCCCAAAACTCTGGATTCTGATAGAGGGCCATGAGACTTAGACCTGAGTGCAAAAATGGAGGCTCTAGACCCTTCCAGAGCTCAGATATCAAAACTCAAAATTTCGACCCGAAAAAAAACGACAGTGTTACCCCTTACGTTTTTTTGGGGGGGCGAAAAATTAAGTTTCTGCAATCTTCTCGAAACTCTGGATTCTGATAGAGGGCACTGAGACTTACACCTGAGTGCAAAATTGGAGGCTCTAGACCCTTCCAGAGCTGAGATATCAAAACTTAAAATTTCGACCCGAAAAAAAAAACGACAGTGTTACCCCTTACGTTTTTTTTTTTTGGGGCGAAAAATTAAGTATCCCCAATCTTCTCGAAACTCTGGA
Source organism: Pimephales promelas (assembly GCF_988280905.1). Taxonomy (NCBI): domain Eukaryota; kingdom Metazoa; phylum Chordata; class Actinopteri; order Cypriniformes; family Leuciscidae; genus Pimephales; species Pimephales promelas. Next base: position 718,933 of record NC_142788.1, read on the forward strand.
TTCTGATAGAGGGCACTGAGACTTACACCTGAGTGCAAAAATGGAGGCTCTAGACCCTTCCAGAGCTGAGATATCGAAACTCAAAATTTCGACCCGAAAAAAAAACGACACTGTCACCCCTTACGTTTTTTTTTTTTGGGCGAAAAATTAAGTATCCCCAATCTTCCCAAAACTCTGGATTCTGATAGAGGGCCATGAGACTTAGACCTGAGTGCAAAAATGGAGGCTCTAGCCCCTTCCAGAGCTGAGATATCGAAACTCAAAAATTCGGCCCGAAAAAAAAACGACAGTGGTACCCCTTACGTTTTTTTTTTTGGGCGAAAAATTTAGTTTCTCCAATCTTCCCAAAACTCTGGATTCTGATAGAGGGCCATGAGACTTAGACCTGAGTGCAAAAATGGAGGCTCTAGCCCCTTCCAGAGCTGAGATATCGAAACTCAAAAATTCAGCCCGAATAAAAAAAACGACAGTGGTACCCCTTACGTTTTTTTTTTTGGGCGAAAAATTAAGTTTCTCCAATCTTCCCAAAACTCTGGATTCTGATAGAGGGCCATGAGACTTAGACCTGAGTGCAAAAATGGAGGCTCTAGCCCCTTCCAGAGCTGAGATATCGAAACTCAAAAATTCGGCCCGAATAAAAGAAACGACAGTGGTACCCCTTACGTTTTTTTTTTTGGGCGAAAAATTAAGTTTCTCCAATCTTCCCAAAACTCTGGATTCTGATAGAGGGCCATGAGACTTAGACCTGAGTGCAAAAATGGAGGCTCTAGCCCCTTCCAGAGCTGAGATATCGAAACTCAAAAATTCGGCCCGAAAAAAATCGACAGTGTTACCCCTTACGTTTTTTTGGGCGAAAAATTAAGTATCCCCAATCTTCTCGAAACTCTGGATTCTGATAGAGGGCACTGAGACTTACACCTGAGTGCAAAAATGGAGGCTCTAGACCCTTCCAGAGCTGAGATATCGAAACTCAAAATTTCGACCAGAAAAAAAAAACGACAGTGTTACCCCTTACGTTTTTTTTTTGGGCGAAAAATTAAGTATCCCCAATCTTCTCGAAACTCTGGATTCTGATAGAGGGCACTGAGACTTACACCTGAGTGCAAAAATGGAGGCTCTAGCCCCTTCCAGAGCTGAGATATCGAAACTCAAAAATTCGACCCGAAAAAAAAACGACAGTGTTACCCCTTACGTTTTTTTTTTTTGGGCGAAAAATTAAGTATCCCCAATCTTCTCGAAACTCTGGATTCTGATAGAGGGCACTGAGACTTACACCTGAGTGCAAAAATGGAGGCTCTAGACCCTTCCAGAGCTGAGATATCGAAACTCAAAATTTCGACCCGAAAAAAAAAAACGACAGTGTTACCCCTTACGGTTTTTTTTTTGGGCGAAAAATTAAGTATCCCCAATCTTCTCGAAACTCTGGATTCTGATAGAGGGCACTGAGACTTAGACCTGAGTGCAAAAATAGAGGCTCTAGACCCTTCCAGAGCTGAAATATCGAAACTCAAAATTTCGACCCGAAAAAAAAAATGACAGTGTTACCCCTTACGTTTTTTTTTTTGGGGCGAAAAATTAAGTATCCCCAATCTTCTCGAAACTCTGGATTCTGATAGAGGGCACTGAGACTTACACCTGAGTGCAAAAATGGAGGCTCTAGACCCTTCCAGAGCTGAGATATCGATACTCAAAATTTCGACCCGAAAAAAAAACGACAGTGGTACCCCTTACATTTTTTTTGGGGGGCGAAAAATTAAGTTTCTCCAATCTTCCCAAAACTCTGGATTCTGATAGAGGGCCATGAGACTTAGACCTGAGTGCAAAAATGGAGGCTCTAGCCCCTTCCAGAGCTGAGATATCGAAACTCAAAAATTCGGCCCGAAAAAAAAACGACAGTGGTACCCCTTACGTTTTGTTTTTTTTGGGCGAAAAATTAAGTTTCTCCAATCTTCCCAAAACTCTGAATTCTGATGGAGGGCCACGAGACTTAGACCTGAGTGCAAAAATGGAGGCTCTAGCCCCTTCCAGAGCTGAGATATCGAAACTCAAAAATTCGGCCCGAATAAAAAAAACGACAGTGGTACCCCTTACGGGTTTTTTTTGGGGCGAAAAATTAAGTTTCTCCAATCTTCCCAAAACTCTGGATTCTGATAGAGGGCCATGAGACTTAGACCTGAGTGCAAAAATGGAGGCTCTAGCCCCTTCCAGAGCTGAGATATCGAAACTCAAAAATTCGGCCCGAAAAAAAACCGACAGTGTTACCCCTTACGTTTTATTTTTTTGGGCGAAAAATTAAGTATCCCCAATCTTCTCGAAACTCTGGATTCTGATAGAGGGCACTGAGACTTACACCTGAGTGCAAAAATGGAGGCTCTAGACCCTTCCAGAGCTGAGATATCGAAACTCAAAATTTCGACCCGAAAAAAAAAAAACGACAGTGTTACCCCTTACGTTTTTTTTTTGGGCGAAAAATTAAGTATCCCCAATCTTCTTGAAACTCTGGATTCTGATAGAGGGCACTGAGACTTACACCTGAGTGCAAAAATAGAGGCTCTAGACCCTTCCAGAGCTGAGATATCGAAACTCAAAATTTCGACCCGAAAAAAAAAAATGACAGTGTTACCCCTTACGTTTTTTTTTTGGGGCGAAAAATTAAGTATCCCCAATCTTCTCGAAACTCTGGATTCTGATAGAGGGCACTGAGACTTACACCTGAGTGCAAAAATGGAGGCTCTAGAACCTCCCAGAGCTGAGATATCCAAACTCAAAATTTCGACCCGAAAAAAAAACGACAGTGTTACCCCTTACGTTTTTTTTTTGGGGCGAAAAATTAAGTATCCCCAATCTTCTCGAAACTCTGGATTCTGATAGAGGGCACTGAGACTTACACCTGAGTGCAAAAATGGAGGCTCTAGCCCCTTCCAGAGCTGAGATATCGAAACTCAAAAATTCGGCCCGAAAAAAAAACGACAGTGGTACCCCTTACGGTTTTTTTTTTGGGCGAAAAATTAAGTTTCTCCAATCTTCCAAAAACTCTGGATTCTGATAGAGGGCCATGAGACTTAGACCTGAGTGCAAAAATGGAGGCTCTAGCCCCTTCCAGAGCTGAGATATCGAAACTCAAAAATTCGGCCCAAAAAAAAAACGACAGTGGTACCCCTTACAATTTTTTTTTTGGGCAAAAAATTAAGTTTCTCCAATCTTCCCAAAACTCTGGATTCTGATAGAGGGCCATGAGACTTAGACCTGAGTGCAAAAATGGAGGCTCTAGCCCCTTCCAGAGCTGAGATATCGAAAATCAAAATTTCGACCCGAAAAAAAAAAACGACAGTGTTACCCCTTACGTTTTTTTTTTTGGGCGAAAAATTAAGTATCCCCAATCTTCTTGAAACTCTGGATTCTGATAGAGGGCACTGAGACTTACACCTGAGTGCAAAAATAGAGGCTCTAGACCCTTCCAGAGCTGAGATATCGAAACTCAAAATTTCGACCCGGAAAAAAAAATGACAGTGTTACCCCTTACGTTTTTTTTTTGGGGCGAAAAATTAAGTATCCCCAATCTTCTCGAAACTCTGGATTCAGATAGAGGGCCATGAGACTTAGACCTAAGTGCAAAAATGGAGGCTCTAGCCCCTTCCAGAGCTGAGATATCGAAACTCAAAAATTCGGCCCGAAAAAAAACCGACAGTGGTACCCCTTACGTTTTTTTTTTGGGCGAAAAATTAAGTTTCTCCAATCTTCCCAAAACTCTGGATTCAGATAGAGGGCCATGAGACTTAGAGCTGAGTGCAAAAATGGAGGCTCTAGCCCCTTCCAGAGCTGAGATATCGAAACTCAAAAATTCGGCCCGAAAAAAAAACGACAGTGGTACCCCTTACGGTTTTTTTTTTGGGCGAAAAATTAAGTTTCTCCAATCTTCCAAAAACTCTGGATTCTGATAGAGGGCCATGAGACTTAGACCTGAGTGCAAAAATGGAGGCTCTAGCCCCTTCCAGAGCTGAGATATCGAAACTCAAAAATTCGGCCCAAAAAAAAAACGACAGTGGTACCCCTTACAATTTTTTTTTTGGGCAAAAAATTAAGTTTCTCCAATCTTCCCAAAACTCTGGATTCTGATAGAGGGCCATGAGACTTAGACCTGAGTGCAAAAATGGAGGCTCTAGCCCCTTCCAGAGCTGAGATATCGAAAATCAAAATTTCGACCCGAAAAAAAAAAAACGACAGTGTTACCCCTTACGTTTTTTTTTTTGGGCGAAAAATTAAGTATCCCCAATCTTCTTGAAACTCTGGATTCTGATAGAGGGCACTGAGACTTACACCTGAGTGCAAAAATAGAGGCTCTAGACCCTTCCAGAGCTGAGATATCGAAACTCAAAATTTCGACCCGGAAAAAAAAATGACAGTGTTACCCCTTACGTTTTTTTTTTGGGGCGAAAAATTAAGTATCCCCAATCTTCTCGAAACTCTGGATTCAGATAGAGGGCCATGAGACTTAGACCTAAGTGCAAAAATGGAGGCTCTAGCCCCTTCCAGAGCTGAGATATCGAAACTCAAAAATTCGGCCCGAAAAAAAACCGACAGTGGTACCCCTTACGTTTTTTTTTTGGGCGAAAAATTAAGTTTCTCCAATCTTCCCAAAACTCTGGATTCAGATAGAGGGCCATGAGACTTAGACCTGAGTGCAAAAATGGAGGCTCTAGCCCCTTCCAGAGCTGAGATATCGAAACTCAAAAATTCGGCCCGAAAAAAAAACGACAGTGGTACCCCTTACGGTTTTTTTTTTGGGCGAAAAATTAAGTTTCTCCAATCTTCCAAAAACTCTGGATTCTGATAGAGGGCCATGAGACTTAGACCTGAGTGCAAAAATGGAGGCTCTAGCCCCTTCCAGAGCTGAGATATCGAAACTCAAAAATTCGGCCCGAAAAAAAAACGACAGTGGTACCCCTTACGTTTTTTTTTTTGGGGCGAAAATTTAAGTTTCTCCAATCTTCCCAAAACTCTGGATTCTGATAGAGGGCCATGAGACTTAGACCTGAGTGCAAAAATGGAGGCTCTAGCCCCTTCCAGAGCTGAGATATCGAAACTCAAAAATTCGGCCCGAAAAAAAACCGACAGTGGTACCCCTTACGTTTTTTTTTTTGGGCGAAAAATTAAGTTTCTCCAATCTTCCCAAAACTCTGGATTCTGATAGAGGGCCATGAGACTTAGACCTGAGTGCAAAAATGGAGGCTCTAGCCCCTTCCAGAGCTGAGATATCGAAAATCAAAATTTCGACCCGAAAAAAAAACTACAGTGTTACCCCTTACGTTTTTTTTTTGGGCGAAAAATTAAGTATCCCCAATCTTCTCGAAACTCTGGATTCTGATAGAGGGCACTGAGACTTACACCTGAGTGCAAAAATGGAGGCTCTAGACCCTTCCAGAGCTGAGATATCGAAACTCAAAATTTCGACCCGAAAAAAAAAACGACAGTGTTACCCCTTACGTTTTTTTTTGGGCGAAAAATTAAGTATCCCCAATCTTCTCGAAACTCTGGATTCTGATAGAGGGCACTGAGACTTACACCTGAGTGCAAAAATAGAGGCTCTAGACCCTTCCAGAGCTGAGATATCGAAACTCAAAATTTCGACCCGAAAAAAAAAATGACAGTGTTACCCCTTACGTTTTTTTTTTGGGGCGAAAAATTAAGTATCCCCAATCTTCTCGAAACTCTGGATTCTGATAGAGGGCACTGAGACTTACACCTGAGTGCAAAAATGGAGGCTCTAGACCCTTCCAGAGCTGAGATATCGATACTCAAAATTTCGACCCGAAAAAAAAACGACAGTGGTACCCCTTACGTTTTTTTTTTTTGGGCGAAAAATTAAGTTTCTCCAATCTTCCCAAAACTCTGGATTCTGATAGAGGGCCATGAGACTTAGACCTGAGTGCAAAAATGGAGGCACTAGCCCCTTCCAGAGCTGAGATATCGAAACTCAAAAATTCGGCCCGAAAAAAAAACGACAGTGGTACCCCTTACGTTTTTTTTTTTTGGGCGAAAAATTAAGTTTCTCCAATCTTCCCAAAACTCTGGATTCTGATAGAGGGCCATGAGACTTAGACCTGAGTGCAAAAATGGAGGCTCTAGCCCCTTCCAGAGCTGAGATATCGAAAATCAAAATTTCGACCCGAAAAAAAAACGACAGTGTTACCCCTTACGTTTTTGTTTTTGGGCGAAAAATTAAGTATCCCCAATCTTCTCGAAACTCTGGATTCTGATAGAGGGCACTGAGACTTACACCTGAGTGCAAAAATGGAGGCTCTAGACCCTTCCAGAGCTGAGATATCGAATCTCAAAATTTCGACCCGAAAAAAAAAAACGACAGTGTTACCCCTTACGTTTTTTTTTGGGCGAAAAATTAAGTATCCCCAATCTTCTTGAAACTCTGGATTCTGATGGAGGGCACTGAGACTTACACCTGAGTGCAAAAATAGAGGCTCTAGACCCTTCCAGAGCTGAGATATCGAAACTCAAAATTTCGACCCGAAAAAAAAAATGACAGTGTTACCCCTTACGTTTTTTTTTTTGGGGCGAAAAATTAAGTATCCCCAATCTTCTCGAAACTCTGGATTCTGATAGAGGGCACTGAGACTTACACCTGAGTGCAAAAATGGAGGCTCTAGAACCTCCCAGAGCTGAGATATCGAAAATCAAAATTTCGACCCGAAAAAAAAACGACAGTGTTACCCCTTACGTTTTTTTTTTGGGGCGAAAAATTAAGTATCCCCAATCTTCTCGAAACTCTGGATTCTGATAGAGGGCACTGAGACTTACACCTGAGTGCAAAAATGGAGGCTCTAGACCCTTCCAGAGCTGAGATATCGATACTCAAAATTTCGACCCGAAAAAAAACCGACAGTGTTACCCCTTACGTTTTTTTTTTTTGGGAGAAAAATTAAGTATCCCCAATCTTCTCGAAACTCTGGATTATGATAGAGGGCCATGAGACTTAGAACTGAGTGCAAAAATGGAGGCTCTAGCCCCTTCCAGAGCTGAGATATCGAAAATCAAAATTTCGACCCGAAAAAAAAACGACAGTGTTACCCCTTACATTTTTTTTGGGGGGGCGAAAAATTAAGTTTCTCCAATCTTCCCAAAACTCTGGATTCTGATAGAGGGCCATGAGACTTAGACCTGAGTGAAAAAATGGAGGATCTAGCCCCTTCCAGAGCTGAGATATCGAAACTCAAAAATTCGGCCCGAAAAAAAAACGACAGTGGTACCCCTTACGTTTTTTTTTTTTGGGCGAAAAATTAAGTTTCTCCAATCTTCCCAAAACTCTGGATTCTGATAGAGGGCCATGAGACTTAGACCTGAGTGCAAAAATGGAGGCTCTAGCCCCTTCCAGAGCTGAGATATCGAAACTCAAAAATTCGGCCCGAAAAAAAAACGACAGTGGTACCCCTTACGTTTTTTTTTTTTGGGCGAAAATTTAAGTTTCTCCAATCTTCCCAAAACTCTGGATTCTGATAAAGGGCCATGAGACTTAGACCTGAGTGCAAAAATGGAGGCTCTAGCCCCTTCCAGAGCTGAGATATCGAAACTCAAAAATTCGGCCCGAAAAAAAACCGACAGTGGTACCCCTTACGTTTTTTTTTTTGGGCGAAAAATTAAGTTTCTCCAATCTTCCCAAAACTCTGGATTCTGATAGAGGGCCATGAGACTTAGACCTGAAGTGCAAAAATGGAGGCTCTAGCCCCTTCCAGAGCTGAGATATCGAAAATCAAAATTTCGACCCGAAAAAAAAACTACAGTGTTACCCCTTACGTTTTTTTTTTGGGCGAAAAATTAAGTATCCCCAATCTTCTCGAAACTCTGGATTCTGATAGAGGGCACTGAGACTTACACCTGAGTGCAAAAATGGAGGCTCTAGACCCTTCCAGAGCTGAGATATCGAAACTCAAAATTTCGACCCGAAAAAAAAAACGACAGTGTTACCCCTTACGTTTTTTTTTGGGCGAAAAATTAAGTATCCCCAATCTTCTCGAAACTCTGGATTCTGATAGAGGGCACTGAGACTTACACCTGAGTGCAAAAATAGAGGCTCTAGACCCTTCCAGAGCTGAGATATCGAAACTCAAAATTTCGACCTGAAAAAAAAAATGACAGTGTTACCCCTTACGTTTTTTTTTTGGGGCGAAAAATTAAGTATCCCCAATCTTCTCGAAACTCTGGATTCTGATAGAGGGCACTGAGACTTACACCTGAGTGCAAAAATGGAGGCTCTAGACCCTTCCAGAGCTGAGATATCGATACTCAAAATTTCGACCCGAAAAAAAAACGACAGTGGTACCCCTTACGTTTTTTTTTTTGGGCGAAAAATTAAGTTTCTCCAATCTTCCCAAAACTCTGGATTCTGATAGAGGGCCATGAGACTTAGACCTGAGTGCAAAAATGGAGGCTCTAGCCCCTTCCAGAGCTGAGATATCGAAACTCAAAAATTCGGCCCGAATAAAAAAAACGACAGTGGTACCCCTTACGGGTTTTTTTTTGGGCGAAAAATTAAGTTTCTCCAATCTTCCCAAAACTCTGGATTCTGATAGAGGGCCATGAAACTTAGACCTGAGTGCAAAAATGGAGGCTCTAGCCCCTTCCAGAGCTGAGATATCGAAACTCAAAAATTCGGCCCGAAAAAAAAACGACAGTGTTACCCCTTACGTTTTTTTTTTGGGCGAAAAATTAAGTATCCCCAATCTTCTTGAAACTCTGGATTCTGATAGAGGGCACTGAGACTTACACCTGAGTGCAAAAATAGAGGCTCTAGACCCTTCCAGAGCTGAGATATCGAAACTCAAAATTTCGACCCGAAAAAAAAAAATGACAGTGTTACCCCTTACGTTTTTTTTTTGGGGCGAAAAATTAAGTATCCCCAATCTTCTCGAAACTCTGGATTCTGATAGAGGGCACTGAGACTTACACCTGAGTGCAAAAATGGAGGCTCTAGAACCTCCCAGAGCTGAGATATCGAAACTCAAAATTTCGACCCGAAAAAAAAACGACAGTGTTACCCCTTACGTTTTTTTTTTGGGGCGAAAAATTAAGTATCCCCAATCTTCTCGAAACTCTGGATTCTGATAGAGGGCACTGAGACTTACACCTGAGTGCAAAAATGGAGGCTCTAGACCCTTCCAGAGCTGAGATATCGATACTCAAAATTTCGACCCGAAAAAAAAACGACAGTGGTACCCCTTACATTTTTTTTGGGGGGGCGAAAAATTAAGTTTCTCCAATCTTCCCAAAACTCTGGATTCTGATAGAGGGCCATGAGACTTAGACCTGAGTGCAAAAATGGAGGCTCTAGCCCCTTCCAGAGCTGAGATATCGAAACTCAAAAATTCGGCCCGAAAAAAAAACGACAGTGGTACCCCTTACGGTTTTTTTTTTGGGCGAAAAATTAAGTTTCTCCAATCTTCCAAAAACTCTGGATTCTGATAGAGGGCCATGAGACTTAGACCTGAGTGCAAAAATGGAGGCTCTAGCCCCTTCCAGAGCTGAGATATCGAAACTCAAAAATTCGGCCCAAAAAAAAAACGACAGTGGTACCCCTTACAATTTTTTTTTTGGGCAAAAAATTAAGTTTCTCCAATCTTCCCAAAACTCTGGATTCTGATAGAGGGCCATGAGACTTAGACCTGAGTGCAAAAATGGAGGCTCTAGCCCCTTCCAGAGCTGAGATATCGAAAATCAAAATTTCGACCCGAAAAAAAACCGACAGTGTTACCCCTTACGTTTTTTTTTTTTGGGCGAAAAATTAAGTATCCCCAATCTTCTCGAAACTCTGGATTCTGATAGAGGGCACTGAGACTTACACCTGAGTGCAAAAATGGAGGCTCTAGACCCTTCCAGAGCTGAGATATCGAAACTCAAAATTTCGACCCGAAAAAAAAAAACGACAGTGTTACCCCTTACGTTTTTTTTTTTGGGCGAAAAATTAAGTATCCCCAATCTTCTTGAAACTCTGGATTCTGATAGAGGGCACTGAGACTTACACCTGAGTGCAAAAATAGAGGCTCTAGACCCTTCCAGAGCTGAGATATCGAAACTCAAAATTTCGACCCGGAAAAAAAAATGACAGTGTTACCCCTTACGTTTTTTTTTTGGGGCGAAAAATTAAGTATCCCCAATCTTCTCGAAACTCTGGATTCAGATAGAGGGCCATGAGACTTAGACCTAAGTGCAAAAATGGAGGCTCTAGCCCCTTCCAGAGCTGAGATATCGAAACTCAAAAATTCGCCCGAAAAAAAACCGACAGTGGTACCCCTTACGTTTTTTTTTTGGGCGAAAAATTAAGTTTCTCCAATCTTCCCAAAACTCTGGATTCAGATAGAGGGCCATGAGACTTAGACCTGAGTGCAAAAATGGAGGCTCTAGCCCCTTCCAGAGCTGAGATATCGAAAATCAAAATTTCGACCCGAAAAAAAAACGACAGTGTTACCCCTTACGTTTTTGTTTTTGGGCGAAAAATTAAGTATCCCCAATCTTCTCGAAACTCTGGATTCTGATAGAGGGCACTGAGACTTACACCTGAGTGCAAAAATGGAGGCTCTAGCCCCTTCCAGAGCTGAGATATCGAAACTCAAAAATTCGGCCCGAAAAAAAAACGACAGTGGTACCCCTTACGTTTTTTTTTTTTTGGGCGAAAAATTAAGTTTCTCCAATCTTCCCAAAACTCTGGATTCTGATAGAGGGCCATGAGACTTAGACCTGAGTGCAAAAATGGAGGCTCTAGCCCCTTCCAGAGCTGAGATATCGAAACTCAAAAATTCGGCCCGAAAAAAAAACGACAGTGGTACCCCTTACGTTTTTTTTTTTTGGGCGAAAATTTAAGTTTCTCCAATCTTCCCAAAACTCTGGATTCTGATAGAGGGCCATGAGACTTAGACCTGAGTGCAAAAATGGAGGCTCTAGCCCCTTCCAGAGCTGAGATATCGAAACTCAAAAATTCGGCCCGAAAAAAAACCGACAGTGGTACCCCTTACGTTTTTTTTTTTGGGCGAAAAATTAAGTTTCTCCAATCTTCCCAAAACTCTGGATTCTGATAGAGGGCCATGAGACTTAGACCTGAGTGCAAAAATGGAGGCTCTAGCCCCTTCCAGAGCTGAGATATCGAAAATCAAAATTTCGACCCGAAAAAAAAACTACAGTGTTACCCCTTACGTTTTTTTTTTGGGCGAAAAATTAAGTATCCCCAATCTTCTCGAAACTCTGGATTCTGATAGAGGGCACTGAGACTTACACCTGAGTGCAAAAATGGAGGCTCTAGACCCTTCCAGAGCTGAGATATCGAAACTCAAAATTTCGACCCGAAAAAAAAAACGACAGTGTTACCCCTTACGGTTTTTTTTGGGCGAAAAATTAAGTATCCCCAATCTTCTCGAAACTCTGGATTCTGATAGAGGGCACTGAGACTTACACCTGAGTGCAAAAATAGAGGCTCTAGACCCTTCCAGAGCTGAGATATCGAAACTCAAAATTTCGACCCGAAAAAAAAAATGACAGTGTTACCCCTTACGTTTTTTTTTTGGGGCGAAAAATTAAGTATCCCCAATCTTCTCGAAACTCTGGATTCTGATAGAGGGCACTGAGACTTACACCTGAGTGCAAAAATGGAGGCTCTAGACCCTTCCAGAGCTGAGATATCGATACTCAAAATTTCGACCCGAAAAAAAAACGACAGTGGTACCCCTTACGTTTTTTTTTTTGGGCGAAAAATTAAGTTTCTCCAATCTTCCCAAAACTCTGGATTCTGATAGAGGGCCATGAGACTTAGACCTGAGTGCAAAAATGGAGGCACTAGCCCCTTCCAGAGCTGAGATATCGAAACTCAAAAATTCGGCCCGAAAAAAAAACGACAGTGGTACCCCTTACGTTTTTTTTTTTTAGGCGAAAATTTAAGTTTCTCCAATCTTCCCAAAACTCTGGATTCTGATAGAGGGCCATGAGACTTAGACCTGAGTGCAAAAATGGAGGCTCTAGCCCCTTCCAGAGCTGAGATATCGAAACTCAAAAATTCGGCCCGAAAAAAAAACGACAGTGGTACCCCTTACGTTTTTTTTTTTTGGGCGAAAAATTAAGTTTCTCCAATCTTCCCAAAACTCTGGATTCTGATAGAGGGCCATGAGACTTAGACCTGAGTGCAAAAATGGAGGCTCTAGCCCCTTCCAGAGCTGAGATATCGAAAATCAAAATTTCGACCCGAAAAAAAACGACAGTGTTACCCCTTACGTTTTTGTTTTTGGGCGAAAAATTAAGTATCCCCAATCTTCTCGAAACTCTGGATTCTGATAGAGGGCACTGAGACTTACACCTGAGTGCAAAAATGGAGGCTCTAGACCCTTCCAGAGCTGAGATATCGAAACTCAAAATTTCGACCCGAAAAAAAAAAACGACAGTGTTACCCCTTACGTTTTTTTTTTGGGCGAAAAATTAAGTATCCCCAATCTTCTTGAAACTCTGGATTCTGATAGAGGGCACTGAGACTTACACCTGAGTGCAAAAATAGAGGCTCTAGACCCTTCCAGAGCTGAGATATCGAAACTCAAAATTTCGACCCGAAAAAAAAAAATGACAGTGTTACCCCTTACGTTTTTTTTTTGGGGCGAAAAATTAAGTATCCCCAATCTTCTCGAAACTCTGGATTCTGATAGAGGGCACTGAGACTTACACCTGAGTGCAAAAATGGAGGCTCTAGAACCTCCCAGAGCTGAGATATCGAAACTCAAAATTTCGACCCGAAAAAAAACGACAGTGTTACCCCTTACGTTTTTTTTTTGGGGCGAAAAATTAAGTATCCCCAATCTTCTCGAAACTCTGGATTCTGATAGAGGGCACTGAGACTTACACCTGAGTGCAAAAATGGAGGCTCTAGACCCTTCCAGAGCTGAGATATCGATACTCAAAATTTCGACCCGAAAAAAAAACGACAGTGTTACCCCTTACGTTTTTGTTTTTTTTTGGGAGAAAAATTAAGTATCCCCAATCTTGTCGAAACTCTGGATTATGATAGAGGGCCATGAGACTTTGAACTGAGTGCAAAAATGGAGGCTCTAGCCCCTTCCAGAGCTGAGATATCGAAAATCAAAATTTCGACCCGAAAAAAAAACGACAGTGTTACCCCTTACATTTTTTTTGGGGGGGCGAAAAATTAAGTTTCTCCAATCTTCCCAAAACTCTGGATTCTGATAGAGGGCCATGAGACTTAGACCTGAGTGCAAAAATGGAGGCTCTAGCCCCTTCCAGAGCTGAGATATCGAAAATCAAAATTTCGACCCGAAAAAAAAACGACAGTGTTACCCCTTATGTTTTTTTTTTGGGCGAAAAATTAAGTATCCCCAATCTTCTCGAAACTATGGATTCTGATAGAGGGCCATGAGACTTTGAACTGAGTGCAAAAATGGAGGCTCTAGCCCCTTCCAGAGCTGAGATATCGAAAATCAAAATTTCGACCCGAAAAAAAAACGACAGTGTTACCCCTTATGTTTTTTTTTTTGGGCGAAAAATTAAGTATCCCCAATCTTCTCGAAACTATGGATTCTGATAGAGGGCACTGAGACTTACACCTGAGTGCAAAAATGGAGGCTCTAGACCCTTCCAGAGCTGAGATATCGAAACTCAAAATTTCGACCCGAAAAAAAAAAACGACAGTGTTACCCCTTACGTTTTTTTTTTGGGCGAAAAATTAAGTATCCCCAATCTTCTTGAAACTCTGGATTCTGATAGAGGGCACTGAGACTTACACCTGAGTGCAAAAATAGAGGCTCTAGACCCTTCCAGAGCTGAGATATCGAAACTCAAAATTTCGACCCGAAAAAAAAAAATGACAGTGTTACCCCTTACGTTTTTTTTTGGGGCGAAAAATTAAGTATCCCCAATCTTCTCGAAACTCTGGATTCTGATAGAGGGCACTGAGACTTACACCTGAGTGCAAAAATGGAGGCTCTAGAACCTCCCAGAGCTGAGATATCGAAACTCAAAATTTCGACCCGAAAAAAAAACGACAGTGTTACCCCTTACGTTTTTTTTTTGGGGCGAAAAATTAAGTATCCCCAATCTTCTCGAAACTCTGGATTCTGATAGAGGGCACTGAGACTTACACCTGAGTGCAAAAATGGAGGCTCTAGACCCTCCCAGAGCTGAGATATCGATACTCAAAATTTCGACCCGAAAAAAAAACGACAGTGTTACCCCTTACGTTTTTTTTTTTTTTGGGAGAAAAATTAAGTATCCCCAATCTTCTCGAAACTCTGGATTATGATAGAGGGCCATGAGACTTAGAACTGAGTGCAAAAATGGAGGCTCTAGCCCCTTCCAGAGCTGAGATATCGAAAATCAAAATTTCGACCCGAAAAAAAAACGACAGTGTTACCCCTTACATTTTTTTTGGGGGGGGCGAAAAATTAAGTTTCTCCAATCTTCCCAAAACTCTGGATTCTGATAGAGGGCCATGAGACTTAGACCTGAGTGCAAAAATGGAGGCTCTAGCCCCTTCCAGAGCTGAGATATCGAAACTCAAAAATTCGGCCCGAAAAAAAAACGACAGTGGTACCCCTTACGTTTTTTTTTTTTGGGCGAAAAATTAAGTTTCTCCAATCTTCCCAAAACTCTGGATTCTGATAGAGGGCCATGAGACTTAGACCTGAGTGCAAAAATGGAGGCTCTAGCCCCTTCCAGAGCTGAGATATCAAAAATCAAAATTTCGACCCGAAAAAAAAACGACAGTGTTACCCCTTACGTTTTTTTTTTTGGGCGAAAAATTAAGTATCCCCAATCTTCTCGAAACTCTGGATTCTGATAGAGGGCACTGAGACTTACACCTGAGTGCAAAAATGGAGGCTCTAGTATCGAATTAATTTTGAGCCAATAAAAATGAACGTAACTTTTCAAGAAACGAATGAAAATATAAATTGAAACTGAATAAAATATCTTTGAAACTGAAAAAAAATGAACCGCAAGCAATTTTTTTGACTTTGTTTTTAACACACTACATGTTTTGCTAACTATTCCTCATATTTCGTTTACTGATCTACAGTTACAAATGCGCTTCCAGAGTTTTCATTTACGTTTCTGAAGTTTTCGTTTACACTCCCTGAGTTTGCGTTCGCTGTTCTGACACAAATCTCTCGTGGGGGCGGGGCTAGTAGCAGTGTATTCTCATTGGCTACTGAGTTTTTGATTGACAGCTTCTTGACCTGGAAGTGAAGACGTCAGTGAGTGTTGCGTTTACACGTTTGGATGTGAGCGTCGAAGCGTAGCTTTCTATTTCATTTAGGTGATATTAAGTTTATTTCTATATTTATTTACTGCTACACTATATTGTTGATATGATTTCTTATAGAAGGAATACAGACAAATGATATAATTTGTCATCGTCGATATCAGAATACTGGATAGCATAGGCTACTCGTGGTAAGTCTGATTGTTTTTATTTTTTTTTATTAATTAATACTAAACTAATACTAATTATAATACAGTTCTTGCTTTTTCAGGTGGAGAGGCATATTAGAGCTCAGTGAGAGCCCATAAAATTATACAGCAGTGTTTTCTTGATTTAATTGGTAAGTTTTTAGCCCAATCATTACATGTCTTGTTTATCTAACGTTACATACGGTTACAGTCTTCGATTAGATCATATTTGCTTCAATTAGATCATATTTCCCCTCTGCCACCCCAAACAACATTGTGCTAGAGTACTGTACAGTATCTGTAGTGTAGCCTACAGTACAAAATGTACTGTATCAGACAATGACCAATGCCTTTGGACCAGAGCGCTGTCAATCACTGCCCGATTCAACTTTGGCAATGTAAAGCCAATTGCTGATTAATTTGTGATGCAGAGTTTTTAAAAGAAGAGAGAGAGTACTTGACCATTTTCCACGTCTCCATTCATAATATGTAAACACTCATTTGTTTTGAAGTATAACCCTGGGCGCAATATTTATTCTGCAAAAGGCAACAAAATGCTTTTTCTGTATCCATATTTGAGTAATAATTATGTTAAAAAAAACAACATTTTGGAGAAAAATTTTGAATTTTTAATAGTCTTTAATAATTTATATATATATATATATATATATATATGTAATTATGACTGAAAAAATCCAGCAACTGGGAGTAGACGCTACACAGCCATGGATAAATGTTTATTGGGCTATAGAGCCATCTACTGGTTACACAATAGTATTACAGATGATAAATGGTGTGTGAGTCAGGTAAACATTTAGTACTGTAAAATCCCTTAAAACATTTATATAATTTGTTTGAAATAATTATTTTAAGTCTGCAAATGGTTACTGCATGTGGGAGTTCAAAGCAGTTTGTATTGTTAGATTATAATATATTTCCTTTCTCATTTTCCAGGGATTTGAGCAACTTTTCCATAAACAAAATTCTGATGCTGACACAGAAGATGGAGTGATAATACCAGAGATCAGCTGTCTCCATCAGACAATAATGTTACTTTGTTCAGACATATCACCTTTGAATGACTGGGATCCTTATCTTCAGACACCTGTTGTATTTTATTTTAATATGATAAAATAGCAAATATTTTAATTTCTTTGGAGCTCTAGATTAAAACAATCACAGTACACAAGAGGTTGCAGTTTATTCTTATTAGTCTCTGCTGATCATGGATTTGCATATCAACAGCATATGAATGGGATAGTTCATCCAAAAATAAAATGATCACTTATTTTACTCACCCTCATGCTGTCCCAGATGCATTTTACTTTATTTCTATATAAATACGAATTAAGATTTTAAGGAAAGTAATCCATCTCTGCAAGTCCTAAAGATGCTTTAAAAACCACACACAGTGACCGTGATGTCCATGTGACCTCAGTGGATGAATCAATACCTTCTGAAGTGAAACAATAGGATAAGAAAATACTAATAATGTAAACTGTTTTAACTATTAAAAATAACTTCCGACCAACTGCCATACATGGGTACAATCCACTTGTGTTATGTGGACTCACAGAGATGTATTATTTCATTAAAAATCTTTGTGATTATACATTTTATTATCTATTATGAGAATACTGTGCATTACAGTATGCAGTTAATGTTTTGTGGATTCTGGTCTTTCCTGTCATAACTGCATTCAAGACTTTCACTTGGATACTTGTGTATATGCTGTAGTGACAATAAAGAATGAATACATTTATTAGATTTTTTATTTAAATTCATTTAACTGATTTTATAAGTCATAATTGAACCTGTTGATGAATGTTCAAATACATTTACCATTTTAAATGTGAGAAAATAATATTAACAAAATGAAATAAATAAAATGATCAGCATGATTAAAAAAATACCAACAAAAATATTCTTTGTGTGAAATATGTAATGAAATGCCCTTTGAGGTCTGTATCATCTGACAGCAACCCACGATTGTAATTTTCATATAGTTTAAATTCCTCTTATTTAAGTGATCATACATGATCATTTGATGGTGTAAATGCATATGGTAACAATGAGAAATTTGATGGCCATGGTTGCCAACCTTGATTACCTGGTTGAAGTGAAACTTTCTTGACTGCTGAATATATCACACACGTATACTAGTAGGCTATTCTCTTGTAATAGCACAACCTATTCAGAGCCTAACATGCAAACGAATCATCAAGAATAAACAAATATTCTCCTAAAACATTGGGCAAAATATTTTAAGTAACTTAGTCACATACAGTGGGCGTACTTTGATGTACAATTACAGCTGAATAGACTGATCTCTTGTGAACCTAAAAGCTTCTGTTGACAAAGTAATCGCAGCAGAAGGTAAATACAGATAAAATTAAAAAACAAACATAACTTAATATCACTAAAATTAAATAGAAAGCTGCGCTTACAGACGCTCACATCCAAACGTGTAAACACAACACTCACTGACGTCTTCACTTCCAGGTCAAGAAGCTGTCAATCAAAAACTCAGTAGCCAATGAGAATACACTGCTACTAGCCCCGCCCCCACGAGAGATTTGTGTCAGAACAGCGAACGCAAACTCAGGGAGTGTAAACGAAAACTTCAGAAACGTAAATGAAAACTCTGGAAGCGCATTTGTAACTGTAGATCAGTAAACGAAATATGAGGAATAGTTAGCAAAACATGTAGTGTGTTAAAAACAAAGTCAAAAAAATTGCTTGCGGTTCATTCTTTTTCAGTTTCAAAGATATTTTATTCAGTTTCAATTTATATTTTCATTCGTTTCTTGAAAAGTTACGTTCATTTTTATTGGCTCAATATTAATTCCATACTCTAGACCCTTCCAGAGCTGAGATATCGAAACTCAAAATTTCGACCCGAAAAAAAAAAACGACAGTGTTACCCCTTACGTTTTTTTTTTGGGCGAAAAATTAAGTATCCCCAATCTTCTTGAAACTCTGGATTCTGATAGAGGGCACTGAGACTTACACCTGAGTGCAAAAATAGAGGCTCTAGACCCTTCCAGAGCTGAGATATCGAAACTCAAAATTTCGACCCGAAAAAAAAAATGACAGTGTTACCCCTTACGGTTTTTTTTTTTGGGGCGAAAAATTAAGTATCCCCAATCTTCTCGAAACTCTGGATTCTGATAGAGGGCACTGAGACTTACACCTGAGTGCAAAAATGGAGGCTCTAGAACCTCCCAGAGCTGAGATATCGAAACTCAAAATTTCGACCCGAAAAAAAAACGACAGTGTTACCCCTTACGTTTTTTTTTGGGGGCGAAAAATTAAGTATCCCCAATCTTCTCGAAACTCTGGATTCTTATAGAGGGCACTGAGACTTACACCTGAGTGCAAAAATGGAGGCTCTAGACCCTTCCAGAGCTGAGATATCGATACTCAAAATTTCGACCCGAAAAAAAAACGACAGTGGTACCCCTTACATTTTTTTTGGGGGGCGAAAAATTAAGTTTCTCCAATCTTCCCAAAACTCTGGATTCTGATAGAGGGCCATGAGACTTAGACCTGAGTGCAAAAATGGAGGCTCTAGCCCCTTCCAGAGCTGAGATATCGAAACTCAAAAATTCGGCCCGAAAAAAAAACGACAGTGGTACCCCTTACGTTTTGTTTTTTTTTGGGCGAAAAATTAAGTTTCTCCAATCTTCCCAAAACTCTGAATTCTGATAGAGGGCCACGAGACTTAGACCTGAGTGCAAAAATGGAGGCTCTAGCCCCTTCCAGAGCTGAGATATCGAAACTCAAAAATTCGGCCTGAATAAAAAAAACGACAGTGGTACCCCTTACGGTTTTTTTTTTGGTCGAAAAATTAAGTTTCTCCAATCTTCCCAAAACTCTGGATTCTGATAGAGGGCCATGAGACTTAGACCTGAGTGCAAAAATGGAGGCTCTAGCCCCTTCCAGAGCTGAGATATCGAAACTCAAAAATTCGGCCCGAAAAAAAACCGACAGTGTTACCCCTTACGTTTTATTTTTTTGGGCGAAAAATTAAGTATCCCCAATCTTCTCGAAACTATGGATTCTGATAGAGGGCACTGAGACTTACACCTGAGTGCAAAAATGGAGGCTCTAGACCCTTCCAGAGCTGAGATATCGAAACTCAAAATTTCGACCCGAAAAAAAAAAACGACAGTGTTACCCCTTACGTTTTTTTTTTGGGCGAAAAATTAAGTATCCCCAATCTTCTTGAAACTCTGGATTCTGATAGAGGGCACTGAGACTTACACCTGAGTGCAAAAATAGAGGCTCTAGACCCTTCCAGAGCTGAGATATCGAAACTCAAAATTTCGACCCGAAAAAAAAAAATGACAGTGTTACCCCTTACGTTTTTTTTTGGGGCGAAAAATTAAGTATCCCCAATCTTCTCGAAACTCTGGATTCTGATAGAGGGCACTGAGACTTACACCTGAGTGCAAAAATGGAGGCTCTAGAACCTCCCAGAGCTGAGATATCGAAACTCAAAATTTCGACCCGAAAAAAAAAACGACAGTGTTACCCCTTACGGTTTTTTTTTGGGGCGAAAAATTAAGTATCCCCAATCTTCTCGAAACTCTGGATTCTGATAGAGGGCACTGAGACTTACACCTGAGTGCAAAAATGGAGGCTCTAGACCCTTCCAGAGCTGAGATATCGATACTCAAAATTTCGACCCGAAAAAAAAACGACAGTGGTACCCCTTACATTTTTTTTGGGGGGGCGAAAAATTAAGTTTCTCCAATCTTCCCAAAACTCTGGATTCTGATAGAGGGCCATGAGACTTAGACCAGAGTGCAAAAATGGAGGCTCTAGCCCCTTCCAGAGCTGAGATATCGAAACTCAAAAATTCGGCCCGAAAAAAAAACGACAGTGGTACCCCTTACGGTTTTTTTTTTGGGCGAAAAATTAAGTTTCTCCAATCTTCCCAAAACTCTGGATTCTGATAGAGGGCCATGAGACTTAGACCTGAGTGCAAAAATGGAGGCTCTAGCCCCTTCCAGAGCTGAGATATCGAAACTCAAAAATTCGGCCCAAAAAAAAAACGACAGTGGTACCCCTTACAATTTTTTTTTTGGGCAAAAAATTAAGTTTCTCCAATCTTCCCAAAACTCTGGATTCTGATAGAGGGCCATGAGACTTAGACCTGAGTGCAAAAATGGAGGCTCTAGCCCCTTCCAGAGCTGAGATATCGAAAATCAAAATTTCGACCCGAAAAAAAAACGACAGTGTTACCCCTTACGTTTTTTTTTTTTGGGCGAAAAATTAAGTATCCCCAATCTTCTCGAAACTCTGGATTCTGATAGAGGGCACTGAGACTTACACCTGAGTGCAAAAATGGAGGCTCTAGACCCTTCCAGAGCTGAGATATCGAAACTCAAAATTTCGACCCGAAAAAAAAAAACGACAGTGTTACCCCTTACGTTTTTTTTTTTGGGCGAAAAATTAAGTATCCCCAATCTTCTTGAAACTCTGGATTCTGATAGAGGGCACTGAGACTTACACCTGAGTGCAAAAATAGAGGCTCTAGACCCTTCCAGAGCTGAGATATCGAAACTTAAAATTTCGACCCGAAAAAAAAAATGACAGTGTTACCCCTTACGTTTTTTTTTTGGGGCGAAAAATTAAGTATCCCCAATCTTCTCGAAACTCTGGATTCTGATAGAGGGCACTGAGAATTACACCTGAGTGCAAAAATGGAGGCTCTAGAACCTCCCAGAGCTGAGATATCGAAACTCAAAATTTCGACCCGAAAAAAAAACGACAGTGTTACCCCTTACGTTTTTTTTTTTGGGGCGAAAAATTAAGTATCCCCAATCTTCTCGAAACTCTGGATTCTGATAGAGGGCACTGAGACTTACACCTGAGTGCAAAAATGGAGGCTCTAGACCCTTCCAGAGCTGAGATATCGATACTCAAAATTTCGACCAGAAAAAAAAAACGACAGTGTTACCCCTTACGTTTTTTTT